>NC_077248.1:15508755-15835005 GCF_947179165.1 Solanum dulcamara | reverse complement strand
CCATTAACTACACAACCAGCGTAAGATGGAGGTTATGCCTCTCTAAGTCCTAAAACGATAGACTTTGAGTAATTTTGGATCCAGTAAGTGTGAGCGTCCCTTACCCTGGCAAGGTATTGGACGGCAGTGACAATGACAGTTTTAAGCATTGTATCATCACTAGCTCATAAGTGATGGCTGTCGGTTAGAGAAATTCCTCAAGAATTAAATATTATATTTTTATATATTGAGTTGCATCTCTTATTGCATATCATTTAAAACATTGTACTATTTTACTTTATGCTTTAATTGAGTTGAGTCATTTCAGAGTGAGTCCTTTGAGTTGAATTGCATGAGGTTGAGTATTGTTGATTGTGTTCCTTTCCAACTCTTTTACATACTCATGCATTCTATGTACTGACGTTATTTGTCCTGCATCATTTTATGATGCAGATGCAGATAAGGTATGAGAGATCATCAACAGGCGTATCATTGAGGATCTACTTCTCCAATTTTGGTGAGACCTCTTTGCATTCGAATGAGCTACTTTCTTTTCAATCACTCCTTTATTATTTAGTAATTCTTTGAGGTTGCCGTGGATTTGTCTCGGCGAGTAGAGTTGAGTAGAAAGATTCTTTCAGAGTCTGTTTTTAAACCATAATTTCATTATTGAGTTTATGACATTGAGTTGCATTATACTTTGAGTATTTTTAATTTATTATTTATTATGATGATGTTTCTAAATGTCCACTTGAGTTAATTATCTATTGAGTCGAGTCTTTCATTGAGTGATTGAATGAGTGATCAAATCAAGTGGTTCGCTTGGGGCCAGCGATGGTCTCTGAGTGCCGGCCACACCTAAGGGTACCCACTCGGGGCATGTCAGCTAGTATCATTTACTTACTCAGTACATTCCACGTACTGACATATACTTCTTTTTATTACATCCTTTTATGATGTAAATTTCGGCATTCGTTCTCTAACTCATGGCTAGTGGGATGTAGTGATTTCTATCAGTAGATGGTAAGACTTCATTCTTCGAGGGCAAATATATTTAGAGTTCATAGTTTATATTATTTCTTACCAGTTTTTTAGAGTAGCTTGGGGATTTATCTTAGTTGCTTACCAGTAGTAGTAGTGTTTCATAGAAAGTCAGTCAACAATTGTATTAGTTTTCAAATAAATGTGTATTTCAGTCACAATACATTTTTAGTACTTATTTATGCTATATGAGTTCGTCCAGTATATTAACTTTTGCATTTTCTTTCAGTTTGAGTTTGTATGTTTCACGACAGGCCAAGGGTTAGCTTGGGGCCATTCATGGTTTCAAGTACCGTGTTACGTTCAGGGTGTAGACTCGGAGCGTGACAAATATGATATCAGTGCACAGAGTTCAAGTGTCCTAGAGCATCTATGAAGCCATCTCAATAGGATCTAGTTTATGGTGCGGAAGGCCCCACTTCTATAAATGAGAGACTATGAACATTTAAGAAACGTTTATTTTTTATATCTAGATCGTACAATAGAGTTGTCCCTTAAGAAACATATGCAAATTCTTGTGTTTTTCTAATTCGTCTAACTATTCCTCATCTTCGAGGTGATAAAAATACTATAGCTCAATTCCTACTGATAAGATGTTCTTAAATAGAACTATTAGCATTTCATAGATTACACAAAGAGCTTGAGAGGAACCCATGCGTTAACCCTTCAATTCAAAATCTTACATCCTTATTTGTGTGAATCATGTTGTAGCGCTAAAATATGATATGCATTAAGATTCTTCTATAATCCTTCGTTACATAGAACATCCATGAAAGGAGAAAACATGTGTCCAAATTCATGAGTAGTATTGACACCCAAATGACAGTGTGATTTGGGATTTTATGATTTATAAGTAGTAGAATGGCCCAAAATTAGAAGTGTGAATCTAGAATTATAATAGGCAAAATGGTGGAGATAATGAATTATCAAGGTATAGTTATATATTCATTAAGTTAAAATTGAGGTGATATGTCTTCAGGTATTATTTAAGGGGTAGTAAGTTGATGTAGATCTCATGGTAGAATGTAGAGAAGACATCATTGGTTAAGATGACTTAGATTATGGTTGAACTAGAAAGATAGTTTATGATAATGATATTAGCGAAGGTATAAAGTGTGAATCATTTTAAGATAAGAAGTCCACATCGGCAAAACACAGGAAAATTGTTGGATATATAAGTAAGCGAGCCTTACCTACTAGTGACACGTTTTAAAGCTGTGTGGGCTTAGGCCTAAAGTGGACAATATAACTAGCGGGTTGGGCCGTTACAAATAGTATTAAAGCCAGCCTTGTCGATGTAGGCCAGAGTTCAATTGAGTTTTCTTATATATATATCATATGATTTCAAGTCTTTTAAAATTTTTAAAAAAGATTATGCTTAAATAACTTCTTGATCATGAAGAGAACATCTAAAAAGGAGAAATTCAATTCATGAAAGCTAGTGGAAAAGAAACGAAAATTAAGATTATTAAAAATAATATGATTAGTAGTAAACATATTGTAAAAATATTGAAACATATGCTTTATTAGTTTAGCTTGGTCAAGGATCCAAATTTCATCACCATCTTGAAAAAAAAAATCTATTGATGACAGAAAAATTATAAACTTTAGTATTAGCATCACCATAATTATACCACTAAATTTTAAATCTTAATCTCCAAGTCAAGATAATTAAATAGGATATCAAAAGTTCTCTAATTTCAATTAGCAATTAAGTATTGAAAAAAGTAGCAATAATTAGATTTCAATTGTTCAAAACATCCTTAACAATAATTAGAGAAATGAGGGTAATTAAACTAGTAGGTCTCTAGCCTAAAGTATTGAGCGATAAAAATAACATGATTCGTGTTAAGCTGAATTAATAAAAAATTATGATTAAAATGAGTCTTGAGTAGATGTGTGATAGAAGCATTAGGAAAATATTCTAACCAAAGGTCTTGATTAAGCACATCATAAAAGTCACTGGCGACCAACTACAAGTTGTTAACAGATGAAGCAATTAATTCAAGATTATCTCATAATTTTCTCCTCTTATTAATATCAATGCTATCATAAATAACACTTAACTACAATGTTTTTGATTAGAAAGAACGGAAATCATAGCATGTATTTCCTGATTAGTTTGGCTAGAGTTAGTCATCACACTATAAAAAATGCTATTTTTCAATCTATCTTAAGCGGGTACCTTTAAATATCATCAAATTCAAATTCATCCTCAAGACATTGTGATTTTTCATCCAGTCCCTAAAAGCTACAATATAAGGCTTATAATTTTGAAGAAATTCTTTAAAATCCCTTTTGAAAGTATCATTACTCTCACCTAGGGGTGCCAAATATACGGATTGAGTTGAAATTAAAAATATCAAAATGGTTGGAATAAAGATTGGGTTGGGTCATGACCCACTCAAATACACTTTGGGCTCAAATATGGTGGGGTCAAATGGATTAAAAGTCGGATTGAGTCATGACCTATTCAATTTGACCCGCTTAATCTCAATAATTTTAACATGTTGTTTACCTTTTATAACGACAATTTGAATTTCAACTCAAGAAAATTTTAAAAATAAGTTACAAATAGATAGATAAATCCTAGAAGATATAAAAATAGATAGTAACTCATACTTTTAATATGTGAACATACATTACGCCAATGCAAATAAATAGTTTTAAAACGGTTTAAATTGAAGTTTAAATTGCGTTCAATGGAAGATTTTTTTAAAATGAATTAAGGCTTGAATGTGTTGAGATCGACCCAATTCAAATTAGAAAAAATTGCATAAATTGGACTCATCAGTGAAATTATTTACCCAAATTAGACTCAACTCAAATTATTTACCCTTAATAGACCCATGACCTAAACTATTTATGCGCCTACCCCACTTTCTCTTTTCTTATTTCACTCGTGACGTCAGCATCACAACTATGGATTAATCCTCTGTGATACTCTATTGGTATATTGATACCATATCGGTATCATATAGGACTGCGCTTAATTCTCTATAATACTCCGTCAGTATATTGATATCCTAACGGAATCATATAGGATCAGACTATTTTTTTAAGAAATAAATAAGAAATAATTAAGAGAAAATGATAAAAGTCACAATCTTATTTATTAAACTCTAAATTAGTAGGAAATATATTTTTATAATTTTTTTCTCTTTTTGCAATAATTGTATCTAAATTATGATTCTTTTTTAAACTATTTTTAAATTAAAATATTGAAGAATTGAAACATACATCAATGATACCATGACAGTATGTAGATATACGGTAATGATATCATGGGTGATTGAGTAATCTCAGCGAAGGACTGAAGCAAACCTCAATGAAAATAAGTTACCCTTTGATACCACAAGAGTGTATATTATACTTTGATGGTATCAAGGAGAAAGAAACAATCCTTCAATAAAGACACTGCTCAGTTACTCTTTGATACCATCAGAGTATATTTATATACTATAATATATTGTGATGATATCAGAGATGAAAAAAAGAGGTAGGCGCTGATGTCAGCATGACGTGAGCGCGCAAATTTAAATAAAAAGGAGTATGAAAGTAATTAGACATTTAAGAATAAGTGTTTTACTTTTTGGGGATATAAGTATTCTTTTCTCTTCGAATTATCTTGAACCCAACTCATAAAATTATGAACGAGTTGAACATATTATCTATATTTGAGCTTATTTTAACACCCTTATTCCCACCTCTAGTGTTCCAGACTACCGAAGAAAGTCTATTTCCCACCAAAGGGATCAAAGAAACACTGACTCATTAAGAGCCCATTTGGATAGGCTTATTTTAAGTATTTTTTAAGTTAAAAAAGCTTTTAAGCTCTTTTATGATGTTTAGATAAATGAAAAAAGTGTTTTTGGACACTCATTTTAAGGCGGGCAAAACAACTTTAAAAAAGTTGAAAGTGAAAAGCTAGGATTTTCAATTTAGAAAAACAACTTAAAAAAAGCTTATCCAAATAAGGTCTAAGACACTATCTGTACTATATTAAAAGCACGAAGACCTTTAAAATGTTGATCGAACTTTTTATCCTTCATTAAAAGATTTTGCTTTAGAAAAAATCATCGTTTCACCATATCCTTCAATTATTATTTAATCATTGAGTAAGAATAAAATTTCTAATGACAAAAAATTAAAAAATAAAAATACAAGTAATTTGAGATGGAAGTCTTCTAAAACTAATTTTATTCTAAGACAGTGCAAAGAAAATTATTTGAGGTAAAATAAGTCTCCTAAAATTAGGTGTACTCTAAGATTAATTTTTTGGTTAAATAACAAGGAAAAAAAGTTGCTAATGAAATCATTCTTTGTATACTAATGAGGCCATATTCATATAGGTTTAGTTTATGAACCCATGTTATTTTGGTAATTTATTTATGGAATAAAAATAAAAAATTCCATATTATTCCATATTGAAGTATCACCTTTTTGGAGGATTTTTTTTTTTTAACTTTTATAAATTGAGAATTTTCTTTTATTCTATCATCTACAATTATTTTTTAATATTTAAGATTATGAAATCAACTCAAATTCAAAAAATATTTTTTCCTATAGGTAATGGTTGAATTTCCATATATAAACGTGATATTCCAAATATGAAATCAATTTAAATTAAAATAATATCCTTTTGTTGGACCAATCTACATCAACCATAATAATGATTTTAAATAAACACACAATTCTATATTACATAGGATTTTAAATATCTAAATAATATTTTCTTTATTATTAGATTCTTACCTCTTTCTTTTTTCGTAGTAACCATAATTAGGATTCTAAATAAACAACAACTCTATATTACATCGGGCTTTTAGTTTATAAACATATATTCTTTATATTTTCTTTTTTCCTCTTTCTTCTTTTGTAGTATATATAATTCACTGACCATAATTATTAGAGTTTTATATAAACACATAATTCTACTTTCTTCTTTCATTGCTTATAAAAATAGATATCACGTACTTTTATTGCGTTGTTTGGATTTGATTTTACACTTCTTCAACATGTCTGTAATTTTGGCCTTTTTATTCAAATTTAGTTTGTTGAGTTTTCATATTAATTTTCATAATGACGTTCTAATTATTCAATTGAGGCTGCAAGTGATATTAAACATTAATTTTAGGTTAAGATTTGAATTTACTTACTAGGCATATCTATTTTATTTGTGATTCAATCAACAACTTCTTATGTTCATCTTTTTTATTGTCTCTTTTAGTTAATAGCACATAAACTTCTTATGCCTTTTGCTGTTGATTTAAGCGAGAGAAATTTAAAGGTACGTTTATGTATTATAATTTTGTATTATTTTAAATTTTATTTTATAGCTTAATAGACAATTTGTGTATATTAACTCAGTTAATATCTTGTTACTATTTTTAAAAAATATATTTTAAAAGTGAAAAATCTCATGTATATTTTAAAGTTATTTATTATTAGAAAAGACCCGGAAAAGGTAGCGAAATCATATTATTTTTTTTTTTGATATTTTGTCTTTTTTTTTCCAATTATGTTATAACAACGTTATTCTTCATTAGTATTTTTTAGGTGGCACTATTATTTACCGAAATCAAGTTAAATGAAAGAGTAAAATCTAAAGTAGGTATATTAGTTTATATATATATATAACATATAATGTAAAGCCTCTTGGTAGATAAATTTCAGTTTTTATCCATTGTAGCTTTGGATTGTAATCTTTTGAATTATCAAAATCCTTTATGTTAATGTTAATTTGTTACAAGTAGTTGTGTTATATTATTATGTTCATATATAATGTAGTTTGTTTTTTTCTTGACCTTATTGTTTAGGATATGTTTTTGCGTATCAATACTAACATAATTTTGACTTTTGATATTAATGATGAATTTTGTTCACTATATTTAATTTTGCTCTTAATTGCTAATGTGATGATGAATTATCATGTTCTTCTTTAAGTAAACTTTTTATTATGTTCCTCTTTAAGTAAACTTTTTATCTTAGACTTTTTATGTTATTTTTTTTTAAAAAAATGTAAATGATATAATAAGTTATTATTTTTGTATATATTTACTATTAATTAATGCAATACACACGTGCAAAACACGTACACTTAATTAATTTTAATAAATCAATTAAGAATTGAAGTCCAAAATTATTCTTTATTAAATAAATATTAATTATTTTCTAGATTTTTTTCGATATTTTCTCTTTCATTCTTCTTTACTATTGTTGTTTTAGAATAAGAAAGTAGATTATTTTTTCTACAAAAGTAAGTGTTCAAATAAAAACCTTCAATTTTTTTATCCATTTAGATTCAAAGTCTAAAACCCTTTTTTAATTAGTTAAATTGAGTAGCCAGAATTTTGGACAGATTGATTGACCTCGAGTGCACTAACGACGTCGTACTCATGACTACGTCCTTGTAAACCAAAAACCCTGCTAACTCCCTCCTAAAACCCTAACAACAATGGCGGATTGTGAGTCGAAATCAGAACACAGAAAGATGAAAAAGATGAAGACGAAGAAACGAAAGCAACATAGCACCGAAAAAGAAGATGAAGTCTGTAACAGACCTTCAAAATCCCATCGCACCGAACAGCTGGCTGGTGAAGTTGAAGAACCTATAGTTGTTCCGGAAACTGAAGAAGTAATTAAGCTACAGGATTATTCCCCATGGAGAAATCTACAATTGATTTTGTCCCTTCAGAATAACTCTATCCCTCTTCAAGAGTCAGTACTAATATTTCATTGTTCTGCTATATTTTGCTGATAGAAAATTTCGGTTTCGTTTCTGTTTTGGAGTTTTTTTCGCTTTGTTTGCAAGTTCTCCGATTTGGTTTTCGGAGAATTATTTTTTTTATTAGTTGGAAGAGAAACTTGCGTTGTGTTTATGATAGTTTTATTGTCTTCTAAGCAATTATTCTCAATCCAAGCTAGTTGGGTTCAGCTATATGAATAATCACTATAGATGAGGATTAATCATAAATTGACTAGTTTTATGCCGTCTGTCAACGAAGCAATGTTTGGACAAGAATGGAAAACAACTCTTCAGGAAAAAACAGACATCTAAGCTGGCAACTCGTTCAAACTTTTGAAAGAAAGAGTTTCACCAAATGCTTTTGCAGAAACTGTTTTTCAACCAAAACTAACTGTTTTTTTCTTCTAGATTTTGGTTGAAAAGCAGTTTTTTTGCAACAAAAAAACTGTTTTTTTGTTTTTGGACAAATGGTCCTCTGCTTTACCAAATAATTGACCCAATTTTCCAAATTATCAAAATTGACCAAATATGTTTTTCTTCTTCCTTCCTAGTTTGCCATTAATGGCTTCTTTTGCTTCTTCTTCCTCCCTCCTCCTACTCCTTCTTCATCTTCTTCATTCTGCTTCGTCTGCAGTCTGCTTCATCTTCTCTTCTTTTTTTCTAAATATTCGACATACCGAAAACGTGAACTGTTTAGAGCAAATTATATATCAAAAGACTCGAAACATCAAGATGATTTCATATCTAAATTTTTGGGACTGTTTAAAGGTGATTTTGAGTTGATTGTAATTGAATAATCAGTGTATACTTCACGTATAGTTAAGCTATATTCAGCCTTTTGAGTGTATTATAAGGTATAATCAATGTATACTTCTTGTGATTTTTGGCTATTTTTATGTAAATAAAACATGACTATATTTATTGTAAACTAATTACTTTATTGTATATATTTGAAACTAGCCCCCCCCCTCCCCCTTATTGATGATTTTCTTCTAACAAACTAATTCTAGTGCAGAAAATTGGAGCTCGCATATAATTATGTGAACTCAAGAACAGAAGGGGCTAGTGAAAGCAGAGAGGAAATTCAGACAGTAAGCTTTTCGAGAGTGATAGTTTTCTTTAATAATTGGGTTCAGAGGATACTGGTTTCTTCTGAAAAGAAAATTAGGGTGGAAGGAGACAAGCATGCGATGGAAATTGCAGGGTCATATTTAGATTGCAGATGTTGGGTGATTTTCAGGTTCTGCTTGGAGGAATCAAAAAAGATGGGTGTTTCATTACACTTCTTAAGGGACTTGTTACGGGTTATCCAATACATTTCAAGGGATGCATTGATACATTTGGGTGATGAGCCTACGGTTAGTGAAGAGTTGGAGTTACATAGCATTGTGCTTGATTGCATATCCTTGCTCTTCTCATCTCATGGCGGTATTTCTAATGAGAATCTGGACTTATGGATATCATTGATTGGTGTGGTGCTTGAATTTGTCCAAAAGGTTCTCAATGATAAGCTTGATGGAACGAAGGCGGGTACTTTTGCCAAGCAGTTGTCTTGCTACTTGCTTGAGCCATTTGTTAAGTTTCTAAAGGTCCATCCAACTCGTAAAAATGGTTTCGGCGAGTTTATAGATAAGCTTTTTGAAGATTTGGTGATTTTGTGGGATACGTTAGATGTTCATGGCTGTGAAAGCAATCCAGAATGGAAAAGAAATCTATTGGTGTTGATAGAAGAAGTTTTGTCACAGGCATTGTTCCATCCAACTCATATTGATGGCTTTTTAAGCCTCCAAAGTACATCCAAGTATAGGCATTCTGATGATAAAAAATCAAAAGAGGAGAAAACTTTCATAAAAAGTTACCATAGACACTTATTTGATAAATTGGGGAAGATTATAACTGGGAAGAATGCATCAGCACTCAGTGGTGCTGGAGAGCTGCTTCGCCTGCTCATTAATTGTATTTATATGAAAAATGGGGTAGTTGGCGCAGAAGCATTTAGGCACCAGGATGGCAATTCTACTGCCTTTTCCAAGAGGTCTTCCAACAGTTCTGTGATTTCAACAAGTCCTCCTTATTATGGTCTGGATGCAGAAGCACGAAAATCGGTTTTTGATTTTTTTGTAGAGATTATGGAACTTTTCTTATCAGAGATTTATACTCACTCACAAGCCAATCTGGATGCTGGAGTTTTGTATTTGGGTCTTAGCACATTAAGATCTATCAATAAGTTTCTTGCAACATGTGTACAGGAAAAAGTGTATATACGAACTGAAGATACCTCCGAAGGGGCTTGCTTTAATTTTTTGAAGTTAATTTATGATGCGATCATGTCACTTACTGCAGAGATGAATTGGTTACTACAATCATTTGGCTCTTCAGAAAAACAAATACCCGGGCAATTGTTGATTCTAGTGGCCAAGGAAATTTTTCTTGCTATTCATTATTTAGTGGATATTGAATACGAGGTTGTTGGGGATGATCTAGGAAAACTGTGGGGGTCGGTACTTGCTCTTACAGCCAGTAGTCACACTCTGATGAACGCTTCAGATCAGCATTTGTTGACTTCAGAGGTACTTAAGCTTGGATGCAGACTGGTTCACCTCTACAGTGAACTTCGACAGGTTTGTGGGTTTTCTCTGATTAGTTTGCAGACAGTTACTTTGAATTGTGGAGGGATAACTTAATTTTTTTAGAAAGGTATGACACCTTTACATAACACCTTAGCTTCATGAACCGCTATCCACCTTCTTCTGCACCCTTTGTGCTAGTGATAATGCATGAACTGACTTTTAATTTTATGCTTTACTATTGTTAATTTTTGTGGGGATTGAACCATTTTGTGGTCCTTCTTTTATCCTGAAATTTATAGGTTAACATTGCCATATTCACACTTAGCAAAGCTGTCAGAGAAGTATTATCATCATTCAGAAGCAACGAAGCATTCAGATCTACATTTCTCTGTCACTCATTTGCTAATTCTCTGAGCATGTTATTATGCTCTCCAGAATTCAGACTTTCCATCAGAAATGCTGTCAAGTCCATTCCTGAGGGCCAAGCAAGTGGATGCATCCGACAATTGATTGTAGATGTTGCGGAATCTCTGGAATGGATAAAATCTGAATATCAGTTCCCTGCTGAGAGCGATTTTGCAGAACCGTGTTTCAGTAGCTGTGGCACGCTTTGCTTTGATCTAAAAGCAGAGCTTTTGGGGAAAAGTTTGACTGAACTGTATACCCTTATTCTCGACTCAATGATTATTACTACCGGTAATAGCAACCTCATTGCTCTTACCATGAAAGATTTGATGGCTGTTATCCGCCCTGGTTTGAGTAGCTTGGTCTCACAAGATCCAGACATTCTCAACGTGTTCTTTACTCTGGTAACGGGCAGAGCATTCTGTAAGGCAGCTGCACTGAGGAATGACATTCTCTCAGTATGCTGGATTGTGGTCTTTTTCTTTCGTTTATATATGTCTTGCAGAAGCTTGCAAAGACAAGCCATCAGCCTGATGCCTCCAGATGCATCAAGGAAGATGTCAAGAGCACTTTCTGATTCTTTTTCCGCTTATTCTGCGAAGGACTGGTTGGAGAGGACTGTTTGGGAAGACGAAAGTTATTTTTCTTTGGTTGTCCAACCTTCAGCTCCTCTTCCTGCTGTTATACATATTATTGCTGAGTTTTGTCATCAGCACACTGAAATAGATTGCTGTCCCCTTATTTATGTATTGAGTGGCATGGCTCTTCAAAGACTTGTTGATTTAAATAGGCAAATCAAGTCCATTGATTACTTGCTTCAGAGGAATAATAATCTCGTCCAGGCTAGGTTAGATGATGATGCTGGTCTGTTATCATACTCCAAGGATACTAAAAAGTGGAAAAAACATGTCTCAACTCTGAGGAAAGAGGCAGCAGAAATCACAGAATTCATGATGAGATATCTCTCATTAGTGACTGAAGATAGGATATCTAAGTCATCAGTTGACCAAGTAAGCAGTAAGGATACATATCTCAATCATCTGTGTGAAACCGAGGTATGGGATCTTGGTACTGGCTCTATAGATGAGAAACTGTTTCCATCTGCTTTGTGGTGGATTATTTGCCAAAATGTTGATATCTGGTGTCATCATGCTTCTAAAAAAGACTTGAAAAAGTTTCTTTTAGCTTTAATTCAGAACTCCTTTCCTCGTTTAAGCACGAATATGAGTGAGCTCAGGAAATATGTTGAGAAATCTGGCTACGTGACAGGGGTCAACCGACATTTGGTTTCAGTGGAACTTCTGAGCAACACCATTTTGTATGAACAAAGAGTAAGTTCTTGGGTAGCTTCTACAGCATATACATTTAGCACTGTTTTAGTTTACTAATTACCATCAATCGTCATGCATTACATGTCACAACTTGTGAAAGAACCTTCGATGAATCCATGTCAAAGTTACTTATTAGTCCCTCAATTAAGAAAATCTCAGCCAAAGAATGACACGACTAGGGAACAGGTTATGTTCTTTGGTTCAATTGCAGATTTAATGGGTATAACGTGAACATTTTGATATATAAACTGAAGTAAAATTTCATTTACTTATAGAAAGACCCACAAAAACATTTTCATATGTAAAATCTATCCTGATATGCAAATGGGGCATGTGTTGCAGTTATTGCCTCTACAATTTGAGACTCAAGTTTGAGTCCTCCTGGAGTCAGGTTTTTATATTCTGTTAAGAATGATCTATCGATTTCAAGGACCATGATGGGTTGCAGGTAGATCACGTAAAGCTGGGTTGCTTTGCATTAGTGATCACATTAGCATCCCAGAGTTGTTGGGTACTTTGGTCACTTCTCAAGTCCAGGTGTATTATATTGGATAATCCTATTCCGCTTACCCCTCGCTAGTTTATCATTTTGTTTATTGTGCTATCTGGTTGCCTTATTGAGTTCTATTGGAAGTGGTAGTTTCTTGTGGTGTTCTAACTGTTATCTTATGATAGCCCATTTGCAGGCACCTGGCATCCATATTTTGTCAAATCTTGAAGAAGTCTGTATCAACAATATTTTCATATGTTGGAGAAGTTGATCTAAAAAGTACACCTGATTGGGAAAAGGCTATACATGTGCTCGAAAAGTCATCAACAAGATTTTTCAGAAGCAATCATCCACAGGATAATGACTCATTATTGATAGAGCCAATCCATCATTTACTAAGTGACATACCTGCTGAACCTTGTGAAAAGGAACTAAGTCCTTTTAACACAGAAATCACCAGATGCCGGGCATTTCTCAACCTTTTGAGCTGGATACCGAAAGGACATCTTAGTTCGAAATCGTTCTCACTTTATGTGACTAGCATTCTCAATATCGACAGGTAGTATCACTCCTTCACCCTTTTTGTTGTTACCGTCAGACGTTAAATGCCTTTAGCATTAGCTGTTGAAAAGATTTTATATATTGATTTGAGAACTACAAGTTAGTAATTCAAACTTAAATGTTGGTTTGCTAAAAAGGCTTGAATATTTCAGGCTTGTAGTCGGCTGCCTGTTTGATCAGCATGGGTCAGTAGCTTTATGCAACCGTTATGAGCTCTTGAGTTTGCTTATGTCCTGCCGGAGAACCTTTAAAAATCTATTAGTGGCATCATGCGAAGGGAAGAAAGGTCATCAATCCTTGCTAGCTAGCTTCTTGTCAGAGAGCTCTCCTGTTTTTTGGCTTCTGAAGTCATTATCTTCAATAACTGGTTTTCTGAGTGTGTTTTCTCAAGAGACTTCTCCTCAATTGAAACATATGATTTTCTCGTTGATGGATCACACATCTTTCATCCTTTTGACTCTGTTCAAAGATCAATTTAAAGCTATTCTTGCTTTGGCTGCTGGGAAGTCTTATGGAGGAGCTATCAGTTCTGCTGATGGCCACAAAGAGACTGTTCTGAATGAAAATGGTCCGTGTTCAGATCTCTCTGATAATGATGATGCATGGAGAAGTGTTTCATCTGTAGCTGGGACCTTAACGGGACATGCACGGGACTTGCTGGACTCCTTAAATGTAGCTTTTGTTGACAGAAAAGTGGGTAATTTAGCTGGGTGTCAGGAAATGGTTAAAGTTTCACCTGTAGTCTCCTGCTTTAAGGGCTTCTTATGTGGTCTAGCTTCTGCAATGGATAGTTTGGATATTAAAAGTAGCAGTGCTCTTTTAGAATCAACAAGCTGCAACCTCAAAATGAAACCTTGTATAGAGACATGTGCAGACTTGTTAAACTCTGTTTTGCTTTTGTTATTTCTTGAGGGAGATCAATGCACTCAAGGTTTGTCTAGTACCCACTCTTCTATTGTGACAGAATATTGCAATGAACTATTGGCAACAGGAACTCATCAATCTAGGGACTCTGCTGATGAGGTTAATAATGTGAATAAGGAAGAACACTATTCTGGTTCCGCTGACTCCTTACCGTCCAAGGACATTAAGAATGACTCGCAAAAGTTCAGAGGTATTGAGTCTCTTTTGGCCAATGTGGACTTTGAGCAACAATATTTGAGAAAATCTTTATTGCAAGGACTTTTCACAGGAGAAAATCTTGAAGCAGCATTTTGTTTGAAGCAGATTTTCGGTGCTTCTTCAGCTATTCTAAAATTTTCGTTGCATACCAAGTCTACTTCCTTGCCGAATAATCTTCTTCCCGCACTAATCCGTGTCTCTCAAATCTTGCTTTCTGAGTTTGCCAACCATAGTGGGTCACTTGAACAGTTCTCTTTTATTTGGTTAGATGGTGTTGCGAAGTTCATTGGCGAACTGGGAAAAATATTTCCGCTGCTTAATCCTTTGTCTTCTAGAGATTTATTTGTCAAGCAAATAGAATTGCATTTGAGGGCCATGGGGAAGTGCATATCTTTACAGGGGAAAGAAGCTACTCTAGCATCACGAGAGATAGAATCAAGTACCAAGATGCTAAATGGTCTTCCAGAACATGACCTATCCAACTCCCATTGGCTAAAACACTTGGATGAGTTAAAATCCAGATTAAGGATGTCATTCGCGAATTTCGTCAGCAGAGCTTCTGAATTGCATTTATTGTCTGCTATTCAGGCTATTGAGAGAGCATTAGTTGGTGTGCAGGAACACTGCATTATTAACTATGAAGTAACTACTGGAAGTTCACATGGATCAAAGGTCTCTGCTAATGTTGCTGCAGGCATTGATTGCTTGGATTTGATTCTTGAATCTGTGTCAGGTACTATTTTATATCCAAGATTTACTTCCAAATACTAAGAGAACAATGCAAGATAGGTACCATATCTTTTATGTCAAAGATCTTTGCTTTCATTTGAACCCCACAAATGATTAGCATCTTTTTCTCACAGGTCTTACATTATTTTGTACGGATTTTTAAAATAAGAGAGCAGTGTTATCAAAGGCGAAAAGCGCAAAAAAGCTCTAAGTTCTGTTGGGGCTTTAAGCACAAAGCACAAATAAGGTGTGGACTTTAATGAAAAAAGGCGCAAAGGGACAAAAAAATATAAATATATATGTTTAGTCCAAGACTAATGATTATAAACATGAATGACAAATATATGACCAAAGAAATTGAAAAAAAACTATGATAAAGTGAAATATCAATTGTTTAGTGTTACTTATTTAGAAGAGGCTCATTGGCAAGGAAAAGTTTGCCTTAGAACCTTGCTGACTACACTGAAGCGCACAGCGAGGCGAAGTGCTCAACACGTTTTGAGCCTCGCTTCAGGGCTTAAGCGCGCTTAAAGTGCGCCTTTGACTACATTGTAAGAGAGAGAAGTTAAGCTCTTCGGATTGCAAGAAAGATCAAGAAATGATGTGTTTATTTTCCAGTTTTTTACCTTGTGAAGGATAAGAAAACACTGGTTCTTGTCGTCTTGTCGACGTGAAATTAACTGAATAGCTCTAACTGTCAGATGCTCATTATGCTATTACTAATGGTTTGGATGTGAAAAAAGAATATCCTAATGGTTCGAATGGATATGTTCGAATAGTCGCAGGGCTGTTTAAATAGCTTCTACTTCCTCCCGATGTTGCATTAACATGAAATATGAAAGCTCTGGTTTGGACAGATGAGTAACTTAAGAGCCTGTTTGGATAGACTTATTTTAAGCAGCTTATAAGTTGAAAAATGCTTATAAGAACAAAAAAATAAGTTGGTGCAGCCAAACTTATTTTTTTTGACTTATAAATTGTTTTCAACTTATAAGCTACTTAAAATAAGTCTATCCAAACAAACCCAAATATTTATTGGGGCTTATTTTAAGCACAAAATGACTTTAAGTTGGCCAGCCAAACAATCAAAAAACCTGAAAACAACTTATAAGCAGCTTATAAGTCAATCCAAATGGGCTCTTAGTCATAAATCTCAAGAGCGTTGATTGGAGGGGAGAAAATAACATTGTCTCCCTGAAAAGGGGGGACTTTTGATTCTTTTTGTCCATGATTTCACACTTTTTTTAAAAGAATCTTTTGAATGGGAGGTGTTTACTTTTAAGAACACAATTAATCAAAAGGAACAATAATTGCCTTGGCTTTGCTCATGGCATGCTTCATATTAAGTTGCAAAAAAATCCTGATACTGTTGCCTTATACTTAGTTTTATAAGATTTCTGCATAACTTGTGGTTTTGTATGTCCTTTTCTTTTACAGGTCGTAAGAAGTTGGCTGTGGTCAGAAGGCATATCCAGAACTTAGTATCGTCTCTACTCAATGTGGTCATGCACTTGCTAGGCCCCAAGATATTTTTCAGAAATCCTAAGTTCAGGAAAGATTTTGCTGAACCCGACCCTGGCTCTGTCTGTCTTATGTGCATTTCAGTGCTGACAAAAATTTCGGCCAAACACATTTTCTTCCAATTGGAAGCGTGCCATATTGGGCAGTTATTGCATATGCCTGCTGCAATATTTCAGTGTGTTTTCCAGCTTTGGACATCCAAAGTTCCTCTTTGTTCTAATTATACAGGAGGCTTGACTTCCGGAGAAACTGGGGTTCCTGGATGCGAAAGAAGTGCTGTGGATAGAGAATTTTGCATAAAGCTATATGCTGCATGCTGTCGAATGCTGTGTACTGTTCTAAAGCATCACAGAAGGTTTGCTACCTCCTTTGTTCTTGTTTCCTTCAAACTAGAAATATTTGTGTCCTTCTTTACGTTGTTCACAGTGGCAATTTATGATGATTCCTGGGGAACTTTAAAAGAGATAGAGAGACGTTATAGTTATGTGGATGTTGAGCAAATTTTCCTTTATAAGTCCTAATTTATTATCTTGGTTTCCTCTCTAATATGTAGTGAGACACGGCGCTGCATCGCGCTTCTGGAAGATTCAGTTGGCAGGCTTCTTAATTGTTTGGAGATGGTATGCACCAGTCCAGTTGGAGGAGATTATTTTGGATGGGAAGTGCAAGGAGGAGTAAAATGCGCCAGTTTTCTTCGAAGGGTGTATGAAGAGGTAAGGTTACTTCTAATACACTCCTCAATAATGGAACTTCCAATTACTCAAGCTTTAGGTTAACATGATCCAAATACTTCCTGCCTGCATCATATATAGTTGCCTTTTTCCTTTTCTGAAAAAATGGGAGTAAAAGGCTAATGGATTTCGGGCTTTACAGGTTGCTTTTGGATACTTATCCATAGGCTCACCAGCGCTTTATGATTTGAAATTCATGGCCCTGGCAAAAGTCGAATGTACTATAAACAGTGCTCTACTTGGATGAACTTGCCTTGAGCTTCATCCTTATTATTTTAAAAAAAAATTATGACAAGGGAAACCCGCAACCGCTATCCTTTGAGTGCGCACAGGGTAAAACCCCCGCTCTTATGCAGTGGCTTGCAAGCCACACAGAAGAGGTAACCCGCACTAGGCAAGCTTGATGCGATGAACTCGATCCAAAAGGCAAACCGCTTGCTTTCGCTCGCAAGGGGTTTCGAACTTGAGACCTCCAGCATGGAAGTCCAAAGCCCAAACCACTGGGCCACCCCGAAGGTTCATCCTTATTTTTGGACTAGACCATGTTAGTCTTAAGCTTGATTTAGTCATCAGTCAGTTCTGAAGTGGTTGTTCCCATTCATTACTAGCTTGGTACTGAATGTTCTTTTTTATCCGTTTACTAGCTTGGTAGTTGGTGTTGAATGTCAATAATAAAAGTTCCATTAGTTATCAAAAGAAAAGTTCTGAGATTGTTGAGACTAGAAAACATAGGAGGCATATTATTGGTCCACTCTTTTGATTTAAAGATAATTTGACGACGTTGGTTTCTTGTCTCCATTACATTGTTAGAAGGGTACTAGTGCAAGTTTCAATTTTGGGTCATCAATGCATTAGTTATGTTCACTGTTTGTCCATTAACATAAATCCTTTAGATTTCTTTCTTATGTCTACTATGACTGTCGAACAAGGGTGATAACCAAAATTGCAACTACCGGATTATTAAGTTGTCAATCCATACTATGGAAGTGTGGGAGAGAGTGGTGAAATGAGGATGAGAATAGGAGTGTCTATTTTCGAGAATCAGTTTGGATTCATGTCAGGGTGATCAACCACAGAGGCCATCTATCTTGTGAGGAGAATGATGGAGAAGTATCGGAAAAAGAAAAGAGACTTACATATGGTGTTCATTGACCTTGAGAAGGCCTATGATAAAGTTCGGAGGGAAGTCATGTGGCGATGCCCGGAGGCAAGAGGTGTATTGGTGGCATATATTAGGGCGATAAAGGAAGTGTACGAAGCAGCTAAAACATGGGTAAGAACGGTTGGAGGAGACTCAGAGCACTTTTCGGTAGAGATGGGGTCACATTAGGGATCAACTCTTAGTCTGTTTCTATTTGCCTTGGTGATGTATGAATTGACGCGAGAAATTCAGGATGAGATGCCTTGGTGTATGTTATTTGCGGATGACATAGTACTGATTGATGAGACACGCAATTGTGTTAATGCTAAGCTTAAGGTGTGGAGACAAACATTGGAGACTAAAGGGTTCAAGTTGAGAAGGACCAAGACAAAGTATGTGGAGTGTAAATCCAGTGAAGTAATGTATGATGAAGGCGTGGAAGTGAGGCTTGACACACAATATGCCAAGAGAGACAGATTTAAGTGCCTTGGGACTGTTATTCAGGAGAGTGGGGACATCGACAAGGATATCACACATCATATTGGTGCAGGTGGATGAAGTGGAAGCTTGCCTCTGGAGTCTTGTGTGATAAGAAGGTACCACCGAAACTCAAAGGTAAGTTCTATAAAGTGGTGTTTAGACCGACATTGTTATATGGGTAGGAGTGCTGGCCAGTCAAACTCATATTCAGCAGATGCATGTTGTGGAGATGAGGATGCTGAGGTGGATGTGTAGTTATACTAGGAGCAAATGATTAGAAATGAGGATATTCAGAATAAGGTGAGTGACCTCCGTGGTGGACAAGATGAGAGAAGTTAGGTTGAGATGGTTTGGACATGTGAAGAGGAGATGCGTGGATGCACTAGTGAGGAGATGTTAGTTATAGAGGATACGAGGAGAGGCAGAGGTAGACCAAAAAAGTATTTGGAAGAGGTGATAAGACAAGATATGACTCAACTTCAGATTACCAAGGACATTCCTTAGATAGGAGGGTGTGGAGGACACATATTAGGGTAGAAGGTTAGTAGATAAATGTAGTGTTGTCTTGCTTAGAGTGGTTGGTGTTTGCCATTGTACTAGCTGTATTACTGTTGTTCTTGTTTTTGATAGCCATTAGTATTTATTATTGTTTTCAATACTCTTATCCTAGTATGTTGTGTATTGTGTTTCGATTATTGCACTATTTTGTTGTAGTTGTTGCTTTCTCTGGTAGACTTTGTACTGTTTCCTTGTGATTCACTATATTTTCTTCTTTGTATCTGGAATTGCTGCATTTGAATCGAGGGTCTTTCGAAAACAATCTCTTTACCTCCACGAGGTAGTGGTAAGGTCTGCGTACATTCTATCCTCCCCAAACCCCACTTGTGGGATTTCACTGGGTATGGTATTGTTGGTTTTGTTGTTGTTGTCTACAATGACTGTCCCCTTTCTATATTGCAGATTAGGCAGCACAAAGATGTCTACGGTGACAATTGTTTTCAATTCCTGTCTTGTTACATATGGGTTTACTGTGGATATGGTCGGCTTAGAAATGGAATCATCCGGTAACTTTTTGTTGTATTCACTTTTGATTTCATGTCAGAGGCACAATATTATTTGCATTTTCATTCCTGTTCTCCAATCTTAATGACTTTTTTCTTTTCAACTCCAAAGGGAAATCGACGAAGCTTTAAGACCTGGTGTCTATGCTTTAATAGATGCTTGTTCAGCAGATGATCTTCAACGTCTTCACACAGTATTTGGAGGTGAACAATCTCAACCTGAACTGAAGTTTGAAAGAATATTAAGCTATTAGTTGCCTCACTATTTTAATCTTTTTATTTTTGTAGAGGGACCCTGCAGAAATACCCTTGCTACTTTGCAACATGATTACAAGATCCATTTCCAGTATGGAGGAAAAGTGTGATTGATCATCATAACTACTTTTGTTGGCAAAGTCTCTTTGTGAAGGATCCCGTATCTCAACTGCTTTTGCGTGCAAGTCTTCAGTGTGAAGGAAAAGGATAAGACTTTGCAGAGTAATATTGCCAATGAAGCAACCTCGACATTATGCAACATTGCTCACAGGGTTAAAGGCTTGCAACGGGCGGTGTTCAACTGCAGCCCGTTTTAACAGCAATCAGAAATGCCCCCCTCTTTATCCATTCTTCAAGACCTATGGTTGAAGGCTAATCAAAGAATGCAAATTTGACATTGGTCCCTTGGGGACATGCTTGTGCTCTGCTGCTAAAATGTTGTAGCAAAGTGTATACACACACGCCCTTCATCAAAAGCTGAGACTCAATTCTATACAAAAGAATTTTTGCTGAGCTCTCGAACCTTGGGAGTTCCTGTGTACCGGTATGAGTAGAAGTATTACATCTCTTTTTAATTATGTGATGATTCAAGGGTACCCGGAAGTTGTTGCTTTGCGTTAAGGAAAATGAGTTTTGATCAAACATTTTCTTATAACCCTTCATTTATGAAACAAGAAAAAATAGAACCTACTGGCAGATTGTGCTGTAGGTGCTGTTATTCCTAGCTTTCATCGTTGTGTTCATTGTTATCTGATGATATATTACTCTAAGTTTGTGGTACAACGCTACCAAGAAAAAAATAGTGAACCTTTTGTTCTTGTTGTCATTGTTATCTTCGAAGGGACTTTGCACATCACATAATTAGTGATCACTTGCATTTATAAATCAAATGATGCTTTGTAAAGATGTTCTCTGTATGAGTTATGACCAACCAGCCATGATAACATTTGGATTCATATTCATGAATGAAGTTAGTATTAGTCAATTAGGCATCTCGATATCCTATCCCTTGCCAATGGATATGTTATTACTTAATCTGATGACCGAGAAATCCCCTTTAAACTAACTGATTCAAGCGCGATGGTTTGAAATCCGACGGAGAATATATACCTTTTTAATGTAAGCATACGAGATTTCATTGAGTTTTTTCGAGTCCAATTGCATGTATGGATTCAATTTTATTTGGCCGAAGTGCACAAATACCTGCTTTTGGGATTGTTATTTATATTGTTTTTTTATAAAAAAAAATATCTTTTTTTGCCAAGTTTAATCGTTTTGAGAGTAACTTTATAAGTACGCAATTGAAATTGAAAATTGTGATGCCACGGCCAACTTCAAACATTTTTTAACTGAAGTTGTTGTCTTAAAGCACTCAAACTTCAATCATATAAGTTGTACACAACTAAAGTGCATGTAAAAATTGGATAAAACTTCAATCATATGTATCTGAAGTGCAATTGAATTTTATTTGTTCTTTGGATTTCAATAATCCAATACCCAAATCTATTTCAAATAAGCTCAATTTTGAAACATAAGTTTCATATATTATAAAGAACAAATTACAATCATCAATTTGTTAAAACAACAAATCTAACAAATTCATTTGGCAGTCTTTTAACTTTTTCATATATGTATGTACATCAATTTATTTGATAAATTATTTTATGAAGAAAATACATAGAATTATGTTCGCAAGTTTTTTTATATATATATTTTGTGATTATAGTTTATTTTTTTTCATACTTTGAGAAAATTTATTGCAAACTCTGTTCTCATTTAAAATTTCAGACGTCCGTCAGTGTAAGATTTCAACTTATCAAGTATGCCCAACCCATATTTCATGCGCTACATCCTTGCCATTGAACAAGTAAAACTTATACTAAGTAGTCACCTTTAGAACAGCTTGGTGAAATATAATCAGCCTTTGCAAAGTAGTTAGTTCTCCATTGAAATAAGTGTAAAATCCTTTTTCTCGTTGTGTTCATCCTCGAACTTCAGGACGTTGTTTTGGAATTTTACTAGGATGGCATCAGATTATGTGCTGTTACCACCAAAATATGTGGTGCAGTAGATGAGGCTGCTCCTCTCTTAATCAGAGGTCTCGATTTCAAGTCATGAGTATGGAAAAATCCTTGGTAGAAAGCGCTTCCTCCCAAATGAAGCCCTACTGCATGAATCCGAAATTGTCAAGATATAACCATACCAAGTTCTAAATATCGTCTTCGTGATGTCATATTCTCTTATTCTAAACTGATGATAACCCGATCGAAGTTCAATCTTGGAACAAGTCATCAATCCTTGAGATGGGATACTTATTTTTAGTTGCCACAACATTGAAAGAAAAAATTGAAATAATTTGTATTGGGATAGAA
The DNA here is from genome assembly GCF_947179165.1 of Solanum dulcamara. Classification (NCBI taxonomy): domain Eukaryota; kingdom Viridiplantae; phylum Streptophyta; class Magnoliopsida; order Solanales; family Solanaceae; genus Solanum; species Solanum dulcamara. The sequence goes on along the minus strand of NC_077248.1, from coordinate 15,812,468 downwards.
ATATAGTCCAAAAAAAATGCACCAATAACAAAGCTTGCCATCCTGCCTTTGGTGAGGAAGTCAACGGGCTTCGATTTGGGTAGCGGACACCGGATGGAATTTTTTTTTTTAAAAAAAAGAAGAATATGAGCTTTTAAGCACTAAGCTAAGGTGCCTTCAAGCATCTGAAACCAAATTGTAGTTCAAAGAAAAAAAGCAGAAAATGTACACATTGACCATAACTTTTCACAATCCGCAATCATAATTTGAAGCGTAGATATTTATTTATTTGGGGTTGGGGATGTTGGGAGGGGTCAAGTAAATTCAACGAACTTTGGTATAAGTGTCAAGCAACATGCAACACATCCAAAACCCACTAAAAAAAACGCCCTGAAGCTCCACCATTTTGCTATCACTGTGTTATTAAAGTGAGATGGATGAAAAAACAAGTTATACAGGATGAGTTGGAAAGTTACCAAAATTCCACTAGACAAAACTCATTCATAAATTGGCCATCTGATGCTTCTAGCACTGGTGTTTCTCTAAGCCATTTATTTCCACGATAGAACACATGACAAATGATCAAGCAGCTACCTTCTTGGATGTTACAGAATTAATAATGGTGGCAAACTCAGGACCCTGAAACATAGAATATTAAGGTTATTGAGAATTTCCTAAAGCTAACCTTTAAAAATTTCGAAAAGATAATTCCAATGGAGGAGCTCTACTTTGATAAGTGATGCAGTGACAGTAAGTTAGAAATATTCAGTGCACACTGAACTCCACATATCACTAGAGTTCTTTCCAACCAACTTAGGCTCTCCAGAGTGTTTGCAGTAGTTTCCGTGAAACCAAAGAACTTTTAGTGTCCAAGATAAAGGGTAGGTCCACTTATAGTCACGATGAGCAACAATTTTTTTTTTACTATACTAGTCACAGTGAACAACCATTTCTAGATATTATGTTCTTTCTCTGGGGATGCCATAAATTCTAGGTCCAGCTCAAATTCAATAACTTATTCATGTGCTAATATTTGTAATTTTGGTCCATGACACAGTTCTTGCAAGTTACAATCATTTCCGCTGATCCCAGATATTTCGCGAATACATTTCACATGCTACAGACAAAGAGGAAACTAAAAAAAATTTGCCAGCCAAAATGCATGTACCTAGCAATTAAAAGATTACCTTTAAAGAGGCACCCCCCACTAGAAAGCCATCAATATCTTCTTTCTTCGCTAGGTCAGAAGAGTTGCCTCCGTTCACAGAACCTGTCAAAATATCACAGTTTTGAAACCATGCAAAATACAATTTAGTTTCACGAAAAATCTAGGCAAATCAACAGCTAAGAAGGTGCAAACAGGATTTGAAGCACGAAAGACAGCCCTTTCAAGTTTCAAGAGACAGACAGGTTAGATACATCTAGTTCAACAGTGCGTCAAAGTCCTTCGCTGACTCACAAGAAAAAAAAAGAACAAAACAAAAAAAAAGAATTCCTCAAAAGACAAACAAATAAGAATTCAACAAAGGGAGTTAGGGGTTCGCTTCCCCATCCCCACTATGTATAAAAACAAAAAGAATTGTTGACTACTGTAATTTTTGAAGCTCTACGGCTCAACACAACCCAAGTGGAAGAGGGGAACTTTTACAATATCTGGTTGACATATCACAAATCACAAATGGCTGAAATCCTTATCTTTTAACAACTCATACAATCTCAGTTCTCATGCATGAAACATGGAAGAGGAGAAGTTATTTACACATGAATTCAAAACTCAAATTCATTACCTCCATATATGATACGTGTTTTAGAAGCAACTTCTGCAGAAACATTCTTACTTAGCCAATCACGAACAGCTGCATGGACCTCCTGAGCCTGCTCAGGTGTCGCCACTTTACCAGTTCCAATAGCCCATACAGGCTCATATGCGATGACAACATCATCCCAACTCGGTAAAGCATCTGCACATCACAGAAAATGTCAATCAAAGAGATCTGAGAAGATAAAGCTTTCACATGTAACACTATTAGCATAAGGGAGAAAATTCGTTAAGCCAAGGCAATGGATATAAATGACTATCCCATCCTTGCCCCCAGTGAGTAATCTTTGATTTTTAATAGAACATCATATACATATATAGGTCTCATGAATATGAGATGAAAGATTCTGCAAAAAAGAATATATTCAACATAATTGGCAAAATCTCACCGGCAAAAGCCTTCAACTGCTTGAAACATACATCAAAAGTTTTTCCAGCTTCTCTTTCTTCTAATAGCTCTCCAATACAGGCTATAACTCCAACATTGTGGCTCAAAGCATAAGCAGCTTTCTTCCCAATAAACTGCATGAGAGAATGGCCCAGTCAAGTCCTTAGTGAACAGCTCAATGCACAACGAAGTATCATCAAGACCCGGCAAATGCTTTACTTCATTTCACTTGTGACAAATTGCTTAGTTTTCCATAAAATTCACAAATCAAATAGTTCTTGCAAAGCCTTACTTCATCATTTTCTCCAATTACATGTCTCCGCTCAGAATGACCAAGAATAACCCATTTGCAGCCAAGATCTTTCAACTGCTCCACGCTGTGTAAAACAAAACATATTATAAAGTGAAGATGAGTTACACTAACAGTAGTTATTGGGCCCACACTTGATCTATGACATATTTTGAAATCATACACAATGAGCAATGAAGAAATGACTGTCTCTGCCGTCCATTACCTAAAGAACTGCACTTCTAATAGGATTCATAAAGTGGAATTTAACTTTAGGGTTTGATTCAATATTTTTTTTTTTTTTTTTTACGGGAACAGACCCTACACGAGGCTCCCACCTCTCGTGCACAGCCAGGGGTTGAGCCGCACACCCCCAAGCCTTATTATACATAAAACAGAAAAATACACGGAGGGGGACATAAACCTAACCTCCAATCCTATGGTGGTTCATAAGTCGGCCATCCTACTAAGGTCAGCCAACTCATCCCCGATACAAGCGCACGAAAAGGAAACCTAGAATCTATGCACCTAAAGAAGAGGACTCCTCTCGATACAAAGAAACTAGGAAAGATTTGATTCCATATCTAATTGGCGGAAAGAAGCACTAGGTTATATTTTAATGGAGATGTGGCCTTCTAGGTCAATTTGATTTGACCTAAAATCCACACTTCAAACCAAAATATTCTACTGATAATTTGGATTGGGCATAGACCTCTCAAAGATGCCTTCCATGAAACTTGAGTCAACAGAATAAGCTTCAGAAGAGTTCTTAATAATTGGGAAAATATGCTTCACATTTCTTCAGAATACTGAAGCAATTTCATGGTACTATTGATCAACAAGAAAGACTGACATGGCTTAAGGCATAGCTACGCTGTCAGATCTTCATACACAACCTTAAATCATACTGGATAGCAGGATGGTATTAGGCCCTGGAAACACAGCTGGGAGAAAATACCCATCAAAGTGGCATTCTTTACTTGATTTAGTAAAATTCCGGCTTGTATTTGGTGGACTGTTTGGAAGGACAGAAAATCAAGATGTTTGGAAGATATAGTCAGAGGCTTGTCCGGAAGATTAAGATGACTTCTATGCTTTTGCTTCATTTTTGGTGTAAAGAAGAATTACTATAAGTAGTTTCATGGTTAGATATCCTAGAACCCTTGCAGGAAGAACAAGGGTACACTTTTTTTCCTTTCAAATCGTAGATACGGCTCTTAGTACAGCTTTTTTTGGCTATAATTGTTACCTTTTTCCAAAAAGAGATAACCATAACTACAGAAAAAACATAAAGAGAACTTCTGATCCCAACTACGATGTCATGCATGCCCTATTGGTGAAAAATATAGTTAACACTCTCTTATAGGATTAGAAGAGAAACATTGGTTCGATGCACCTTGCAAGGACCCAAACCAATTAAAACTATGCCGAAAATAAGGTTAAGGAAGAATAAACTTGTACAGATTCGTTAGCCATCTTGTCACTCCTTTAATGGGGTAATATCCCCTTATAGTTTGGTTGTAAGAAAGCTATTACGCTGCTATCTTTATCAGGGTTCAAATACCCAAAGAGCCAAAAATGCTAGGTGATTACTTCCATTTGCCTAAACCTTTGTGAGTAAGGTTACTGGATGCATATGGGAAGTAGCAGGTAGCAGGTAGCAGGTAGAATAGTCAGAGGTGTGCCTTTGCTAACCCAGACACCATCATTATAAAAGAAAAATAAGAAATTTTGGTCTGGATATTCAGAAGTTTGGAAAAGCTGCAAATTAACAGTTGAAACCAGACTATATTGAATTCCCATAAACCATCATACGATGAAGAGCATAGCATTTCTGGCACACTAACTAATTTATATTTAATTTTATATGTGAGCTTAACCTGATTTCACCCGTGAAAGCTCCACCTTTGCCAGTCCAACAATTCTGAGCAGAAATCTCGATTCTATCAGTTAGTGAGCTCTTTGCTTGATCAATGTACAGAAAGGGAGGTGCTACAACCACATCTGCAGAGTTCCCAAGAAAAATATATTATTTTGTGTTAGAAACTGACTCAGAAAATAAAATCATTATATGAATGCTTGAAATTAATAACATTTCAGCACTCTTGATTAGTCGACCGATGGAGCTGTAAAAAAGTCAATATAATAGGTGGAGTAAGTGTCTTCTCTATATATGGATATGATATCACAATGCCGAAACCATTACAGTGCATACTCTGGAAGTACTGGGCTATCAGCACCAAACATTCATGAAACTTTGGACATGGACAATCCAATTATATATATACGGGCATTACATATATATTGGTACTACAGAGTAAAAATTGGGAAGCAAAGAAAGAATAAAGAGAATGAGAGTAGAGTAGGACGAACAACTGAGTTATCTAAAATGCAGCAGACCTGCAAACAAGAACCAGAAAAAGAAACCCCCTTAACAGAAGCATCATCGTTTGTGTACCTTTGTCATGCCTTCTGCAACATTCTTTGAGCAGGCTAACTAACATGATTGTGCTTCTAAATCTAACAGCCAGAACATTCAAAGATGACTTGCTTTTTCAAGACTTCTCTCTAGGTCTAGGTTTGTAAAGGGATAAGTATCAACAGGACATGTTAGATATGGGCAGTGTCATGAACACTTCGACTGGAAATTTTCACAATTTTTATGAAGTTTCTATGTTTTCCAATAATGCTTGAATAATCAACTCCGTTCTCGTTAAACTTGAATACCAGAATCACCAAGACGAGGAAAGAATCATTTCAGATTTCAAATACAAGAATTAAAAGGGAAAAAAGAGCATGGTGTTATCCCCGTGGCCTTGACGAAAAACTAGACATCAGCCTTGAACACAAGTATGAAAGGGATATGCACAATAAGCTATACTGAATGTAGGGTGAGAAGTACAGTAAAACCTCGATAAAGTAATATTTGATAAAGTAATAATCTAGCTAAATGAATATTTTTCTACGGTCCCGACTTGGGCCAGTTATATCAAAGTAATATTCTCGCTAAATGCATTAGATAATAATTAAAAATAAAGTATTAAATGCCCAGAAAAATATAAAGTAATAATTACAAGAATACATCAAGAATTTATATATATTTAATCAGTCAATAATACTAGACCAATAACTATTTCTTTTTAAAATATGATTCTATAGTTGAATTCTCTTTCATATACTCACATATTGCGTTTCTTATTTTATTGGTTAAAGATGATTTTTGTACGTCTTTCAAATGATGAGAAGACATTATACTTGGATTATAATTTTTAAACATCTAGCTTTTCCTTTTATAGTTAACGTAAAATCTCTTCATATTCTATATATATGAATACAATTAGAAACATTAAACTTCACTAAATTCGTTTAGCTTTCCTAGATTTAGATAATAATTATGCAAAGACTACACTTTTTAGTTTCCTAGATTTAAACTTTTGAAATTCTTAATTCAAATATTTTTTTTTCTTTCTTATGGCACATACTGCAAAATACTCTGTAAATTTATAAATATTTATTTATCAATTAATAAATATTTTATGCATTTATCGATAAATGAATAATTTTTTTCCGGTCCCAAGCATATGCATTTATAGAGGTTTTACTGTAGTAGAGGTCAATCAAAGTGGCATTTATTACAATCTTACAAAGCTCACTCTGAAATCAAAATCTGAATAGGGTATTAGGACAGCTTCACAGAAAGCTAAATATGCACATAAAGCTTGATGCTATGGAAAGTGAACAACATCGAAGAACTCACCAACATCTGACTCGAGCTTTGCGCTGTTCAGATCAGAGACAAGCTTGCTTATGGAGTCCTTTGTTCCATTCTGGGAGAAACATCAACGAAGTTACGAAGATAAAAGGACATGGGGAAAGAAATGTCACCACCCATTATGTAAAGGAGGGGTTTCAATTACATAACGAGACAAGAGACTGTAAGATGTGATACTTACACATTTCCAGTTGCCACCAACAAAGAACTGCAAACAAGAAAAAGCCATAATCAGACATCCAATAGGGAAAGGGCAATAATTTAAAGTTCAAATGTATTACAGGAGGCCTAGAAAATTTGTGAAAGCTACCATAATGCATTCTAGGGGCGAATTCTCGTGTCATGACAAATCTAACACATGTAGCATTGGATGCTTGCTAATAAAGAAGAAGCCAACCAGCCTAATCCACTGAGCTAAGGTGGGAACTTGAAGTCACAAGATCTAGTCCCATAAACAATGTAGGCTAACAATATTTTGGTAGTTCACTGTAGTATAATTGAGTGTATCTCCAATCTCTATCGATTCCCTCCAGGGACGAAAAGAAGAGAGAATAAACAGCATCCATTCGATGCTTAGTGTTTGTTAGGAGCCCTTTTAGTATGGTTAGATACTTGATGCCAGTGTACCGACCAATTTGCATCTTAGGGAACCTCCAGTTTTGTTAGAATAAATCAGCTATTGTAAAATTAGTCATTAAGGATATATTAGTCTTTTCTACAGTTCTATTAGTCAGTTAAGTATGTTGTTAGGTTGTTAAGTTAGGTAATGATTGGTTAGTTAGTTAACTAGTTAACTAATCTTATGAACTATGCTCTATATAAAGAGCCTCTTGTACAGATCTTAAACATAACTTTCAATACACATCTTTCGGATCTCTTTCTTCTTCCTGTAATCTTCATTCTCTTACTACTTCAAGATAGATCATCAATGGTGGTCTAATCAAGGGCATGAAGAACATGCAATATAGCAGACTGATCCACTAATTCAATCATAACAGGCACCTCAACAAGTATTCTCACAAATACCAATAAGGGTTGTGATGGAGTGGTAAGTACTGCTTCATCCTTAACCAAGAGGTCTGAGGTTCGAGTCTCATTGGGTACGTAGTCGCCTTTGTTAGGAAGCGCTTTATCCCCCAATGTGGGACTTTCCGGCGCGAATCCAGATTTAGTTGGGCTCCAATGTGGGTACCGGACACCGGATGGGAAACCAAAAAAAAAAGTATTCTCACAAATGTCTCAGCCTCAATCCAATACTAGTATTCCTAGAATATCAGGAAGAGACGAGCAACCACCAATATGGATGAAAGAATTCATCTCATTGAGTCTACATGATACTCCATATGCTATTTCCAATTATGTTTCCTACGACAAATTGTCTTCGTTTTTCTTTTTTTTTTTTGGAAAATGGTAAGCTTTACTTCTATATTATCCACAGGTATACTACAACAAACATGTAGTCCCCCATCACAAAAGTTGTTTCTTTACAAAATCCTAATATGTCTAATTACAGCCACTCAATTGCATTAAAAACATCTTCGGTGCTGTCTATAACTACTTGTTTACACCAAAAATAGTAAAGGCCTAAGCAGTCTATCTTGATCTTCTGTATATTGCTTCTTTTGCCTTCAAAATATCTCTGATTCCTCTCTTAACATATGGTCCACCAAATACATGCTGGAACCATCTTCCGCCTCTCCTCCTTCTTCCTTGCATTACCATCACTGATCCAGCTTCTTAGTACTTCTTTGATTCTCCCAGGTTTCACCCACCTTATCTTCCTCTTGTGGATGAACATCTGCCACAGTTGGTCTGTCCATTTACAATGCAGAAAGAGATGGTTGACTGTCTCTATCTGTTCTTCACATAGATAGCATCTAGAGCATAGGTTGAATTTCCTCTTGGTAAGGTTTTCATGAGTGAGGACTGCTTCCTTTGCGAGTAACCATGTAAAGTAGTTTACCTTATAAAGCACCTTGGTCTTCCAGATCATTCTCCATGGCCATCCTATCTCCCGAATATTTGTTCCTGTTAAGTCTTTGTAAGCTAACCTGACAGTAAAAATACCTCTGCTATCCACCTTCCACACCAGACTGTCCTTTTCTTCTGTCAAATTGAAATTTTGAGGGATTGTATTCTGAAAAGCTGCTATCAAGGTTATCTCCCAGTCATTTAGGTTCCTTCTCAAATGGAGATTCCAACCTTGTCCTGTCCATAGTTCAACCACAGTAGCATCCTGAGCTTGGCTTAAAATGTATAGCTCAGGAAAAGTCAGCTTCAGAGGCCATTGCCCATACCATATATCCTTCCAGAGGGCCACCTTCTCTCCATTTCCAACTTTGCAACTTGTAGGACTCGTGTCGGAGGAGTTTTGAGCGTGAGCTAACACTCATGCAGCGGCAAGGACCCGCAACTTTCTTGAAGAAACTAGTTGCCATAGGTTCCTGATGGATCTCCATACACTACAATTATAAGGGTTTGTCACCTCCTCTGTCATCCATCTGTCCTGCATGCCATATTTTGTTCTGATCACCTCTTTCCATAAAGCCTCTTCTGGAGATGCAAGTTTCCATAACCACTTCACCATCAGACTTTTGTTGTGTATGTTTAGTTCCCTGATATTCAAGCCCCCTCCTTTTTTGTTGTGTATGTTTAGTTCCCTGATATTCAAGCCCCCTCCTTTTTTGTTGTGTATGTTTAGTTCCCTGATATTCAAGCCCCCTCCTTTCTTACTTTCCAATAGCTCCTCCTATTTCACTAGATGGTATTTCTTCTTGTCTTCACTTCCTTTTCATAGAAAATTTCTCCTACAAACATCTAGTCTATTAGTCACACTGGCTGGGGTAGGAAAGACTGACATCATATATGAAGGGATAGAGTCCATTACACTATTAACCAAAGTGAGTCTACCACCTGAGGTTAGGTATTGGCTTTTCCAGTTGGCCAAGTCTTTTCTCACTTTTCTCTATCACACCACCCCATATGCTGTTGGATTTGCTCTTAGCTCCTAAAGGCATTCCAGGTATGTGGTTGGGAGTTCACCCACTTTCCCCCCTAATTTTTCTGCCAAGTCCTCAATGTTTGGCACTGTATTGATTGGGTATATGAAACTTTTTCCCAGGTTTATATGCAAACCAGATACTGCTTCAAAAATGTTGAAGACAACTCTGAGAATCAACATTTGTTCTCGTGGCTCCACAAAAAAACAGAGTGTCATCTGCATATTGCAAATGTGTAACCTCTAGATTATTGCATGTTCTAACCCATCCTCTGATTTTTGCTGTATGTATTAGATTGCTTAGTCCCCCCATGGAAAGGATGAAAAGGAAGGGGGACAGTGGATCCCCTTGCCTTAAACCCCTATGGGAGGAGAAAAAATCACATGGGCTTCTATTTATCAGAATTGAGAACTTTACTATGCTGATACATTGTCTGATCCACCTGAGCCACCTTGAACCAAAGCTCATCCTCTGCAACATATTCATTAAGAACTCCCAATTTAGGTGATCATATGCTTTTTGAATATCCAGTTTACATAGGATCCCTGCCCGTTTGTCTTTTTGTCTTGAGTCCACACACTCATTTGCCACCAACACTGCATCCATGATCTGTCTGTTCTTGATGAAAGCCATTTGTTGCCTGTCTACTAACTTATGCATCACTCTTTTCAGCCTTTCTACTAGGACCTTTGCAAAGATTTTATATATTCCCCCCACTAGACTTATGGGTCTAAAGTCATTTAGTTCCATTGCCCCTACCTTCTTTGGGATTAAAGCCACAAAGGTAGCATTTATACTTTTCTCAAAATTCCAATCCTTGTGGAAAGCCTTAAAAGCTGCAACTACCTCCTTACTGATGATGTTCCTACAGTGGCTGAAAAAAGCCATTGTAAAGCCATCCGGTCCTGGTGCCTTGTCCCCAGCATGGGATTTGATGGCATCTACAATTTCCTGTTCTCCAAAAGGGGACATTAGCATATTATTGTCTTCTTCATTGATCACAGGACAGTCTCTCATATTCAGGTTGTGCCTCCAATCTTCAGTTTCTAAGTACAAGTTATCATAGTACTCAATTACCACCTTTTTCACCTTTTTTGGTTCAGTCACTAACACCTCATTGACTTTTAACTTGTCAATTGTGTTAACTCTCCTGTGTGCATTTGCTGTTTTGTGGAAAAAACCAGTGTTTTTGTCCCCTTCTTTAAGCCAAGTTGCCCTGGACCTTTGTCTCCATGTTGTTTCCTCCTGGTTTGTTACCTTTAAACTCTGAGATGAGTGCCAGCTTAGAAGCTATCTCCCCTTCCTCCAAGCTTCTTTGTTCTTGTATGATCTCAATATCAATCATACTTATTTGCATTCTCTTCAATTACAGAACCTAAGACCTATGAGAAGCTGTGAAGGATCCTAGATGGGTTGAAGCTATGAAAGCTGAAATACAAGATCTTAAAAGCAACCATACATGGGACATTATCACATTGCCAGCTGATAAGATGCCAATAGGTTGAAGATGGGTCTATAAGGTCAAATATAAGACTCCAGGAGAAATAAAAAGGTTCAAAGCTAGGCTAGTTGCAAAAGGCTATAGCCAACAGGAAGGTATTGACTACCAAGAGACCTTTTCTCTAGTACTAAAAAATGGTAACAGTCAGGACAGTGCTTGCAATTGCAGGTTCAAAGCAATGCCACATCCATCAAATGGATGTGTACAATGCTTTTCTTCAAGGTGATCTATATGATGAGATTTCTGACTCAGGGGGAAAATAATAGAACAACCAGACCTCATATATGCAGACTCATAAAATCCCTCTATGGTTTGAAACAAGCACCAAGGCAATGGAATTCTAAGTTAACAGAGGCCTTGTTGACACTCAAATTCAAACAAAGTCAATATGATCATGCTCTATTCATCAAAGCCACAGAAGCAGCCACTATGATGGTATTGGTGTATGTAGATGATATGCTTGTAACTGGAGGTAGTTTAAAACTCATTGAAGAAGCAAAGTTGTCGTGTTAGCAAATATTTAAAATGAACTTAGGAGATTTGAAGTACTTTCTTGTGATAAAGTTTGCCAGGTCTAATCAAGGCATATTAATGCATCAAAGAAAATACTCATTGGAACTAATCTCAGAACTTCGACTTGGAGCTTCAAGACCAGCTACTACTCCTATAGACACAAATATCAAGCTTACAACTAGAGAGTATGATGAACACATATACAAAGATCATCCTGGAGATCAGTACGATCAGACATATGCTCGTATCAATGACTGATAGGCAAATTACTTTACATAACAATCATAAGACCAGACATAGCTTACAGGTGCAAACTCTAGTCAATATCTTCAGCAACCAAAGAAGTCCCACATGGAAGCAGCAATGAGCATTGTTAAATACATCAAAAATCAGCCTGGACAAGGCATTCTTATCTCCAGCAATAGAATTCAGAATGAAATTGCCTATTGTGATGCTGATTGAACATCATATGCTCATACCAGAAAGTCTTGTTACTGGATTTCTCATCAAACTAGGGGATTCACTAGTTTCTTGTCAATCTAAATTCTAAGAAATAAACTACCGCCTCAAGGAGCTCTGTAGAGGCAGAATACCCTGAAAGATGTTGGGTGTGCCTAACTTGAGAGTGTAATTACAACCTAACAACATACTTAACAAACTAATGGAACTGTGGAAAAGACTAACATGCCCTTAGGGGTCGTTTGGTAGCTGCCTAGAATTATGCAGGTATTAGTAATACATGAATTAGTTATGAGGAAATATATGTATTATCTTATGCAGGGTTTAGTTATTCATGTATTACTTATTTATATATTAGTTATTCCATCTTTTATCATGCATAAAATTATACATAGATTCCCTCAAACTTATACATGTATTAGTTATATAGGTTTCTAAATTGCAAATCAAACACTATATTAATTTTATACATAGTCCTAACCAACTACTAAACATGGTATTACTTATGCAGGATCTAATACATGTGTAATATTTCTCCTAACCAGCTGCCTAAGTTACGCGGACTCTTCACTTTTGATGCCACAGCCGTGTCGAATTTTCCAAAAATACACTATGGAAGAGGTGGAATTACACTCTCAAGTTTGATTTGCAATTTAGCAACCTGCATAACTAATACATGAATAACTAAACCGTGCATAACTAATCCTTCCATAAAATAATACATAAATTTTCTCATAACTGATTCATGTATTACTAATACTTGCATAACTCTATCCAACTACCAAACGACCCTAAGGGTATATTAGTCTTTTCCACAGGGCTCAGTTCCATTACTTAGTAAACTATGACTTTAGGTTGTTAAGTTGGTTAATGATTGGTTAGTTTAGTTAGTTTACTAATCTTATGAACTGAGCTCTATATAAAGAGCTTCTTGTACAAATCTTAAACATAACTTTCAATACACATATCTCTGATCTCTTTCTTCTTCCTCTAATCATCTTCATTCTCTTACTCCTTCAAGATAGATCATCAATGATGATCTAATTCAGTTCAAGTTTCAGATTACCCCTAAATTTCCACAAAAGGACAACAAATTTATCATTGGAAAGAAAGGGACCCAAAACGAGTAGAATGGATATAGAGGATTCTTATAGTCAACCCCAACTCGTTCGGATTGAGGTGTGGACACATAGTTGAAAACAAGGGAAAAACTTGTTAGTTCAATTGCTGTTTTCAATTTGCTGTTTGTTCAGTAAAAGTGGTTCAATACACTCATTTGCAAGCCTTGTACCATACTCTATTCTAGTAACTAGTAATGAACAAGCAATCCATGAACAAGCAATCCAAACTCATCAATTCAGATCACACACAGAGGCTCTCTACTAAGCAAATACTAAGCCAACCATATAATCTAAAATTTGTAGAAAGAATCCCTTTATTTTAAAAAATACTACAGTATGTAGTTAAACCTTACCTTGCCGGAGCCAGCCATGGAGACGACGGGTCTGCAACCTTTGTGAGAGGGAGAAATGCGTAGGCGAGTGTCAATATTTTGGAAAAAAGAGTGAGTATTGTCAAGCTTGAAAGAAGGTGGACGGAGACCAGAGAAGTGTGGTGGGGATGAAACGGAAATGGCGGATTTGGGACCAGAAAGTTGAGAAGGTAAAGAAGTTGCCATTTCCGAAACTGAAGATATTTGTAATGGCAGCTTCGCTTATCTGATTCTTGTGTTTATTATTGAGCGAGACGACACCTGCCTAATCACATACTCCCTTCCGTTGCTCTTTAATTGTCAGATAACATGTGCCACAATCTTTAAGAAAAGTTTGTAAAAAATTGAAAGTGTCTATAGGTTGAAGTATTTTGTGACTAACATATTCTTTATTAATTATTTAATTTTCATTTATATATATATATATATATATATATATATATATATATTTTGTTTGATTCACCGATGGCGTAAAACTCACTCCGCTAATCATTTTCTGCTTACTATCTCAAAAAATAGATTTTTCATATATTAAAAAAGTAAAATTATTTTTAATTATATTATAATAAAATATTTGTATCAATTGTTATTCTTTAAAAAGTTATAAAATCCAAAATATATAAGTAAAACTGAACGAAAAGAATATATATATATATATATATATATATATATTAAAATATAAATAAAAATTAAATTAATCAACCACTCTTCCTAATTAATGTAATTATCTTAAAAGGTGGTAAAATACTCATATCTTAGAGAGGCTTATTGTATGTAATGTAAAGTTTGGTGCACAGTTGTGGTATCTGGATGGATAAGGTTAAAAATGATTCTAACAGAATGGAAGGATATGTCATTTTCTATATATGTTGAGGCCACAAATTGGTGGCTGGTCAAATCTCTTTTCCAAAGAACAAGGATATATTTTGTTCAGGGACAGGATAACTTTTAAACTTAATTCCTCCTCTATTCGACACCTATTAACATTTTAAAGTAGTAGCAGATTCTTGAGGATATGTGGTGGAAACTATCACTAATTGTAGATGCCTATGAAGTCTTATCCATCACCATTTTTTTTTTCTGAACGGCCATACACATCCAACTAAATCTAACTAACTTTAATAAAGATCGATCAAAGTCCACACATCAAGCTGCAACAATATCGCCACCTAAATCATCTGAACCATTAAAATCCATCGGATATTGCCAGCATTATGGTGGAAGATACCCACAATAAGCAATCCTAACTCTCCTATACAAAAATATGAGACTCAAATCAATTGTACCAACAGTACACAACAAAGAGCTTGGTGGGGATTGAACCACTAGCATACCCTATAATGGTCTCAATCCATTTTGAATGAAATTTCTACATTGCAAAATTCAGTCAAGTAGAAAACTTGGATAGAGCCCTACACGGAGGCCCTTGGTTTCTGTCAAGCAGCTTTTTGTCACTAAAAAAAGTTCAAACCTAACTTCGTCCATGAAGCGACTATGTTGCCTCACTGTAATCTGAATTAGACTCACAATTACCAACAAAATTTTATGATAGGAGAATTTTAAAAAAATTGGGAATGAGTGTTGGATCACTCCTAAGAATTGACATTCGCATATCAGCCACCTCAAAGGACGCTATGCAATGATCTACATACAGATTCCATTAGAAATGCGATGAAAAGGAATGTCATAATCGAGAACCATATGAGGGGATGAAATCTGTTTGATTTAAGTGAGCTGTAAATAGGAAATAAGAATTGAGAAATATGGAGAATCAAATAAAGGAAAAATGAAAAGTCATTTTTCCTCATTGATAGAAGAAAGGAAATGTTTTGCCCTTATATAACGAAACACCTCTTTTAACTCTTAAAGGATTAAGTAGGGTGTGCCCTCTCACGTTGTCATTGTCGTCACTTGTTTATTAATCTCATTAATTGATTTTTTTTTTCTGAATATTTTTAGACAAAATTTATTTATTAATCTCATTAATTGATTTTCTTTTTCTGAATGTTAATTCGGAGTTGATTAATTAATTAATTAATTTGCGGATTAATTTGAATTAATTAAATTCGCGCAACTGAATTAACTAAATTAATTCGCGCATTTGAAATTCATTCGAAAAGGACATGTTCCTTCTGAATAATTAAATTGTGATAATTGTGGCGCACCATATCAAATCGCTGAACCAATTTTTTCCTTCTTTCTAATGTTCCAATCAATACTCAATCATAAGCCATTCGTTATGCCATCATAATGGCTACCATCATTACTTTACTACTTAATCTTCAAATGTATGGCACTATAGTACTATTTTCAATTCACTTTCAATTTCTTCTCACCATCTACATTATAATAACACTAAAGTGACCTCTACCAATACATATAATGTAGATTTAAGGCATAGTTACCTGATGCAGTCGACGCTATCTCTTCTCTTTTCTCGTTTCTGTCTCTTCCTTCGTTTCTTTTCTTTTATAAATTAGGGTAATTAATTATGAACTAATTAATAAATAATAGTTAAATTTCACAACTTATTTTAATAAATATGGACAAGTGGTATAACATATTAACTAAATTATCAATTTAGTCCACTAAATAAATTAATTATCTAAACTTATCCCTCAACTAAATAACTGTAGTTATCGACTAGTCCAAATACCCATTAAAAATTTACGGAATGAGTCTTTTATGAAATAAAAGTTCTAGTTCTCAAAATGACCTAATGGGTCGTTACAAACTCGTGGTGGGAAAAAATAGTTCATAACTTTTATTGACGATTGCACTAGATACTATTATGTCTATTTGTTGAATAGTAAGGATGAAGAAATAGAAGCATTTAGGTAATACAATACTGAAGTTGAAAATCAGTTGGATAAAAAGATAAAAATGATAAGAAGTGATGAGGTTGAGAGTATGAATCTCCTTTTGCAGAAATATATTTAAAAAATGGAATCATCCATCAAACTACTGCCCCTTACTTACCTCAATCTAATGGAATTGTGAAAGGTAAAACCTAACTTTGAAGGAAATGATGAATGTCTTACTTATAAGTCCAGGATTACCACAAAACTTATGGGGGAAGCTATCCTTACATCAAATCAAATACTCAATATAGTGCCATATAATAAGACACAGTCTATTTCATATGAGAAATGAAAAGGAAAAATCTCAACTTGAAATATTTTAAAGTGTGGGGGTGTCTAGCTAAAGTTCAAGTTCCTATGCCTAAAAGATCAAAATAGGACCTAAAATTGTGGACCATGTTTTCGTTGGATATGTTACAAATAGTAAAGCATGTCAAATTTTGGTTCATAAATCTAAACATCCGAATATTCATGATAATACGGTAATTGAATCAGATAATGATGAGTTTTTTGAACATATCTATCCGTATAAAACTAGACGTGAGTTATCTTGTGAAGGATCTAAAAGACATCGAGAAGAACCAAAGAAAAATGTACCTAATAAAGAGATTCCAAGGCGTAGTAAATACCAAGGGACATCTACTTTCTTTGAATTTGATTTTGTAACATTTTGTTCTTGAAAATGAGCCTCAAACATTCAAAGAAGCTATTTCCTCAAGGGACTCATCCTTTGAAAAGAGGCTATCAATAGTGAGATTGATTCAATATTAAGTAATCATACTTGGGAGTTGGTTGATTTTTCTCCCGAAAATAAACCTTTGGGTTTAAAATTTCAAAAGGAAAATGAAAGTTGATGGGACTATTGACAAATACAAGGCAAGACTTGTCATCAAAGGCTTTAGACAGAAAGAAGGTCTTGATTATTTTGACATATACTCGCCAGTAACTAGGATTACATCCATTTGGATGTTAATTGCACTAGCTACAGTATATGACCTTCAAATAGATGTAAAAATAGCTTTCATAAATGAAAAATTGGAGTAAGAAATTTATATGGAACAACCCAAGGGCTTTGTGGTTCCTGGTAAATAAAGTGTGCAAACTTGTTAAGTTACTTTATGAACTAAAACAAGCACCTAAACAATGGCATGCGAAGTTTGGCCAAACCATGTTGACAAATTAATTTAAGATTAATGAGTGTGATGAATGTGTTTATATTAAATACACTCCAAACAAAGTTGTCATTATTTGTTTATATGTAAGCTAATAATGAGTAACGACATTGCTAACATAACTGCTACTTAATGTATGCTTGCTAGTAAGTTCGATGTGAAAGATCTAGGAGATGCTGATTTGATATTGAGAATTAAGATTTACAAAACTTCTCAAGGTCTAGCATTGTCTCAATCTCATTATATCTAAAAAGTACTTAAAATATACAAGTGCTTAAACTTCAAAAGAGCAAAAACACCAATTGATGTGAACCTTGATCTTGCTAAGAATAAAGGTGAAAATAAGACTCAATTGGATTATGTTAGAGTGGTTGGGAGTTTGATGTATATCATGAACTGTACTCGATGTAGCATCCCCTTTTAGGAGAATACCACTTACGAAACAAAAACTAATTATTACTATTTTTTTTATCCTAAAAAAAACTTATTGAAATACGATATAGGAGTTTTATTTTAAAAAAAATGATTTCCAATTCAACAATACTGCAGGTCCATAAATACACAAAACTTCAAATAAGTAATTATCACAAAAATATTATCTTCCTTCGTGCATAATGACAAGTCAAAATATAACCTAGTACATTGCATAACTTGAGTTAAAAGCACACTCTAGAATAACAAAATTAGTCACTTGGTTCAAGTTACAAGCCTTCAAAATTTCGTACATAAGTGCCACACATATATCATGTACAAGTCCCCAAAATAATATACAAAAACTAGATGTATATGCATATGTGATCTTCAAAAGAGCTCTCAAAAAGTCTACTCCACATGGCCATCTTCATATCCCGTCTCGCACATCACCTACGATAGGAAACAACTATCGCTAAGCATAAAGCTTAGTGGTGTATAACCTTTGGACTTAGAGCCATTAAAAATTCTCAAATTTCCTTTTTCATCATAAGCGGTTCAATAAGGTAGCATTAAGTCCAAGTGAACAAGTATATCAAGTATCGAATACAAATCTTAGAGAGTTTCAAAATATCAATACTAATATTCAAAGGCTTAAGTACCAAGGATGCTTATAATTCAATTCAAAATAGTAGTCAAATAATCAATTTCACCCCATATGTACGTCATGCCTTCACACTAAGCACAATCAATATCAAGACGGACCGAAGCCCCGAAATCAAGAAGTGTCCATATCAAGAAGGGTCGTCACCCAATATCAAGAAGATCAAAGACCATGTTGAAAGTGGCTTTTCACTCGTACTAAAAAATGAACGAAAATCCATCGTCAAGACGAAATGTAAATCCAAAGTCAAGATGGGCAAGATCTGAATCGAGAGGCATGCCAATATCGATGACAAGTCACCATAACAAGAAGGACAAATTCCCAACAAGAATGCAAAATGATCAAGCAATTCGTACAAGTGGGCGATTCAACGAAAGTTTTGCAATACTTGAGATAATAGTCATACCAAAATACAAAACAAGGAGTAAGGAAACAACCCAATAAAATACTTTAAATTTCAGAAAAATAAAATATTTCAAGTTCAAGTTTATACACGAACCTTGGCGTTTTAGCACACAACAAGTTCTACCACCACTTGAGGAGTTCAATTTCTCTATGTCATAGATCAACCAAAATCCACTTCGTCAAACAGTTCCTCTTAGCTTGTATAAGATAATATACACCTTAAATACACAATCAAATATCTACTTAAGTTTAAAAGTTCCAACATATCGAAACTAAACATAAAATCACTGAAAATCAACCCAAAGTATCAAAATGGAAATTCTGGGCAGCACTACTGTCTTGTATTGCTGCTCAGTTTCGAAGGGGTAAATGGGAGAATTAGGCTTTGTGTCCTCAAAGAAAGTTATAGATATATGTCTTAGGGTCATATACAACTTTGAATCACCCCTACAGCAATTATGTACAACAAGATATGCTCAAAATACCCACAGCAGTCCATGTAGGATTTTTAGACCAAAATCTGGGCAGCACCTCCCCTGTACTTCATCACCCTTTTTCGAGTCAATAAAAGCAAAACTGGATTTTGGATCCTAAATAAAAGTTATAGCCCTATGAAATAGATTTTCAAAACATCTTGAATCACTCAAAACTAAGTTTTACACAAGGAGTTATACTACAATTACTAAAGCAGTCCCAACCAAAAACGGGTTTGCAAGCAAAGTTTATTCCCCCAATTTCGACAACAACTTATCAAGAACATCAACAACAATATCAACAATCATTCTACTTCATAACTTAACTAATTCCACCCATTTAATCTAACCAAAACATCCCCTAATCCATAAATTCCAACAAAGCAACAAACAAGTTTATAACACTATTTTCTCCGTTCTAATCCGTTAAATCTCTAAACAAGCTTGATAATAAGGAAAAACAACACCTAAATCTTACCTTGAAGTATAAGTCAACCACCTTAATACACTCCTTATTCTCTGATTTTTAGCTCAAAATGAAGACAACGCAACGTGCAACGTTTTTCTCTTCACGAGCTTCGAAAATCGGGACTCGAATTTGGGTAAATAATGGCTTTTAATTCTCTCTCTCTCTCTCTCTATATATATATATATATCTCTATGGTGTTCTGGAAGTATATTGAATGAAAGGTAAGAGATAAGGCTGAACTTATCTCTTACATGGTAAGAAATGTGGGCTGACCCGACTTGGAATCGGGTTGGGCCAAACTTTCTGCCCATCTTGACCCTTCTGCCTTATAATGTCCATAACTTTTTATTCCGATGTCATATATAAGCCCATGACCTATGGTTGGAAAGGTATTTCAATTATCTACAACTTTCATTTTATGGGTTTTCCCAAATTTTCAAATTTTGATAGGGTTATGTCCTCCTAAAGTCAGATCATCCAAAAACATAACTAAAAAAATAAATAAATAATTCTTAGAAATAAATTGGGGTGTTACACTCGACCAAACATAGCTTGTGTTATAAGTAAATTGAGTTGATACACAAGTAATCCTAATAAAAATCATTGAATGGCAATGAAACAAGTTTTGGAATATTTAGAAAACACTCAAGACTTTTCTTTGCATTATAACAAGTATCCAGGAGTTGTTGAAGGATATAGTGATACAAATTGAATTACTGGATCAACTAAAATTAAGTCCACAAGTGGGTAAGTTTTCACTATTGATGGAGGAGCAATATCTTGGAAATCATCCAAACAAACATGTATAGCTCGCTCTACAATGGAGTCTGAGTTCATAGTCTTAGACAAAACCAATGAAGAAGCTGAATGGATCCAAAATTTCTTAGAATATATTTCATTTTAGCCCAAACCAATAGCTCTTATATGCATACATTGTGACAGTTAAGCTGCAATAGGAAGCTCAGGAAGCATTATGTATAGCGGTAAGTCTCATCACATACGAGGAAGACATAATATCGTTAGAAAACTACTCTCTAGTAGAATTATCACAATTGACTATTAAAAATCAAAAGATAATGTGTCGGATTCACTTACAAAAGGCCTAAGTAGAGAGGGAGTTGAGAGATCATAAAAGGGAATGGGACTATGGTCTAGAACAAATCATCGTGGCGGTAACTCTACCTAGAAGACTGGAGATCCCAAGATCTAGGTTCAAGGAGATCAAACAAAGTCATTAATGGCGGTTCAACATTGTCAAAATAATGTTTATGATTCATTCTCATGATGCGGCAATGTTCAGTAATAAGGATAAGGTATTAGGATCTTTTAATAATATCTAAGTTTGATACAGGGTATATCAAATAGTATTTCTATGGGATAACATATTTAGAAATCATCTATGTAAGTGTGAAGTGTAAGCCGCTTCAAAGAGAATTCGGTAAGGCCAATATTTTACACACTTATGAACTAGGAAGTGTTCATGGCTGAAATGAACAAAACAATGAGAACCAAAGACAGTTAAAGGGTTAATTGTGTGACTTATGTTGTCTAGGTATACACCAAACCTCGACGGTTCAAAGATATAGAATCTATAATATAGAATCTATCGATTGACCGAGTATATCCAATATATGTTCACTATAGAAAGTTCAAAGAAAAATCTATTTATCCAAATGCAATTGATTCTTACTTACGAATCACATAATTTTTCATGCATATATTTTAAATAATAGTCATTCTCCATTCATGTGAGAGATTGTTGGGGTTGAGTGAGGTGTGAATGAGAAATAAAAATTGAGAAATGTGGGGGAACCAAATGAAGGGAAAATGAAAAGTCATTTCTCCCTCATTGGTAGAACACATGAAATGTTTTATCCTTATATAAGGAAACACTTCTTTTAACTCTTAAAGGATTGAGTAGAGGGTGTCCCCTCGCGCCATCGTCGTCGCTCGCTCGCTCGGCTTTGACTTTGACAAATGATGTGATTGATTAATAATTTTTTAGACAAAATTTATTTATTAATTTCATTAATTGATTTTCTTTTTCTGAATATTAATTCAGTATTAATTCAAAATTGTTGATTAATTAATTAATTCATGAATTAAATTTTAATTAATTGAATTCGCGCAACCGAATTAACTAAATTAATTCACGCATTTGAAATTCATTCGAAAGGACATGATCCTTCCGAACAAATATTTCTTTTCTCAAAAGACACCACACTTGTTCTGAACAGGTGAATTCGCACCCTTCGTTGGCTATAAATGGAGAGGTTTCCTCTCAATTTTCATGATAAAAAATTCTCCCTTTTCTGCATATATTTTCTTACAAATAAAGTTGTGTCTTTTTGTGATTTCGTTGCTCACTTTTGAGTTTGCTGGAATTATAGAAGTTTGAGATACCGCTACTTCTTTAATGGTTTATCCGTTTTACCTTGGGAGAAAATAATCCGTAACCTCGGGTACAGTGAGTGGATTAAATTCTTTAAGGACACACAATGAGTTCTGTGGACTCAGATACTTTTTTTTCTTTTCATCTTTGTTATTTTTGGTTTGCTAACTTTAATACAAGAGATAAGAAAATCTTGTGTACATGCATGTTGTTGGAGACTAGGCTATATATTACGAAATTGCACACATTTCTAAGGCAGACTCAAATGAACAAACCCTCAACATTCACAGAAGAGACGCCAAAAAAAGTATGACAAACAATCTCCTTCGCAAAAATGAAGAGTCTGAGCAAGCGCAAACCCTCCAAAAGAAGGCAAGATACCAAAAGAGATCATCTACACACATGTAAAAACGTTAGATGCGCTCTTCGATACGTTCCTTCAATAAGTAGAGAGGGGAAACAACTCATAAAAGATATAACCAAAACATCTTCTACCTCCACTACCATCATCAATGGCGGATCAACCAAGCTCTTGCCTTCAGTCTTGGAACGATTCTTTGGCATAAGAGACCTCAAGTGTGTGTGTGTGTGTGTATATATATATATATATATATATATATATATATATATATATATATACTTTTGTATATTTGTATATTTTACATAATTTTAATGTTGACCAATATTTTTCAAAGGTTTTTTAATCTTATTCTACGAGTCTGACTTCAAACTACTTTCAAATCTGTCATTTAAGAATATTTCTTGAATACAATTTTCTCAGAAAGTCTTATCATATTTTTTCAAAGAACTCTTGAATTTTCACTAAATTATGTCATAGTGAAATATTAAAATCTAATCAATACAACATGTGAACATATGCAATTAAAAGTATCCAAACAAAGACAATCAAAATAAAAAGATCAAAAACGAAGGGAAAAAACCTTTACATTTACAATATAGAAGTAAATGTTAATCTACTAATTATAAGATATGATATCACTTCTTTCTCTTACTACTACATCAATAAAAATATATCTAGTGTATTCACACAGATAGTGTTTGATGATCAAAGAATCTAAATAAAATTAGTGGCTTATAATAAAATTTTAATAAGAGACCTCAAGTATATGCATAGTTGTGTATTTTACATAATTGTATATTTTACCTAGTTATTTTTAATCTTGATCAATATTTTTCACTCAGAAACCTTGAGTTCTTGATAAACATCAATGCATCCAACAAAAAATATGGACACAAGAGTTCTTGATCACAAATATCAATACACCCCAAAAATTGTTAATATAAAAAAAATACTAAACAAAATACTAAACAAAATACTTGTAAAGATTATGAAAACTTACTAGTTCAAAAAAGAAAATGAATATTTGATTGAGAAAAGAGAGGAAGAGACGTATGTAGAGGGAGAGAGAGGCGGAAGCTCACTTTCTTTTATGTGTGGAATAAAACGCATTAAATGAGTCTGAATGTTATTAATTTTCTCTTACAAATTTGATTCATTTAGATCTTTTTAGATTATTGGAAGACTTTTTAAAAACTTGCATGAGGTGGCGATCGGCAGTGTTCCAAAGCGCCATAACGACGTGCGTTAGAGCGTTATGGTTGCCAATCAGATCTAAAAATCAGACTCATTTAATGTACTCACTCTGATTGACTAAGATTCAGACCTTTATTAAGTATAAACATATAAAATTTAATATATATTTTAATATTAAAATGTACATTTCAATTCAAACGTTTTAATTTGATTGAAAACAAATGAAGCCTTACCAGATTTTATTTTATTTTATTTTTTAAAAATATGCTAGCTAATTTTGAAAATAAAAAAAACGTTTGTTAATTGCAATGGTTAAGTTGGGCCCCCGTATTGGTTTGCTTTGGATATCCCTGTTTCCTAACACGAGGAGATTCACTTCCTATTCCTCTGTTTTACCGTCGCCGAAAGAAGACAAAACTGCTGGAGTTTTGCTGGGTTTTTTTGTCCCTCTTAGCTCAGCTCTACATTTCTGTTAGCTCTCCCGTCGAATGAGATCTACAATGTCAATTAGGGTTTTCTCTGTTTTCCTGGCTCTCATTCTCTTCTCTTCATCATTTCTTCAAGGTTCGTTTTCTCAGATCCAGATCTCTCCTGAGGACATTCTTCAATGTCTTTTAGCTTTATGCAATAATCTTTTGTCTGATCTTTGAAATTGTGATTCAATTCGATGCAATCGAGGTTTCTATTTTACTATTAAAAGTTGAGATGCAATGGATCACTGGCTCTTGCTATTTGTTTTTGAAATTATTTTATGTATTTGTTTCCAATTATGTTATCTTCCTAGTTGATGTGGGGATGGGATGTGAATATGCGATTGGTCTTTGTTGAGTAAATCTGTCTCTTATTTGAGATACTGAATGCTTAGGCTACATACCTTGATACTCTTTTCCATTTGGAAACGGAAGTTTAAAGCAAAATTTAGTCTTTGGGAAATAGTAGTGAGAATTTGAATTGTGCTGTGGGTGGAAATAGTGGAAACGTTGTACTAGTAATTCGGTAGTTAAATTAACTGTCTTTGATTTGATAATCTCTTGTTGTCATCTCATTTTATATATGACATGAGAAAGGAACTGTTGAGGCATGCATGGATCCTACTTAATAGAGTAGTTCAGTTACTTGATTTTCAGGTTTCAGTTTGTCATTCTTGATGTTTGCATACCTTAGTATCTTCTAGGCTTTTGTCTCCGATTAGAACAGAAAGGTTACAGAGGATTTGTATAGTTGATTTGCTTATTAGATTGTCTGCTTTTGCAGTTGATTATTAGAAGGAATTCCTTTCAGATATTTGTCACGACCCAAAAATCGAGGTCATGATGGCACACATCCCAAAACCCAACCTGATGTGTAAGCTTAAAAGTAAAACTCATAAGAGACTTCCAAAGGAAAAGTCATGCCACGATTTAAATGAAAAGAAAGATACTGAAGAAATTATCCAAAAATCTGGAGTCATAAGTATAAAAAGCATCTAATACAAGGTTCGAGTCTGAAGATACAATATAAGTCTCTGAATGATACAAAAGACTGAAAAATAAAAATAGACTAGTGACGATCCGAATTTTGGGACCTCACCACTAATATGAGAATATACAATTCGCTAGAATATCTACTGACACATGAGGTACCCTGACTAGTATTTGCATCAAAAAGGGACACAAAAGTAGGGGTGAGTACAATTCACATGTACTCAGTAGGTTTTAGCCAACTGAGTATAAGGAATTAATCAAACCTATGAAATAAACTAAGGAACGCTTCCACCTGCATATAGAAAAGTCCCACTTCGGCATCGGTGCCGCCAGTTTATATATATAATGGCGCGAGTAAAGTAAATCCATAATAACAGCTCATAATCACAATTAACCAGATAATTCAAGCAACACAGATATTAATGCAATGCAATATGATGATGCAATGATGTGGTGGTACGGTGGAATCAAGACTGTCGCACAACCTGTCATATACACCTGCCGAGCTGTGTTACCAAGCAGGACCCATGGGGGTCTCGCAGACCATATACCTCAACCACAATATCTCATTATCCTTGCCACCTCCTCGTGGTCAAGGGATCACAATGCATCCACTACCCTGCCATAAAACTGCCTCGGTCAGGGATTTAAGATACCAAGAGACTCAAAAACCTACCTCAATTGTCGAAACTGCACTCGAACACCTCCACCGAACAAGCAACTCTCGAATTCAACACTCGGAATGACAACCCACTATCAACAATGGAACATACACATCACAAGGAGTTCAATTACACCTATATTGATAGGTTTCGGAACCGGGGTAAAATAGTTCAAAAATTAATTATTTTTGAAAAGGGTCAAATCTGAAATTTTATTTGAAAATTATCTTCTACACATCGAGTAGAGTTCGTGGCTGAAAAACCCATTAAAATCGAGCAAGAATCGAGTTCCAAATCATAAAAATACAATTTTCTAACTTGGAAGAAAACCCCATAATCCACTTTTGAAATCTTGATTTAAAGATGTTTTGAAAGATAGTAATTGCAGAAACTGGTAAAGGATAATCTCACCACGATGTTCCTTGTTGAAAAACTCACAATTTAGATCCAAGAATCATTAAAAACGGAGCTAAGATGACCAAGAAACAATCTTCCAAAATCCATTAAAATTCCAACTCGAAAATAATAAAGGCAGCTGCTAGATTAGCGAATTTATCTCACACGAAGCTCCTAATCAAGTTTCTGAGCTCACCACTGGATTCCTGCGGAAAAACTACACAATTTAGAGCTTTGAATCACTGAATTCGGATCTAAGATGACCAAGAAATCATCTTCCAAAGTTAACAAAAATCTGAATCTGAAAATGGTCGAGGTAGCATCTAAAACATCAAATCTTATCTCCAATGAAGCTTCTAATCAAGATTCCGAGCTCACTAATGGATTTTCCATGAAATTCTCTTGAAGATAGACTCTTGAATCGTCAGATTTGGACTTGAAAAGCTCAAGAAATGAGGGTTCAAAGTTGAGAGAAAATCTGAAAAATCTGCACTTTTGCACCAGATTTTTTCTGATTTTTGCATTATTTAAAGTTTCCAAACGAACCTTCGAAATTCGTTCGGAACTCGGTAAAAATAAATCAGATATGCTACCCCACTAAATTTGATATTCCGAACTCAATGACGCATTCGAAATTATCATATGAGATCATTTTAATAAAAAGTAGATCCCACATCAAAGTCTTATTTTAAGCCAAATTCCACAATGGGCCTCGGGATTAGAACGAAAACGTCGGAAAGCAAACAAGAGTTGTTTTAGACCAAACTTGATATTCTAGAACTAATCGCGCTGTCAGAATTTTCATCCAAGTACGTTTTCCAACAGCAAGCTCCTCAATTTGACCCGATCCGTCACGCTTTGGACATCGCCATCGGGATCGTTGAGGCCCCGACATCTTTCCACGTTCAAGCAGCTAATCAGTAAACGACTTCTCCGTCACTTGTTCTTATTCTTAAACCCTTCGTGCCCCATAGCTGTCGTAGTTAGATATCAAAGTTCCCCCTCTTAATGATAATTACTTTCCTGGGGCGGTTGTGCAAGACGAATGCAAGCTGTAGGATATTAATTGATAAAGTCAAAATCTTTCTCTAGCTCTAGACTAGCGGATGTTGACCAAAGTTAACCATAGGCTAACTTTCAAAGTCAAAAGCGCCAAATAGCCCAAACTCGTATTGATTGCCTCGATAGTCATGCCAACAATGCTATTAGCCTAATTTGGTCATTCCGGAGCTGATGGAACCATCAGAATTCAAATTCAAGATCTCCTTGACCCGAAACTCGAAAAGTTGCAACCAAACCAACTTAGGCCTTCAAAATACCAAAATGGGCTCGGGACCTCTAAAAATTCAGCCAACACTTTTTCTAGACGAAAAACCATCCCCCGAATCCAACGGAGTTGTCGAAATTCCATTCTAAGTATCGAAATTCCTAAAGTTGACCAAAGTCAAACCTTGGCCTAAAATTTCTTAAATTCCCAACTCAAGACCTCAAATTTTTGTTACAACTCCAAAACTAATTCCGTTAACTCTCCTAGACCAATTTCCACATTCCGGAGCTACTGGAATTGACGAAATTTCGTTCCGAGACCCATAGCTCCGGTTGGTACCGAAAATTACCTTTTCACCTCTTAACTATAAAACTCAAGAATTTGCACAATTTACAAACCATTAAGATTTTGACACTTTCAACTACACAAACCAATCAAATAATACTCAGGGGCACTAATGATAGGGGTAAAATGGTAATTTCACACAAATTTTAAAAAATGACCCTCAAGGTCATTACAATATTGGCCTATTATTTCTTGTATTTCATGCTGGTTTCTTATTGTTTTGACTTTCTCCATAGTTGCTAGATGTCAATCCAACCCTGAAACAGAAGTGGTAGAAGGCACTGGAGAAGCAGGAGATCTTGGAATTGTTAATGATGATGTCCAAGATTTTGGCAGTGATAGCTTTAGTCCCGCACCTGGGATTGAGACGGTTTGTGTTTTCCCCAAAAACCCTTCTAAGGGTAAGTTTTTCTGTTTTGTATCTTTATTCTTTGTTTGTTGTTTTGCTTAAATGATTGTACTAGTTTAAGAATTGCATCTCTCAGATCACATTTCTGTCTTTGCAGTAGTGGCAGCTGGTGAGGAAAGTGAGCTGTTAGTTGGAATGAAAAATGATGGTAATCCTTTGTGTTTCAGTGTATTTCTCCTCCCCGTCAAGTGCTTAATTTTAGTGATTCATTTCCCAATTTTGGGTGCCTATTACAGGGGATTCAAGTTTGAATATCATTGCAATCCAAGCCAGCGTTCACCTTCCTTTTGATCACCGCTATTTGGTTCAAAATCTGTCTGTACAGGTAATTGTTTAGATTTATTTTTTGGTAGAAATCAGGCCACACTCTGCTTCTTCCTTAAGATTTGTGGTATATTATGTCGTTTATGCTGAAAAGAAAAACTTCTTATCTCAAATTTATTTTCTTGTTATTTTGGTTCTTTGAGCTGGAATTTACATATTTTCATATCCACTTAGTTTTGAGTTCTCCAGGCACATTCAATCTTATTTAAGATTTCTCCATGTGGACTTTTGACCTTAAGGTTAATAGTTTCCTTATTCAGCTAAAGTTTCATGCACTTGCTTGTAGCAAGCCAACTTTCCAAGCAAGTTGTTGCAGGTCCCTTAACTTTTCTGGTTTTAAGAAAGGGTTGTTTTGTTTTTTCTTAAAAGTTGGTGGTCAGAAGACTTCAAATATTTAGTGCACCTTATGAATAATAAGGTCTTTATTTATTTTTTAGGTTAATTCACATTGGTTTAGGATGACGAGAATGAACATATCATTTTCAGTTTTACAATGTGAAAAATGAAAAAAATAAATTAACATTTATGTATATGAAAATCTCCAAACTGTATTTCTATTATAAAACGATTTCAAGAATGACCAGGGAATAGACATGAATCGTGATTGCTCTGAGCCTCTTGACTTGTTCGTAAAAAAAGTTCAGATCAACATGTCTACTACTTCACCCAAAAAGTACATTCCACTGTTTGTGCAAAGTTCAAGTTTAATTAAATATTACAGAAATACCCCAGAAACTGGAACGTTAATTATATTGTTATAATTTAGAAATGGATAGGTAAAATATAAATTTGATAAAAGCTTCTGAAGCTGTGATTAGGACTTTCTATAAATTTCCTTTTACAGAGTGTTTCATGGACTGCATTTTGTTGATTGTATAGTGTGTGTTGTCGGTTTTTCAAGCTGCACTAAGGTCAGTTGCCATTAATCTGTCGCTGACTCAATAGAGAATTGGAGTTAATAGTTGCTAGAATGAGCTCCTCCTGTGAAGCTTGGGGGTGTGCTTTGCTGATAGTGGTGACTAATTTGATTTTGATGGTATATATCATTCAATATGGATGTTAAAGTTAAGGTGAGGCAGCTGAGACTAATAATACCCACCCCCACCCAGGGTGGAAAAGCAAGGGATGTGATCTGGTTAGTGCCAGGTGAATGAGTTGGTATACAAAACTCATTCTTCTCATGAATGAAACAATTTTTCCCATTTTGGGTTTCTGTCTATATTTTAATATGATTGTTCCTAGGATATAATTTTAGGTTTATCACAAATCTTCTGTATATTACTGAAATTGACAAGTTCTTAAAGTAAGGCAAATTGTAAATTATTTGAGAAGAAAATATCACTTTAAGATTGCCTTGAAAGTAAAGTAAAATTTTTATTTGTCACAAGATCAGCGATTGCTTAATTATGCTTTACAGGATGAAAACTCTGGTGATCTTCCGTTGTTAATTTTGAGTTCCTGTTCAAATGAGTCTTCTATTTTCATGCTATTTCACTTTGATTTGGGTTAGAGACCTTGCTAATTTTGTATCTTCTTCCATTTCCTAGGCTTTTAACAATGCTACAGTTCCACCTTCTGCTCAGGCCACTTTCCCATATATATTTGCTGTCAGCAAATTTATGCAGGTTGGTTGCTTGCCAAACATTTGTACTGCTTTCCTCTTATACTATCTGCTTATTTTCGTACTTCTTTTGCTCGCACATGAATGCTGCTCTTTATTCTTAGTCTGAATAACTTTTTTCTTAATGTTGCAGCCCGGAAGCTTTGATCTTGTTGGCACTATTGTTTATGAGATAGACCAGAACCCTTTTCAAAGTACATTCTACAATGGCACTATTGAAGTGACTGAGCTTGGTGGTCTTCTCAGTGTTGAATCCGTTTTCTTGTTTTGTCTTGGAATTGCCCTCCTTGGCCTTCTTGGATTCTGGATTCGTGGTCAGATACAAAATCTCTCAAAGGTGATTTCATGTACTCTTTATATATGCACTTTGCGAGGGCAGAAGAATATTGCTACTATATCAGAAATACTGAGTGAATTGATTAATACATGTGTGAATGGCTTCAGTCGTGATTAGGGTTATCCTTTTCAGCTCTTACACGACTATCCTCCTGACACGGTAGGCTAGTTTGGTGTCAACAATCTTTAGAATCTGGTACTGACTGAGACTTGATATGGCGGCGACAGTTCGATATATCCGTACATCTAAGGGCATTACTGTAAGAGCACAAAATGTATGAGGGGTTTACACAGTCTTATTGTAAATGCGTGTTTATAGTCTGATAAGTGTATATTGCACTTCTGTTGGTCCTTTTCCTTTTTCTTTTAACCATAATTTTTTTTTAATCTTTGATGCATGTATAGAAAACTAAGAGAGCACCAAATGCAAAGGTTGAAGTTGGAACAGCAACAACAGATGCATCCACGGATGAGTGGCTTGAGGTTTGTGGTTTCTTTTACTGTTGAGAATAGTTTATTGTCTAGTTATTTAAAATCATGTTAAAATGATTGGTTTTTGTGTTTGGACTTGGATATGAATAGTTTTCAATCTCCTTCCTGTGTGTTTTATGCAGGGAACTGCGTATACTCAATCGCTCTCCAACAAGTCGAAGAAGAAGAAGTGAATGACTTGAACTTTCTGATGTACGAAGCAGTATGCTGAGGCTAGAGATCCCCGAGTTAGACTTACGAATAGTTCAAAACATGAAATAGGTTTCCGAGAATAGAATACATAGACCTTCTCCACTGTTGTAGCATGAGGGAAAACCTATCATCCATATCTTTTTAGTGCCAACTGACTTGTAGTTGGAGGTGGCAAAGACAATTTTGTCTCAACACATTCTCATTTTTTTCCTTTCAAAATGTTTATTGTTTTTCTCGGTAGATAGATTTGGCCAGCTAATGGTTTGTTCGAGTCTGGAGACTCCTTTTACCTTTGATAAAATCTGTAAGAGGAAATAGAGAGAAATCAGTGCGCATATTTGTCAACAGACAAGAACGTATTACTCCTAAAGTAGATTAAAAATATTGTTACGTCCAGCTACTCGAGTTTTGTGGTTAGAAATCACATCAATTACACAGATAACAGTTGCTTCATCATATTGAGGCACCAAGGACTTTTTTTGTTGTTCTGCTGGATATAATATTGTGGATCTTTAAAAGCATAGAGGCATCACTTGCCTGCCAAAATGCCTAATTGAGCATACAATAGAAATATATTAGTTGTGGTATAGAAGCTATATAAAGAACAATAACATGTATTCACAAGGTAAATTTTATGGATCTAACTCGTTGTATGCTATACGGCACTAGTTCAATGGGTTGGATGAGAAACTGATGATTTGAGTAGAATCACATTATATTATAGTAGTAGAAGTATTTAATTATAAGCAATAATGCAAGTTTCTATTAGATAAAACTATATCAAACTATATACCATAATTATTTTTCTTATACAACATATCAAATGACCCCAAACATTTTGGTGAGAGCAAAAAAGCTACTCAACAAAATATAGTTCTTTCACTTGGGTATACTCTGTCATCATAGAATGAATTACTTAGGTTTAGTGCTGACTAGTTTTTTGTCCACTTAAAAGAACATTGACTTGATCTTAGGCAGCACTTATTTCCCCCTTTTTATTTTGGAATCATCTGATGCTATCTTTTAGTACAAAATTATTGAAATGGTCAGCCAGGGGCAATGCATAGCTACACTGGATGTAATTCATGTGTAGCAGGATGAGGAATATATATACTAGAACGAGTTAGCTAACATTTTTTCCAACGGATCAAGAACTCGATTTGAAACTGGAATATAATATGCATGATGATGCATGTACGTCCATAAGTATGAGTATTTTGAAGTAAATAGCAAGAAAAATTAGTTGAGAAATGTCCATTGATTCACGGGAGTGTGAGAAGAGAAATAATTCCCATTTCATGAAAATGCCAGCATGATATTATACCTGCCTTTTTTACTTCAGTAAGTATATACTCCCTTTCAATCTAAGTGTCTTAGTTTGATTGGACAAGTCAAATAAGAAACAAAAGAAGATATTTGAATTTTGTAATCTTAAATTAAAAATGTGTGAGGTACTTTAAATTTTGTGATTTTACACTTGCTACGTAGAATACTGGAATTGAAGGTATGTGGCTCAGGAATAGAGTGAACCACACATAGATAAAGAAGCAAATCAGGCACATTATTACAAAGAATGCTAATTTAGGGTATTCTTGGTTCGGTTTGGATCCGTTTTATTTGAGAAAAGATCAAATCAAACCAACTATGTCGATTTATCATGTTATATCTACTAAAAAACTAAAAATACAATTGATTTTATGGTCTTTGTTCAACATCCCAAATGGCAATTCTGCTAAAAGTAGTCAAAAGTTCACATGTAATTACTCTGGAGTTTAGCAAGATTGACATAAATGAGAACCGCTAAGTAGGTTTAGAAATAGAAAAAAAGACGAGGTTTGTAGTTGGATGATAGTTCATTGAATGAGTTTAATGGCTTTTGATCTAACAACTCACCCATATTAGTTATTTCTTTCTTAACTTTTGCTAGCTACAAACCCCCTTTCAAACATTCCAAACATAAAGTCAAAAGTTCATGTGAATGTCCTTAACTATGTGTTGGTGTAACTCATAAAAATGTGATCATTTTTTGTACTATATATATATACCCTTAAGCATCTCAAACAAACACACCAATTTTTCTTATCTTCACAGTTTTGGCAAAAGTAGAGCTCATTTGCCTGTTAGCATAGTGATCCCAATGGGGCTTCATGAGTCCCTTTTTGGCAGAATCCTTTTTGGATTCTCTGTTTCTTTATTATTGTTTGCAGTGAGTTTTTGCTATGCCGATGACAAGACAATCCAGGTTGTTGGAATTGGAGAATGTGCTGATTGCAAAGAGAGTAACATAAAGACCATTCATGCTTTTTCAGGTACTTTCATTTTTTAAATTTATTTTTGTAAAAGCATAGTTGTTACAATAAAAAAACCTCTCGTAGAAATGCAAAAAAAAAGTTGCGTACAATAGATCAATATGGTCTGGACCTTTCTTGAACCCTGTGCATAGTAGGAACTTTGTGCACTTGATGCTTTGGTTATAACCAAGGGCAGATGCACTATTAGCAATTTTGAAAAATGTATATTAATCCTGAATTCGTAACCATTGACACATAAGAGTAAAATTTTGGATCCGCCTCTAACTGTAACGTTTCTTGCTTTTAGGGCTTCGTGTTACCATCGACTGCAAGGTTGGAAATGGAGAAATCAAAACAAGGGGAGAGGGAAAACTTGACAAAGACGGAAAGTTTGAGGTGTCAATTCCTAAGGAGATGGTGAAAGATGGGAAGTTGAAGGAAGATTGTTATGCCCAACTCCATAGTGCATCAGCTGCACCATGTCCAACACACAATGGCATAGAAGCCTCCAAGATTGTAGTCACTAAATCTGTAAACAATGAAAAACACACATTGAAACCAGCTGAAAATCTAAAATTCTCTACAGCCTTATGCACTTCTGCTTTCCTCTGGCCACTCTTCAAGTTTCCACCATTTCCAAAATTTCCACCTTTCCCCATATACAAAAAGCCATTTCTACCTCCAATTCCAACCTACAATAAGCCAATTCTACCTCCTATTCCAATCTACAAAAAGCCACCTTTACCACCAATTCCAATCTACAAAAAGCCACTTCTACCTACTATTCCACTCTATAGGCCAATCCCACCACTCTTCAAAAAACCATTCCCTTCTCTTCCTCAACCATAGGAGGGCTTTAAATGAATTCTGCTAGACATAGGCAGATTCAAGATATCAAGTTAGTTGGTGTGCCTTTTAATGTATGTGCGTATTTTAAAATCGTTCAATAAAACTTCTAATTACATATATAGTTCCAGTTCAAAACATGTACCATTGCATTGTTAAGAGTGTACAATTTATATATGCAGCAGAAACATAATACATCATCACAAATTTCCATTAATATGTTAATATAAATCAAGAAAAACAAAATTCAGAAAATACTAATATGTTGAAGATATTACAAAATTCGTTCAAAGTTGAGGAATCCACGACTGTGAAAACTGCAATCTTCTACTATTTTTTCTTATTATTCTACCAGAACTTGTGTGGGCAAGTGTTTGCTTTTCTGAAAGGGATACCTTTCTTTACTGCACCTTTGCCCTATTATTTCACTCCTTGGGCCAAACGTTTCAACCATAAAGAAATAGTTCACATGGACAATTAAGGAGCAATAAAAAAGAATAAAAATCAAAACGTTTTTGCCATTTAAGGAAAAGTGTTTTTCAGTTTTTATTTAGACATTTAAAATTCAAAATGTATTACTTTATTAAGAAGACTAGTAAAAATAATTTTACCTCTTAAAATATTCTTTTTCCAACCCTGGTTAATTAGTCGGGCATAACATGGACCGCAAACTTACTAACTGAGGTTTTCAATCACGATATAAATTTGCAAAAGAATAAATTAATCTTAACGCAATAAATTATAAATTATTCCACTAAAACAGTAATTGCACTCCTCGATTTAATTTCAAAATCTACCATTACATCTTATTAAACTCTCCATATTAGAATTACCGACACCAATCAATTAAATTAAATTTCTGAAAAAAATTTAATCCATGATTAATTTAATCTTTTATTTTATTCTTAAATTATTTCACATGATAGATATATATAATCCACATGAAGTGGTTTTTACGTGACAACCTATAAGCAACCATAAATGAGTGTCTTCTTTCTCAAGTTCGAGATATGGTTCTATCAACTAATTATTATTTCACGAATGTGATTTATTATTATCCAATCCATTAGGAGTATTTTGACTCATAATAGAGTCTCATCTTTTAATAGAATAAAATAATAAAACAAACTACACGAATCACAATAATTATATCAAGATTAACAGTATAAGTACACGTAATGGACTAGAGATATTTTTTGTTAGTATTCAAAACCTAAATGAATATCTCTAATTGGTTCGTTCAATACATACAAAATGTACTAGCACATGAATTTGAAATTTTACCATTCCAATAATTAAGATCGAATCATTTTTAATCTTGTGCTACAATCATCAAGATGTTTGTCCTTCCTCATCTTTCGTTGTAAATAATTATTTATAGCTTATAAGAACTGACAATTTTAATCTTCCGCACATGAGTTAATAACTCCATACACAAAATCGTTTACTATATAAGTAAAGGACACACATATAAACATAATGATCTATTCAAATAAAGAATTTATTACAATAAAAAAATAGTCTTTACAAGGGATTAAATAAAATGCTATAACTCAACTACATGATTAATAGTATATCCCAAAAATCTCCCCCTTAGATTTATAATAATGCATTCATAATTTTAACACTCATTTCTTCAACATGCCTATCAAATGCATTCCGATGTAAGCCTTTTATAAATGGATCCACCAAATTATTCTTTAATTCACCAATCAAGTGATATTTTCTCTCAATATGTTTAATTCTTTTATGGATTTGTGGTTCTTTCGAGTTGGCAACTACACCACTGTTGTCATGACATAGTGTGATTGGTGTTTCTGCTGATGAAACCACTCCAAGCTCTTTCAGAAAGTTTTTGAGTAGAACAACCACTTTAGCCGCCTTAAAAGCAACTACATATTCAGCTTCCATGATGGAATCAACAACACATGATTGCTTGATGCTCCTCCAAACTATGGCTCCACCTCCCAGAGTAAATGCATATCTTGAGGTAAATTTTCTAAAATCTCCATCAGACTAAAAATTTGAATCTGTGTACTCAATAGTACAAGATTATCGGGGTGGAAAACAAGCATGTAATTCCTAGTTCTTTTTCGATACTTGATTATGTGCTTAACTGCAGTCCAATATTCTGCCCAAAATTAGACTAAAATCTGCTAATCATGCCAACAACAAAGCAAATGTCAGGTCTATTGCACAACATAACATACATAAGACTCCATACAACAGAATCACAATGGACAGTCTTTATTCTCTCTATCTCATTAAACATTTTGGGCAACTGATCCTTTGGTAAAGTAATTTCATGTTAAAAGGAAGAAATTCCTTTTTGAAATTTTGCATGCTAAACCTTGTAAAAATAGTGTCAATATAAAGTGGTTGAGATAAGCCTAATATTCTTTGCTTGCGATCTCGCATAAGCTTGATCTCAAGGATATGTGCCGCTTTATCCAAATCTTTCATATCAAAACGTGATGATAGCTCCTTAATTAGTAGAATTCAACATGATCATATCATTTTCTATGAACAAAATGTCATCTACGTACAGAATAAAAAAATGCTACACTGTTCCATTCCATTTCCTGTAGATGCATGTTTCATTTTCAAACTGATCAAAATCAAAAGTCTTAAATCAAATTATCAAAATAAATGTTTCATGCTCTAGATGCTTGTTTCAATCCATAAATGAATTTCTAAGTTTACAAAACATGTGTTCATTGTCAATTTTCATAAAACCTTCTGATTGTGCCATATAGATGCACTGTTATGTCGAAAAATGGACAAAGTGCAAAATTAATTTCATCCTTATAAGAAAAAATCAATTTTAGTAAAAGAGGGAGTCGCCACTTAATTTTTTAAAGAAATTAAGAAAACTTAATTTAAAAAATTCTAACAGATTTAAGTCTTAAAATTTTAGAGAAAAAGGGTACGAGGTTCATATTACTATTTTAAGAAGGTTTTAGCACTTAAAATACCCGCTAACATGCGGTTATCCAACGATTTGAAATTTATTTGACTAACTTTGGAAAATATTAATTTAAAAGAAAACGAAGACTTTGAAATTATTTTTTAGAAAAAAAAATAAAAAAATAAAAATAAATAACAAAATTGATAAAACTTAAACATTTGATTATAATATACATATGTGTATATATATAAAGAAGTAAAAGTTTATCAATGACTAAGTAAATATAGAAAATTATTTTAAGAATAAATTAACATGAATTGGTTTATCTTTAGGGGAATCTAATTAGGTTAAAACAAATTAAAATTAATAGCTAAGAAAATCATGAACGACATAAATAAATTAATTATTACAAACCGAATCAATAAAATAATAAATAAAAATAAGTAATGAACATATAAAAATATGGCCCGACACTTAGTTTTTGTACGCCTGGACTAAGCTGTTGGGCCACCTACGTTTTAGGCTTTTGGGCCAATTCTGATGTATATCACAACTGTATATACACTGTATATTAGTGCATACAACCAACAGTTTTTTTGTATATCAGATATACATAAAATTGCATATCAATCAATTTTGCTCCAGCGCCTGTAGAAATACTTAGTAAACATGTTAATAATAAATAATATGAATAGTAATAATAAAAATAAAAATAACAACAATAATAATAATAATACTAATACAAAAATAAAATCCGTCTTATGAACATGGAAGGCCTTGGAAAGCAACGGTAATTTCTTCATCGGCCATTTCAACATGTAACATATAATATATAATGTAAACTAAAATTAAAATTTCCGTCTTTAAAATGGAGAGGCCTCGAAACCCGACGGAGAGATTTTTTCATTGCCCAAAATAAAGTCTGTTACATAAGTAGTAGACATGTAATCATCCCTCCAAATAATAAAAAAAACTATTTAAAACTTATTTTAAAGAAGTGGGTACTAATTTTATTTAAAGTAGTAGGGTAATAACTTTATTTAAAGTAGTGGTGAAATAACTTTATTTAAAGTAGTAGGGTAATAACTTTATTTAAAGTAGTAGGGTAACAACTTTATTTAAAGTAGTGGTGAAATAACTTTATTTAAAGTAGTAGGGTAATAACTTTATTTAAAGTAGTAGGGTAACAACTTTATTTAAAGTAGTAGGGTAACAACTTTATTTAAAGTAGTGGTGAAATAACTTTATTTAAAGTAGTAGGGTAATAACTTTATTTAAAGTTGTGGGGTAATAACTTTATTTCAAATTTAATAAAGGGAGACAAGATTAATTATGATAAATGCCAAAATAATTAGTACATGCTAGCAAATTTTGTAAAAAAAACATACTATAATTATTTTACTAACAGACAAATATTTCAATCAACAAATTATGCCTGATTAGCAAAATATTAAACATTTCCCAAATCTAAATCAAGAAAATAAAATATCGGTTATCAATTAGCTAATCAAATAGATACCCAAATTAAAAGATATGCATTTAGACAATAGCAAATAATAACAATCTCACCGTAAAAAACTTAATTAAATACAAGAATATAAACATGAACATAATTAAAATGTAAGAACATGAATATGAACATGAACATAAACAACAACAACAACAACAACAAAAATAACATAAATATGCTTTGCAATCTTAATCAATTATGAATGAACAAAAAATCTTTGAATCTCGAGTTTATCAAATCATTTGGAGCAAAAAATAAAGAACTAAAGTGATGTAGTAACATGTGAACAATATGAATCTTATTAGCAAGAAAATAACAATAATGGTTAGAGTAATTGATCAGCCCAACATTTGTTATAAAAACAAAATCAGTAAAAGGAGTCTAACATGAGAAAGATCTAAATCTTCTAAGCAAGAAAACTTATCAAGAACACCAAACACAAGATGTAATCAACCCAACATATACACAATAATAAAAAAAATAAATGAACTTTTAGATCTAAAAGAACACAACATATATAGTAAAATAAAGTTAAACGAAACCATATCAAGACGGATTTGTAAAAAATTCGTCTTAGACCTCTCGTCTTGTTAGTCTAGCGGCGGCTTGATGGCTTTTCCTGCGTGGTTCGTCGGAGCTCTCGCCGGAGACGAGTGGAAGAGAAGTATTCGGTGGTGTGTAAGAGGAGAGAGATTGAGAGATGAGGGGAGAGAATGGTGAGGATGATACCTTGTCTTGTTTTCTCTTTTTGAGAAGATGAAGAGAGTGTAGAGAGAGAGATAGTGAAGAAGAGAGTTTAGAGAGAGAGAGATAGTGAAGAAGAGAGTTTTGAGAGAGAGAGATAGTGAAGAAGAGAGTTTAGAGAAAGGGATAGTTGTTTGATAAATGGAAAGAGAAAAGAAAAGATATTTTTTATTTATTTATTTTTATTTTTAGAAAAAACTAAAAATTTCAAAAATACAAACCATAATTAAACTAACTTAACTAAAATTTATTTAGTAAAAAATAAAATCTTTTGAGATAATTTTCGAATAATCACATAAATAGTAATCAAAGATATAGTTATATAGAAATATGTATGTTATACTAAAATTTATATAAAGATAAAAATAGTTAAGAATAATATGAAAATATATATATATATATATATATATATATATATATATACATATATTATTATTTATTTATTTTTTATAAAAGCTAATTATTTCAAAATGTTCGAATTCAAAGAAACTCGATAGCTAATTTGCGTTGTGGATGGTCAAAATTGGGTGTCAACAGCTGTCCCTTTCTTTGGATATGATCGATAAAAGAGATCCTAGACAAAGAAAAATTGACAAATCCAATTTTGGCCGACTCCATCTTCATCTTTCTGGAAAGGGGTTGGTATGAGTTTTGAATTATGACTGGACTCCGAAATAACCACACGCCTTTCAATAGGAATGTTGTTTACTGTGGTGGAAATCGTTTCCTTAGCTCGTGTCCTATGAGCTTGACATTATTCTTGGGACTGTATCCTAGTTCTCTACTAAAAGAATTCCACGTTGTGCTGCATCCTCTTTGATGTCGTTCGCACTTTCTTTCATCCTCTTTGCATGTTGAAAAATCCTCATTGATTCATTGGTAGGATAATGTTGCACTATCGGTAGGATGATAATCCATTGATAGGATACTTGGCAAAATAACTGTTTGTCCATCGGTAGGACGAATGCTTCTTGACAATGAATATACAATGGCCCTCTTGGCAAATGAAAATGCAATGGCCCTCTTGGCAATGATATGCAATGACCCTCTTGGCAATGATGAATGCAATGGCCCTCTTGGCAATGATATTACCACCTCTGGTAATATAATATGAATAAAATAAAATATGAATGGCCCTCTTGTCAACGATGAATGCAATGGCCCTCTTGGCAATGATGAATGCAATGACCCTCTTGGCAATGATATTACCACCTCCGGTAATATAATATGAATAAAATAAAATATGAATGGCCCTCTTGGCGAATGATATTACCACCTTCGGTAATAAATATGAATAAAATAAAATATGAATGGCCCTCTTGGCAGATGAAAATGCAATGACCCTCTTGGCAATGATATTACCACCTCCGGTAATAAATATGAATAAAATAAAATATGAATGGCCCTCTTGGCAGATGAAAATGCAATGACCCTCTTGGCAATGATGAATGCAATGGCCCTCTTGGCAATGATGAATGCAATAACCCTCTTGGCAATGATATTACCACCTCCGGTAATATAACATGAATAAAATAAAATATGAATGGCCCTCTTGGCAAATGATATTACCACCTCCGGTAATAAATATGAATAAAATAAAATATGAATGACCCTCTTGGCAAATGAAGATGCAATGGAAATGAAATGGCCCTCTTGGCGAATGATTATGCAATGGCCCTCTTGGCAAATGATATTACCACCT
This sequence comes from Solanum dulcamara, assembly GCF_947179165.1. Classification (NCBI taxonomy): domain Eukaryota; kingdom Viridiplantae; phylum Streptophyta; class Magnoliopsida; order Solanales; family Solanaceae; genus Solanum; species Solanum dulcamara. The sequence continues at coordinate 15,771,347 of NC_077248.1, read as the reverse complement.
CCGGTAATATAATACGAATAATAAAATATGAATGGCCCTCTTGGCAGATGAAAATGCAATGACCCTCTTGGCAATGATATTACCACCTCCGGTAATATAACATGAATAAAATAAAATATGAATGACCCTCTTGGCAAATAAAAATGCAATGGAAATGAAATGTCCCTCTTGGCGAATGATTATGCAATGGCCCTCTTGGCAAATGATATTACCACCTTCGGTAATATAATACGAATAATAAAATATGAATGGCCCTCTTGGCAAATGAAAATGCAATGGAAATGAAATGGCCCTCTTGGCGAATGATTATGCAATGACCCTCTTGGCAAATGATATTACCACCTCCGGTAATATAATACGAATAATAAAATATGAATGGCCCTCTTGGCAAATGAAAATGCAATGGAAATGAAATGGCCCTCTTGGCGAATGATTATGCGATGACCCTCTTGGCAAATGATATTACCACATCCGGTAATATAATACGAATAATAAAATATGAATGGCCCTCTTGGCAAATGAAAATGCAATGGCCCTCTTGGCAATGATATTACCACCTCCGGTAATATAACATGAATAAAATAAAATATGAATGGCCCTCTTGCCAAATGAAAATGCAATGCAATGTTATCATTTTTTATTTTTTTTTATTAATTAATTTTTTTTTGAACAATTTGTTTTCGTTGGGACTCATATCTTGATAGAAGTTTATACGAGGCCTCGGTGGCTCGCATCTTAAATTTGTATTCGCTCCATTCTAGCAATGTTGGAGATCATTTGGAGTTGACTTCGAACTTCTGATAATTCTTGACGGAATTTTTGAGATCTTCTCAAAAATTCTATCCCAGTTAGATCTCTTGACAAATGTCGAGCTGCTGAAAAAGGATTTGGCATTTTTGTGGAATTTTTGAGATCCTCTCAAAAATTCTGTCCCAGTTGCATGTATTAACATGATCTCCAATCTTGACTTGCTGGAGATAGTATCTTCTTGTGAATTTTTGAGAAGAAATTCAAAAATTTTGTCCCAATTTTCATTGTAAGGGAGAAATGAAAATCTTACCGAGAACATGACCGAGCCATTGTGGCGCCTACATATCCTATTGGTGCAGGAATCACGTCAAATGTAGTTCCAATTATGTGGATGATGAGTACTGCAAAATCTGAGACAAAATAATCAGTAGACACATGTGCAATATAAGCATAATGATATGAAAAACTGTATTACTTGCAATATTTACAGCTTAAAAGCACGAGATATGCCACCCGTTTGATATGGATGATCCAATGAAGTAAAATAGGCATCTCACCCTGATGGGATTAGCCTAATGTCACAGTATTTAGAGCAAATCATCCAATTTCAAAGGACAAATGCATTTTTTTTGTTATGATTTTTTTATAGAGAATATAAAGAGATAGTCAAATTTTACTATAATTGGTACCAACAGTTAGGATTGCATAGAAATATTTCTCATTTCCTTTCTTATAATTGAGATTGACCTCTAGGTAATTCCTATAGCTTCAAGTAGTACCTCAAACATACTTAAGTGTCGACAAGATCTTTTTCATCCTGCTTCCAACAAAGGTTTAGAATTATACCAATCATCATGTTTCAAGTGCCCTCACAATAAAGAAAGTTCTATTTCGCACATATATGAAGTGTTTGATTTGAGAACATTTTACAAAGTGCACTCACACTCTCAAGAAAGTTCAACGCATGCAACTGTGATACCATATGCTTGGCCTGCATGTAAGTCTCCACTAATGTGAGAATATTTGAAATGAGATCATATAGGGCTTGTTTATTGGCTTGTAATGTAGACTTAGGGAACGAGTGGGATATTAAATTGGGATAAAAGTGACTTAATCTCTCCTTGAGCATCACACTGAATTTGTGTTTTTGTTGATTGATACACCTTTGACGTCTAATCCTCTTTCTTTTGTCTCAACTTCTTCGAGTCTTTATTTGATAGAGTTTTTCCTCTTTTCACCTCTTTCTTTTGTCTTGACTTCTTTGAGTCCTTATTTGTTAGATGTTTTCTCTTTTTCACCCCTTTCTTTTGAGGTTTCTCCTCTTTTGTTGGAGTAGTTTCCTTTTTGTCTTACATCGACCTTGTAGGAGGTTTTTTTTTTTTTATGAGAAAGTCATCTTTGCTTTTTTGACTTTGGAGACTTTACGTCTTTTGCCTTTGGCAATTTCAAAGTTGGATCTTCTTCTATAATTTGCACGTCTTTGGTGCGCTCAAGGAGGTTGGGCCAAGAGAGGGATAGTGCATGTAAGCACTCAGAAGGGAAATGTCTAAGATGTGGTTGTCCAAAGAAAAAGTTTTAGGCTCAAAGTGGGAAAACTAGGGATTAATGTTATTTGGTAGGCTTTGAAAGGCACAAACGGGTCAAAAAGGCCTACAATCCTTTCTCAAACCAAACATAACTCAGGATTTCGCCTCAACAAACATATCAGGCCAAGTTCTAGATCAACGGTGCGATGCAATTGAATTTTAATCTAAATCTCACCACACAATGCACATGAAATCATGAGGTTGGTTATATTCTTACCTTGAATGCCCGCAAGAGAATTTTCAAGCATCACAAAAGTACAAATGAAAGATACCATCAGAAGCTATGGTTTACCACAAAGCCAATCATTTTTATCATACCAAATATTTCGCATGCTCCTAACTGTATGCGTCCCAATCAAGAAGATATGACTCTTAAAATATGTACACAATTTATTATTTTATTTATTTTCTATTTTTTTTTAACTTTTTTTTTTTAAAAAAAAAAGGAAATACCGAACCCAAGAAGGGCTGCCTACGTATCTCATCAAGATGAGAATCAGGTGTGCGTAGTTCTTGTAGATATGATATATAAAATAATTTAGAGCTTTAGACAAACTTGGTATGATCTTCCAATGTTAATATTTTCTGTGGAGATGCTGCAGCGTGCTTTATAACCTCTCTTGGTCGGAATATTGTGGCTTCCAACTTTATTACTCCTGATTCGACTTTGGAAAGGTCAATGATGTCATTTATTAGTTGAAGAACCAAATCTCCTAAAGACAATATTACATTCACAAGCTGACGATGTTCCTTATCCAATTTTATGGTAGAAAAAATCTCGATCATATTGACTACTCCTGACAAAAGGATCTAATCTAATGAGACATGGTTGCAAGCATTTGTTTCTCTCGCATAGTTTTCTCTGTTATGTGAATAGTTTTGTTAAGTTCAGTCTCCTTGGCTTTCATTACAACTATCTCTTCTTGCAATTTTGCCATTTTTCTTTTCTCTTTTCCTTATCTGATCAGTTATCTCCATTCCTATGTAATTTACACCAATTGTCTCTCCTGCCTTACTGAACACAGGTTCAACATATATTAGAGAATTCTTTGACCCAAATAATCCCTTCTTTGCCGATATTCCCCTTTCCAAAACCTCTCGTTTGAAGTCTCGAGATTCCTTTACATCAATACTAGTAAAATCTTTACATTTATTTATTGATGACGTCCTCTTCATGCAGACTTGACAAACAATTGTAGATAACATAACTCATTGTCCTGGTGACGGATAATAACGGGTGCATTTTGGAGGACAAATTATACGAAATTATCTGCTCTTTCCAGAATTTGGGATAATTCTTCTACTAGAGAGGATTGTCTTTCAATGTTTTCTATGCTTTCCTGTAATTTCTCAATTAGTATTTGCATCCTGTTGAACACTTGTTTCCAATAATTTGTCCAAATATTTAGCTCTCTGCTTTCAGTATTTTATGCTGTCATACTCAGTATCTATTTCTTGTTTATCTTGAATTTTTACATCATTTTTTAGGAGACTCTTGGAATATGTATCTCTTTAATTCTTGATCCAATATAGAGGTTGGATGTTTATCACCCTATATCTTTCTTCCTCAAATTGATACTTCTCCAATAAATCCAATTTCTTGAGCTCTGGTTATTGTTGTTGTGTTTTTCTTGAGGATTGTCTCTTATGATTTGAATTCTTCTAACTATTCAAAGAATCATACATTGTTATAACCATCCCCGACTATTGCCGGGGACAGTTTTCCTGCAAAGATATGAGAAAAGTGTGAAAGCGGGGCCATTATAAAAAAATAAGTAACAAGATGTAGGAGTAAGATTTCATAGTCAAAGACTCCCCCGATTTATCTTTCAGGCTGTGTATTGGTGTCTTGTGAAATTTAATGTCATCGTTATTTCCCATGAACTCTTTGTCCCGTGATACCCTGTCTTGAAATAATGTCGTCTCTTCTGTGTACAAAGAAAACTTCTTAGTTAGGGAGAGGGAATTGACCTCAAAATTGAGATCCTTTCATTTATCGCATGATGTCCTTTGATAACAGCCCCTACAAAGAAAGAAACAACTTTGTTGAACCCTCGATCTTTGAGAAGTAAGCAAGTTTGTTTTCCGACATAAATTAGTCTTTCCCTGAAAAAGAAGAATAACTCAAAAGCCAAAGTATTAGTCTGTGCTTGTAATAATTAATGCAAAATATCACACAAAGAACTAAACACATAAATGTTGCTTTATTTTAAGACAAACTAATCTATGAGTGAAGAAAGAGTAAACGGACAAAAATTAATTTTATGATAAATGTGTGAGAAAAGTTGACTTGTGAATCACATATTTTTTTGCGTTTCAACTTTTGTACCCTTGTTTTTCTTAGATGCAGAAAAAGTTCTCAATTTCTTTGAAAGAATGAGGAAAACTGAAAAACTTCAAAAACAGGGACCGAGCCTTGAAAGACTGTCTACGTATCTCACAAAGGAGAATTCAGGTCCTACGTAGTTCGACTACTTGATTTTTTTTGTGGAGATGAGAAAGCAAAGTTTATGATTTGAGTGTAAAGTTCGAATTTTGTTAGGAAATTAAAGACTCATTGAATATTTGGACGCACTATCGATAGTGACTCGATATTTATGCCTATGAGGCTCTAAAAAAAATCTAAAAGAGTGGACTAGCATGTCTCCAAATAAAGCAACATATTCACAAAACAGTTATAGCATATAGCACACAAACAATTATTGCCCATCCTAAACAGATATGTGACCTTTTTGTGCCAAAGATAGGCCTAACGATTTGAAGGATGTATTACGTCATTTGAAACATTCCATTGCCCCAAAACTTATATTTATACAAATATTATGAATAATTTGAATGGGGATACATAAATGGAAAAAAGGGATATAAATAATCAGTCCCACGCAGGGGTACAATCCTAACTAAGCCTTCGTAGAAAATCCTTCTTTCTTGATTTCTTGACATCTCCGAACGCCAACGCCTTTTGGATAAAGTGTCATTCACTGAAGGTCCTTCTTTGACTAGACTAAGCTACAAAAAAAAAAACTCTCAGCCCCGAGGGACAATGGTTTGCCAAACCGCGTATAAAACCTTCAAATTTAAACATATAGGTATGATTGTCCATTTAGGCCGAGGGCCGTTTTGAACTCAAGGTGGTCTTTCTAATGGGCCCAATACGCCTTGGGTATTGGGTCGTCTTAGGCCAATGCACTAAATTAGGGATTTGGCTTTGCTCTACGCTAGGTTGACTAAGAGTGGCTTTTGCAAGACTGGTAACCCAAGCGGACAACTCAGGCTGGAACTTACGACAACCATTGGACGCATGACGTATCAATAAATTGTCGATCGTTCCGAAAAGGGTTAAGTATAAAAAGCCCGACTGCGGTATCGCAAAATCGTTCTTTAATATACTATACATTAAATAGGAAAAAGGCTATGAAATGTAAATAACAATTTAATATATAAATTAAACACATAATTGCACAATTAAGGAAAACAAAAATTACTAATTATTACAAACCCAAATAGTTAGTCAAATAAGCAATCAAATCTAATGGTTAGAACCTAATTATTCCCCAGCAAAGTCGTCATTTCTGTTATGTCGAAAAATGGACAAAGTGCAAAATTAATTTCATCCTTATAAGAAAAAATCAATTTTAGTAAAAGAGGGAGTCGCCACTTAATTTTTTAAAGAAATTAAGAAAACTTAATTTAAAAAACTCTAACAGATTTAAGTCTTAAAATTTTAGAGAAAAAGGGTACGAGGTTCATATTACTATTTTAAGAAGGTTTTAGCACTTAAAATAGCCGCTAACATGCGGTTATCCAACGATTTGAAATTTATTTGACTAACTTTGGAAAATATTAATTTAAAAGAAAACGAAGACTTTGAAATTATTTTTTAGAAAAAAAAAATAAAAAAATAAAAATAAATAACAAAATTGATAAAACTTAAACATTTGATTATAATATACATGTGTGTATATATATAAAGAAGTAAAAGTTTATCAATGACTAAGTAAATATAGAAAATTATTTTAAGAATAAATTAACATGAATTGGTTTATCTTTAGGGGAATCTAATTAGGTTAAAACAAATTAAAATTAATAGCTAAGAAAATCATGAACGACATAAATAAATTAATTATTACAAACCGAATCAATAAAATAATAAATAAAAATAAGTAATGAACATATAAAAATATGGCCCGACACTTAGTTTTTGTACGCCTGGACTAAGCTGTTGGGCCACCTACGTTTTAGGCTTTTGGGCCAATTCTGATGTATATCACAACTGTATATACACTGTATATTAGTGCATACAACCAACAGTTTTTTTGTATATCAGATATACATAAAATTGCATATCAATCAATTTTGCTCCAGCGCCTGTAGAAATACTTAGTAAACATGTTAATAATAAATAATATGAATAGTAATAATAAAAATAAAAATAACAACAATAATAATAATAATACTAATACAAAAATAAAATCCGTCTTATGAACATGGAAGGCCTTGGAAAGCAACGGTAATTTCTTCATCGGCCATTTCAACATGTAACATATAATATATAATGTAAACTAAAATTAAAATTTCCGTCTTTAAAATGGAGAGGCCTCGAAACCCGACGGAGAGATTTTTTCATTGGCCAAAATAAAGTCTGTTAAATAAGTAGTAGACATGTAATCATCCCTCCAAATAATAAAAAAAACTATTTAAAACTTATTTTAAAGAAGTGGGTACTAATTTTATTTAAAGTAGTAGGGTAATAACTTTATTTAAAGTATTGGTGAAATAACTTTATTTAAAGTAGTAGGGTAATAAATTTATTTAAAGTAGTAGGGTAACAACTTTATTTAAAGTAGTGGTGAAATAACTTTATTTAAAGTAGTAGGGTAATAACTTTATTTAAAGTAGTAGGGTAACAACTTTATTTAAAGTAGTAGGGTAACAACTTTATTTAAAGTAGTAGGGTAACAACTTTATTAAAAGATATGCATTTAGACAATAGCAAATAATAACAATCTCACCGTAAAAAACTTAATTAAATACAAGAATATAAACATGAACATAATTAAAATGTAAGAACATGAATATGAACATGAACATAAACAACAACAATAACAACAACAACAAAAATAACATAAATATGCTTTGCAATCTTAATCAATTATGAATGAACAAAAAATCTTTGAATCTCGAGTTTATCAAATCATTTGGAGCAAAAAATAAAGAACTAAAGTGATGTAGTAACATGTGAACAATATGAATCTTATTAGCAGAAAATAACAATAATGGTTAGAGTAATTGATCAGCCCAACATTTGTTATAAAAACAAAATCAGTAAAAGGAGTCTAACATGAGAAAGATCTAAATCTTCTAAGCAAGAAAACTTATCAAGAACACCAAACACAAGATGTAATCAACCCAACATATACACAATAATAAAAAAAATAAATGAATTTTTAGATCTAAAAGAACACAACATATATAGTAAAATAAAGTTAAACGAAACCATACCAAGACAGATTTGTAAAAAATTCGTCTTAGACCTCTCGTCTTGTTAGTCTAGCAGCGGCTTGGTGGCTTTTCCTGCGTGGTTCGTCGGAGCTCTCGCCGGAGACGAGTGGAAGAGAAGTATTCGGTGGTGTGTAAGAGGAGAGAGATTGAGAGATGAGGGGAGAGAATGGTGAGGATGGTAACTTGTCTTGTTTTCTCTTTTTGAGAAGATGAAGAGAGTGTAGAGAGAGAGATAGTGAAGAAGAGAGTTTTGAGAGAGAGAGATAGTGAAGAAGAGAGTTTAGAGAAAGGGATAGTTGTTTGATAAATGGAAAGAGAAAAGAAAAGATATTTTTTATTTATTTATTTTTATTTTTAGAAAAAACTAAAAATTTCAAAAATACAAACCATAATTAAACTAACCTAACTAAAATTTATTTAGTAAAAAATAAAATCTTTTGAGATAATTTTCGAATAATCACATAAATAGTAATCAAAGATATAGTTATATAGAAATATGTATGTTATACTAAAATTTATATAAAGATAAAAATAGTTAAGAATAATATGAAAATATATATATATATATATATACATATATTATTATTTATTTATTTTTTATAAAAGCTAATTATTTCAAAATGTTCGAATTCAAAGAAACTCGATAGCTAATTTGCGTTGTGGATGGTCAAAATTGGGTGTCAACATGCACTCATCAAGACTTTTGTTTAGAAAAGCCGTCTTGACATCCATTTCAAATCTCATAATTGTAATGAGCACAAATGGATAATAGAATCCTAATGGATTTAAGCATGACTACTGGCGAAAAGATTTCGTAAGCTATTCTCCTTCTTTTTGAGCAAACCCCTTCATAACAAGCCTAGCCTTAAAAGTTTTCAGTTTTTCATCCACACTTATCTTTTTATTGTAGATTCACTTACAAACAATAAGTTTAACACCCATATGCTGTTCTATAAGATTCCATATTTAGTTTGAGTACATAGACTCCATTTCAGATTTTATAGTAACAACTCACATTTCAACATCTTTATCATAGAGTAATTTGGCATAATTTAATGGTCTGTATTAGTTTCTTCAAGAATTCTATCATATGATTCTCCCAAGAGCGTAAACCATTTAGGTTTTCTAATAACTCTCCTATTACGACGACTAGATACTACAAGATTCGCTACATCTTGAACTAAATTATGAACATCCTAATTCGTTTCCTCCACAATTGCAGGTTTCTCGACATTGCTCCCATTACTTTGTGGTAGAAAAATGTCTGGAGTTTGATCTTGAGCAACCTCGAGTGCAACCTCTTGCTTATTGACATTTCTTTTACCACGAGGATGCAATGGAATGTCAATGATTGTTTGAGGAACTCGTTATGGCCGTTATGGTGCTTCATTACTAGTTATTCTTTTGTTTAGTTCCTATAATACAAGTTTACTTCTAGGAACATGGTTAGTTAAATAGTCTTGTTCTTGAAACTTGGTATTTTTTGAGACAATTAGCTTTTATTTCTTAGGATAGTAAAATAAACCTTCTTTAGTTTCTTTTGGATATCCAATAAAAATGCACAATTTTGTCTTAGATTTTAACTTATCTTTTTTTCCCTTTAGCACATGTGCTGAACAATTCCAGACTCAAATATGTTGTAGACTAGACTTGAGTCCATTTCATATTTCAAATGGGGTTAAAGGAACATATTTCGAAGGAATCAAATTAAGAATATAATTTACAGTTTCTAAAGCATACCCTCAAAAATTAAAAGGCCACCTCTAGCATCTCCAGGTGCCACAACCTTGTAGAGCTTTTTTTTAAGCTTCCACCTATTTAAAAGAGGAAGACTCAGGTTTGTCAACCATGAATGCCATAGATGAAGGAGGAGCCTACTGCTTAATTATACATTTTTCCACTTGTAGTTCATACAATAGTTTCGCGAGGAGAAAGTCCATCTTATTCATGTTATAATGCAAGCAGAACTGCTGAAAATTGTTCTGAAGAGTTTGCAAGACCATCTCCACTTGATACTCCTTATCAATGGCAGCACCAAATATTTTTGGCTCATTCAGAAAGCTCATCATCTTCAGTGCATGCTCCCTTATAGACGATCCTTAATCCATTTTGGTGGTCCAGAAGGCTTTCATGGCAACCTGCTTTGCAACACGATTCTACTCTCCAAACATCTCTAAGAGAGATTCGAGCATACCGTAGTAAATGTTATAGACTAATGCTGATACTGCAAGACATTCTCCATTGAGGCAAGAAGGTAGCATCTTTCCATCTCATCAATCTTGACCCACTTGTCATAGGCTTTCTAATCTTCAATAGCATTTGCTAGTTTAATGGGGCAATCCTCTACCAACACGTACTTATAACCCTCAAAAGTAAGAACAATGTCTAGGTTTCATATTATTAGGGCCTTCCAATTTTGTTTTGTTCATGATAGAGGATATGGGATTGAAGAGAGACATAATTAATCGAAGATATAAATTAAAATAGATCATTAGCCAGACATGGTTAAAAAAATAAAATACACATACAATCATGCAAATAAACATTTAGATTCGTTAGAAAAACTTAACTATTCAAGCAAATATATGAGTATGTTATGGTATTACCACTTAACCAAAAAAAATAGGTCCAACTTAGTTAGAGAATAATCAGTTAAGTTTAGCGAGGTATGCCTACTTCATATAGTCTATTGTTCATTTATTCAACATGTAACTTAGTTGAAAATTTAATACAAGTCTTCAAAACAAAAGGTTGCAAAAACAATATGCTAATATACAAGTGTTGACATCCAATTTTGAACCTCCATAACGCAAATTAGCCATCAAGTTTTTTTAAATTTCGAATATTTTTGAAATAATTAGCTTTTATAAAAAAACAAAAATATTTTCATGTTATTCTTAACTATTCTTATCTTTTTATAAATTTTAGTATAATATACTTATTTCTATATAACAATATCTTTGATTACTATTTATGTGGTTATTCAAAAATCATCTCAAAAGATTTTATTTTTTACTAAATACAATGTTAGTTAGGTTAGTTTAATTATAATTTATATTTTTGAATTTTTTAGTTTTTTTAAATAAAAAAAGAAAAAAAAACATTCTCCCACATCAAAAATTCATGAAGAATTTGGGATTTTGGAGCCTATATAAAGGCTCATATTCTCATTAAGAAGAGGAAAGAAGTGAAAGGTTTTTAGTCACCCCAAAATTAAATTTTTTTTTAACTTGACTAGGATTTTGGACTCTTGTCCCCAGCCTCAAAGTTGTGAAAATTTCTAGCTTTCAATCTATATTTGTTTTCAAGAAAAATAGGAGATTGAAGTTGAAATTTAGGCTAAGAACAATGTTCTTGTAACATCAAACCCATGAATGTTCGAGTCTAAATTTTCAATTTTTCTTTTTGTGGATTGGAGTTCCATCAAGCTCTTGGGTGGTGGTGAAGTTGTCTTCCGCTCGTTGTCTTTAGTCTCGCTGTCCGGAAAGAGATAAAATCTTTTCTCAGCTTTATTTTATTTAATTATTTCATGTTTTATATTTAGTTGATTCACAGTCTTTTTTTAGTTAGCATGTATTAAGAATAATTAGATTAATGATAGAAATTTCTTATAGTTAGCATATGTTAAGATTAATTAGCTATCATGTATTAGGATTATTTCATGAAAGCTCTTAGTTTTGTTCATAATTTTTCTAAATAGTTTTTTTTGACAATATAGATTTTCATGTTTTTAATTTCTTCTTTTAACATGATTTAGATAACAAAAATATGCTTAAAGTTGTTATTTAATTAGAACTTTCATGGCCTAATTGATTTAATTCTTTCTTTAAAATTTGAGCTAGTATAGCATATATATTAAATCCGTGTTCTTTAGTTACTTGAATATATTTCTTCTTTTCTTTCCTTTGTCTACATATATGCATGTTGTTAGTCACTTCTAGAATGCCCATCAATGTGGCAATTTAAACTATCATGATATATATATTTTCTGGTTTAGCTTAAAATGAGTAAATGCTTATATAATTTTATTTTGGTGCATGTGATATTAATTCGAGCTCATCTTTGGACTTTATCCTTGCATATCATTGAATTTTGAGTCTCTTATCATCTTGCTCAAATTGCTGAAAAGTTGATACATGGAAAGAAAGTTAATATACATGATTTGAATATTGATATTAGACTATATACATGGAATAGAGGTGGAAAACAGTGTTGTATACACTAATATATAGTATATATACAGTCCAATATGTAAGAAAATAATATTATATACACTGATAAATAGTATATATACAGTCTGATATACATTGATATATGGCAGATACAGGAAATAAATAGGTGATATATAGTGTATATACAGTTTGATATACAGAAATAATATTGTATACATTGTATATGATATATATAGAATCTGATATACAGTGTATATACAATTGTATATACAGTGGAATTAGGCTTAAGACACAAAACGCAGATGACCCAACAATTTAGTTCAGACGTACAGAAACTAAGTGTCGGGTCATATTTCCATGTGTTTTTTATTGTTTATTTATATTGATTCAGTTTGTAATAATTTATTTACTTATGTTATTTATGCTTGCTTAGATATTAATTTTAATTTATTTTAACTTAATTAGATTTCCCTAAAGATAAACCAATTTATGTTAATTTATTCTTTAAATGATTTTCTACTTTTACTTAGTCATTTGATAAACTTTTACTTTTTTTATATACATGTATATTATTTTCAGTATTTAAGTTTGATCATTTTTTTCTAAAAAATAATTTTAAAGTCTTTATGTCCTTTTAAATTAATATTTTTAAAAGTTAGTCAATTAATTTTTCAAATCATCGGATAACTGCGCGTTAACAACCACTTTGAATGATTAACACATTTTCAAAGTGGAAATAAGAACCTCGTACCTTTTTCTCTAAATTTTTATGTCACGATCCAGCCCCGTGGGCTGCGACTGGTGCCCTATTTGGATACCCAAACGAACTTACATACCAAATCGTCATATTACAAAATAATTCAAATTTAATATTTATTTTAATCAGAATAGTAGGCAATCCTTAATTTCAGTAGCCGCGAGTGCAGAAAATAATATATCAAGCCAAAAAAGGCGACGGAACGCGCATCGCCGGATATGAGCATATATACAAGCATATGGGTTGTATTGGCCATTATAACAGAAGGGAACGTATTAAAACAGAAGTCATAAACAAACGGACATACACGACCCATGACCCACACTAATGTCTACAAGCCTCTACCAAAATGTAATGAAAATATATGACGGGACATGGACCTGCCGTACCCAAATGGTCAAATATACAGGAGTGTGTACGTCGGAAAGACATATACCAAAATGCGGGCTCCGAGTCAAATGAGCACTCTGTAGTAGCAGAAGGTATGTAGCCTACGCTGACGGATTCTGAACGTCTGTACCTGCGGGCATAAAATGCAGCCTCCGAAGAAAGGGGGTCAGTACGAAATATGTACCGAGTATGTAAAGAATGAAGTATATAGAATTCAACCCATAACAAAAAGGAAGGTACAAGGAGCACTTGCCAAATTAGGACATCAAAATATGTACTGAAACGTATATACAAAATGTAATTAAAAAAGAATGCATAAGGCTCAGGAACGTGGTCACTACTCCGACGCTGGTACCACAACACATCATACTCCGGAAGGTGTCAAGTCTCCGTACAAACCCCAAACATATCATATCATCACAACATACCATATCGTCAGAACATATCATATGCCATATCACATCATAACACCATAAATGGTACCCGACCCTATGGCGAGGTCTCGGGACCTGTAACACATCATACTGCTGAATACATTATAGAGCGAACGATCACAAAGCCGGCCCAGATTCCGGCGAATGATATCATAGTAGTATGCACGAGCGGAGTAGTGAGAAATAAATGCAGCACATATAGATATAAAACATTTCTAAAATCATATTGGTGGCCCCAAAATGGGTATTAGAACATAAGAGAACGATTAGGATATTATTCTTTATTAGGGAAAATCATAGGCAAGAGTTATTCCTTTATGTCGTACAAGAATAAACTAGATAGGACAAACTAGGCAAATTTTAAAATTTGTGGGCCCCTCCCCTCCCGGCCAAGCCAAGGCGGAGTACATATATTTCAAACATTTGATTCTACGGGGTCATCTATCAAGGTTATAGGATGATCTGATTTCATAAGTAGAAGTTACGGATGTTTGCACATTTCTTTTCAACATATAAGAGTTTTTTTAATTCAATTTCACTGAATGGATTTGTAGGAAATTCAAATTCGATTATCATGAGCATAATTTTCCCCGAGGCTCAAATTACACCCCACTATACTTAGGATATGCCAAAAGAAGAAAAGGAAGAGCCTTACATACCTTATCCGCTTCATACGCTCACTCCAACTCAAATCCCGTTTCCTCCAAAATCTACAAATGGTCACAATTACCAAATGTAAATTATACGCCTTTAAGAGTTCAATTTTTAATCCTCACTTGTCTACAGAAATTTGGGCAGCACCTCCCCTATAAATTCAACATCTCCGAGAATTTAACTCGGCTAGAATATCAACAACAACACCCACAAGCATATCAACAACATCAACAATTACTACAAAGCACAAATTACACTAATAGTCTTTCTTCTTCTTCTTCTTCTTTTTTTTTCTTTCTCCTTTCTCTTCTATCTTTTGTTATATAAGGCCACAATTTCTACTCCAACTTCACACCTTCAAACTAATATCAACATTTCATATTCATTTACTAGCTCAAGACCACTTAACCATAATTTGGAAGAAATTAACATTATTCCATACAATATACAAGAATTCCACCAAAACCACAATCCACCCAAAACTTCTACAAACGTAACGAAACTACCAAATCGAATTGTCTTCTTCCAAATTCATTAAGAATAACAATAATTCACATACTAGAATTCTATTTCCATAATTACACAAGAACTATACTAATATCACATAATTCTCTATAACAACTTATAACCAATTTCAAGGTCATCTCGAATCATTAAACTATTAATTATACCATAACCGCCATAATGACGCAACTAACAAGCTAAATAAAATTCAATTTCTCTTCCCCTTACCATCACTCCACACGGACACACACACACATACATCACAAATTCATGATTTTTACTTAATTCTAACACTTACAACACACACACTTCTTCCATAACATAGAAAGATGGAATTCTTACCTTTTTCTTCAAATTTCCACTTGTCACCAACTTAGTTTTCTCGCTTAACCAATTATACTACGTTAAAGAGGACCTTGAACTTAGCAAGAATTTGAGAAGGAAGAGATTTTTGGATCAAAGTTGAAGAACTTGGAATTTTTTTTCTTTTTTTCCCCTAGTTTCGGCCCTAGTCTCACTCTCTCTCTAGTTGATGACTTTGATTTTTTTTTTCTTGAAGTTTCTAGTAAGTAGATGATATCTTTATATAGATAATACATATGTAATGGGCCTTCTTGATTAATTGCTATATAAGATTAGTTTTTCCATGGACTTGGGCCACTTCTTGTTTTGGGCCTCAACTTCTCTTATCATTATTATTATCATTTGAGCCCAACAAAACCATAAGTCTTATTTTTGTAATTCACAAAATAATTTCCAAAATTCCTAATTTTACCCTCGGTCTTCCTCCGTATTTTCACATCAATTTTTCCATGAGCATCACACCGGTACAAAATAGAATAAACAAAATAAATCACAACGTCATTCCTTGCAAATCAAAATTTTTCTTTCTTTTCGAATGCCCAAAAGTGCGGGATATAACATTTTAAGACTTAAATCTGTCAGAGTCTTTTAAATTAAGTTTTCTTAATTTTTTTAAAAAATTAAGTGTCGACTCTTCTTTTATAAAATTGATTTTTTCTCTATAAAGTTGAAATTAATTTTAAACCGTCTTTTTCCGACATAACAAGTTTATCCATGGATTCACATAGTGTTATGCCAGATTCTACATCTTAGGTATGACCGGCACTCGAAAATCAATATTGGTCCCAAGCGAACCATTGGCCTAACTATCTACTTAGCGGAAGAATAAACTCAATAGAAAAAGCATTTAAAATGAGTGAGCATTTGAAATACTTAAAATTAAACTCAAGCACTATCTGAAATATTCTTGAATATAATGAAAACAAGGTTTAAAACAAAATTTGAAAAGACTGGACAACCTCAACTCTATCTATGAAAACTCTAATAACTATGAATAGGTGCTGGGATAGGCTCATGGTTACCTCAAAAGAATCACTAATACTAAAAGAAATAACTGTGAAAGAGTCTTTCGAAAGCAAGAAGGTCTCACCAAAAGCCGATGAAGATGTGATATCAACAGAGCACCTATTGACAATCTCAAACACTTGTATCTACATAATAAAATGATGCAGTGTCGAAAGACGTCAGTACATGAAATGTACGATATGTAAAATGACTGAATGAGATAACAACTGAGCTAAAAAGAAACACTGATAATAGCTTGACTGAAATGTAAGCATGAATGAAAGTTAAACATGTAAAACTTCACAACTGAGATGATGAAATTCATATATATAAAGTTTAAAAATAAATACTTTACTTCTTGGGGAATTTTTCTAACCGATAACCATCACTATGAGCCTCGTGATGATATGTCTTGTCCGCGTTGTCAGATCCATCATATACCTTGCCAGAGTATAGAAAAATAACTCAACTTATGAATCCATCTAAAAGTCTTTATCGGGGACTAAAGTGAGGAGTCGTCCGAACCAAAGGCACGATCCTATCCTATGCTAGCTACGTAGTTTATAGAGTTTGAGTTGTTTGAATTCTTATCTAAACTGATGTTCAATACTACTCTCAAAATATGCAATAATGCTCATATAATTACTGTGAGTAAAATATCAAAATATTTCTTTTAATTCACATAGAACTTTACTCTGAGTGGCTCAAACTCCTTTCTCCAATTAGTTATACTTTTTTCAAATTAAACATGTAGTCGGAACTATTCATGTTCCTTTAAACTAATTCTCAAAACAAAAGTAATGCATAATACTTTATCTTACTCAAATCTGAAAATCATGCACAATAATTAGTAATGCAAAGTTTCACAATTCAAATAATGCACTTGGGACACTCCAGTTCCCTCAAAACTCTTCTTTTTACTCATGAATTTAAAATACTCTTTTTTTGACTGAAACTATGCATAATATGAAGCAATGTAACAACACAAGAAGGATTTATGTGAAAATAAGCATGAGCTACAATTCAAGAATAAGAATTATATAATTAAACACAATTCCAATAAATATACATAAAACTCAATGAAAAGAAGCATGACTCATTTGAAAAAATCAATACGAATTGGGTTAAAACCCTAACTTAACCTCTTACTGACTGAATTTAGATGCAGGGTATGAGGACGAACTTAGTCCAACACTATGAGTAGCCTTATATACCTGGAAGAACAATGTTCTTGATGAAACTTGAAGAATTCGATGAACTCTCTTGAAACCCTAGCTTTTTCCTCCTCTTGGACCATTGCTCTAAGTCTTAAGAGAGATTATGAGAAGAAAAGGGTCTAATGGTAATGTTAACGAATTTAATTAGGTCCCAAAACATCGAGGTTTGGACTTAAAAAATGTGAGAGATGACTTAAATATCCTTCATTAAAGCTGATAGAAGTCGCCGACAAGGGGTCATGTATGGTCTATAGAAACTTCTACAGCCTGTAGAAACCCTCTTATAGAAGCTGACCAAAAGCTGGAGAGGGGGGGGGGGGGTTTCTGAGTTTTGGGTTTACGAACCCTTCTACAGATCGTAGACCCTGCTCAAAGAAAGGTACTGAGGGTAGGGGTTTCAGGACTTTAGGTCTATGGGGGCCTTATACGGTTCGTAGGACCTTCTAGGATCGTAGGAGTCCTTTGTCCTGTACACTTGAAGTTTCTGAGTCTTTGAACTTTTCCTAACTGCACCATCTACAGTCTATAGGAAACTGTACGGGCCGTGGAAGTCATCCATAGAAAATTTGAAAGGCAATCTAAATTTTTCTTAGTTTGGAAGTGAATTATGAGCTCCACATACGACCTATAGCTCCATCTTTGGTATGTAGGTCTTGCTCGTGGTTTATAGTTTCGAGGAGATTTTTCTAACTTTATTCGGACCTTTTTGAGTTGGTCTGAATTAGAATTTTTGGGGTGTTACAATATCTTACCCTTAGGATCATTCGTCCTTGAATAATGGCTAAGCTAAGAATTTATACAAGGCATAAATGTAATGCAAGAACTGAAACACTAAATCACATGAATAGACGCTCAATCTGAGATGGGGAAAGGAGTATTACCTTAAATATTAACTCTAGCAAGAACGCATAGATGAGATATCTAGATTTAATATCTTCTTCGATTTTCCATGAAGCCTCTTCAACAAATTGATTTATCTCAAGAACTTTGATTGGTGCAAACCTTTTGGCCTTCAACTTGCGAACATGATGATCAAGGATTTCAACTGAAATCTCCTCATAAAACAAGCTTTGAACCAAAATATCCTTATAAGATAAGCTATCTTTCACACCAATGCTTTCTATAGGGATAATGAATGAAGGGTCTTCTAGGCACTTATTAAGCATAGAGATGTGAAATACATGATGGACAACCGCTAACTCTTGTGATAGTTTTTATAAGGCACATTACCAAATCTCTAAAATCTGTAGGGACAAATGTAACAGGGATTGAGTTTTCCCTTCTTCCTAAATCTCATAACCCCCTTCATTGGTGAAATTTTTTAATAAACTCAATCATCTACTTCAAACTCTAAATCTCTTTTCCTAACATTGATTTAGGACTTTTGACGACTTTGTGCGGTTTTTAATCTCTCATGAATGATCTTCACCTTCTTCATAGCCCGATGAACCAAGTCTGACCTTATCAACTCAGCTTCACCAACTTCGAACCAACCAATTGGAGATCTACACCTTTGCCCATAAAGAGTCTCATAAGGAGCCATCTGAATACTCGAGTGATGACTATTATTGTATGCAAACTCTATGAGAGGCAAGTGGTCATCTCAATTACCTCTAAAATCAATAACACATACCTTCAACATGTCCTCTAGAGTTTGAATTTGTATGCTTTACGTGACCATTTTTTTCTGAGGATGAAATGCGGTACTAAGATTCACCTTCGAACCTAAATCTTTTTGAAATGACTTCCAAAATTAGGCCGTGATCTGAGTATCTTTATCTGAAATGATAGACAAAGGGACTCTATGAAGTCTGACTATCTTGCAGATATACAATCTAGCACAGTCCTCTACTGGATCGGTAGTCTTAATTGGTAAAAAGTGCGCTGGTTTAGTCATCCCATCTACAATCATTCAAATCGAATTATGCTGTCGGCAAGATCGTGGTAAGCCTATAATGAAATCCATATTGATAATCTCTCATTTTCATTCTGTAAGTTCTATATTCTGAGCCACACCACATGGCCTTTGGTTCTCAACTTTGACTTGTTGATAGTTCGGGCATTTTGAAACAAAATTTGCAATGTCCCTCTTCATATTATTCCTCCAGTAGACTTCTCTCAAGTCATGATATTTTTTTGGTAGAGCCCGGATGAATTAAATACCTGGAACTATGGACCTCTGCCATGATCTTATCTCGGAGACTATCAATATTTAGAACACAATCTACCTTAATACCTTAACACACCATCTCCCTCTTGTCCAAAAGGCATCACCTTCTACTTATAAACGTCTTCCTTTAATTGAAGTAAGATGGGGTATTCATCTTGATTTTCCTTAACTTCTAGCACTAATGATGATTCAGCCCTATTTGGAACAATAACACCTCCTTATCTGAGTCCATAAGACGAACTCCCAAACGTGCAAGCCTATGCACTTTTTTAGCAAACTCCTTCTTTCTTCCTCAATATGAGCCGTACTACTCATGGATAACCTGCTAAGAGCATCAACAACAATATTAGATTTACCTGGATGGTAGAGAATGCTCATATCATAATTCTTGGGCAACTTAAGCCACCTTTTATGCCTCGAGTTTAGCCTTTTCTGACTAAAGACATATTGTAGACTCTTGTGGTCAGTAAGCACATCCACATGCAAGCCATAGAGATAGTGATGCCATATCTTTAGAGCAAATACCACAACCGCCAACGCTAAATCAAGAGTCGGGTAGTTCCTCTCGTAAATCTTAAGTTGTTTGGAAGCATAAGTCATAACCTTACCTTTCTGCATCAGAACATATCCAAGTCCAATTCTGAATGCATCACACTAACCAACAAAGCCATCTGTACCCTTTGGTAGAGTCACCACTAATTGATTTGCATCCGAAAGAAAATCAAAAGAGAGGCGGAGTCTTACCAATTTTATACAAATCAAAATGTATCTCTCCTCTCTCCACTCAATCCATTTTCTCCTATAATCTCTCATCCACGTCAATTTGAATTTTGAATTTTGAATTTTCAAATTTGCCTCCTAATCGTGACATCTAAATTTCAGGTAACCGTCAAAACGTGTTTCAACCTCTATTTTTTGTATATTTTTCATATTAATTTGTATAATTTGATTCATAATTATATAAATCCAAAATTTGTATAATTCGGTTCCTACTTGTATAAATTCAAAATTTGTATATGCTTACCCCTAGCTATTTGTATACGATTTGTTGATACATTTGATTTTTATAAGTTATAAAAAATTCATAACTGTATAAATTCTGAATTTATATATAATTATCCTATTTATATATGATTTGTTGATACATTTGAGTTGTATAAGTTCTAAAAAAAATTTAAATGTATAAATACAGAATTTGTATATATACTTATCCTGCTTGTATATTGTCAAGCAAAATATACAAATGAAGTTCTGAAGAATTTCTATATGTATAAATACTCAATTTATATACACTTATCGTGTTTGTATATTTGCAAGTGAAATATACAAACGAAAATACCCATAACAAACGAAACTATAGCTATGAAACATAATTAGGCAAACTATAGATAAAAAATATCATTAAGATACTTATAGTAGTTATTTGCCAAATTTCCCTTTTATTATATCCGTAAGCTAGTATATGGTAATGAATGGATTTTCTTTTTAGTCAAGATATTTTTGATATTGATGGTTCTTTCTTGCTTTCTCTTGTTCTCGTTATTTTATTTTAATATAGTTTTTTTTTCTCTTTTATACTTCTACAACGAATTAACAATCAAAATAAAAATATTAACCAAACACACCATTAAGCCTTCTCATATCATGGACGTGAAAATATAATATTATATCAATTTTAAAAAATATATAAATATAATTTTTAGTTTTATGCAGAAATGACAGATTCAGGTGTCCCATAATATAGGCTATAAATTCGTCACTACTAAAAAAGGAGTTATTCATATATAAAATTAGCACGGCTAATATCATATTTCGTAAAGTTGTTTTTTCGTTGTTTTGTATAAAATTTAGCATATTAAATATGGTATTTGTGTATCATTTTTCAATTCCACATAAATAATATATATATAAATTAATATATTATTTTATATAAAATTGATATGAGATACATATCCTACCTAATTAATTCTTAGTCAAAACAATTTGCAACAAACAAGAAAAACCTTATTAGTTTGTTTTTTCTATAATACCGTTAAAAGAAGTTTAGATTACGAGAAAGAAAAGGATGACTGGGTTCCCTCCCTCCCTCTAATTGGCCCAATAGCATCATAAAGGCATATACCACGTGATCCTTTTAAACTAACTCCGGTAAAATGTTTAACTAACCAAGGTCAAATCCAACCTCTAAGATGCTGACACCTGTTAGTATTCAACGGTTATGATCATTTCTGCACAAATTATCCATTTTGCAATTTCCTATATAAACTCCTCCTTTTAGCATAACCTAAGCATGTCAGTAAAAGTATATTAGTGTAACAATCAAAAGAAGTTTCTAGAAGAGAGAAATGGCAAATCCTAAGGTTTTCTTCGACCTTACCATCGGAGGTCAACCGGCCGGCCGTGTAGTTATGGAGTTGTTCAACGATACAACTCCGAAAACGGCGGATAATTTCCGAGCACTCTGTACAGGAGAGAAAGGCGTCGGAAAGTGCGGTAAGCCGTTACACTACAAAGGATCAAGTTTCCATCGTGTGATCCCAGGATTTATGTGCCAAGGAGGTGATTTCACTGCAGGAAATGGTACCGGCGGTGAATCAATCTACGGTGCCAAATTCGCCGACGAGAATTTCATTAAGAAGCATACCGGTCCTGGAATACTTTCCATGGCTAATGCCGGACCTGGAACTAACGGATCACAGTTCTTCATCTGTACAGCGAAGACTGAGTGGCTTGATGGAAAGCACGTGGTGTTTGGCCAAGTGGTTGAAGGTATGGATGTGATTAAGAAAGCGGAGGCCGTTGGATCTAGCTCCGGTAAGTGCTCGAAACCAGTTGTGGTGGCTGACTGTGGTCAACTTTCCTAGATCTGAAGTTGATCGATGATGATCTAGTCTAGTTTAACTATATCGTTACTATATTTCTTTTTCTTTTTCTTTGTAGGCTTACTTCTTATGGGTCGGGTTTGGGCTTCTTTGTTGGGTCTATACTGCAATTGGTAGTTTTTACTACTACCAGTGCATGTTGGATTGAAATAAGATAGATTTCAGTGTATATGTTCGAATTCATGCAAATTTCTCATTGTCGTTTTCGAGATAAATTATTGAATGGGTCCATTTTAATTGAAAGTTCTCTGTTTTGACTGACACCCTAATGCCATGAGTAGAATAGTAGGAGTGCTAAGTTTTTGCCTACCAAAAAAAGAAAAACGGAAAACCAAAAGAAGCAAATATAAGCGATAAAGCTAATTCCTCAAAAAATAGCATGAATCCTCTTCCCATAATCCGATGGTACAAATAAAGGATAAATGAAATTTCATGAGGTATATTTCATACTCCTATAATACGAGTATTAACAGAAATAATCAGAGAAAATGATCAAAATGGTCCTTAATGTAGGGGGTTTGAAGTGTTATGGTCCTTCATATATATTACTTAACTGAAATAGTCTTCCTTATATGCAAAATGTGATCGTTTTCGTCCTAAGCCCTAAAACATAATAGTTGCTGTTAAACTTTAACCAAGAAATTTAAAAAGTTACCTTTTCTCACGGTTAGAAACCTGACGAGTGATATTTGCCGATTAAATTGGGTTTTCCGATGGATGATTTGTGAAGGGGGCTCAGAAATTATCTCTGAAACGGCTGGTTGTGGATTGAACTTGGGACTGGATTGGTGTTCATCGGCATCATGGTGGATCTTCGGACGTTGACCCCCCATTGATGCCGCCATAAAAATCTGGAGCTCTGTTGAAGAAATTCGATGAATTAAAATGGATTTTTTTATTCACAAATCATACCTCAACTATTGCAAAAAAATAAAATAAATTCTTATGACCTTATTAAATTCTGTACTAGAAAAGTGGGCCTTTTATAAGTTTGTCGAACGAGGAGGGAGGGCGGCCGGACGAGGGTTAAAACTTTAGTGAATTTGACTATTATGGTGCAATTACTGTTTAGAAGTTTTGGATTTGATTTCTGTAATGTTGTTTTAATGTTACGTTGAAATAATTAGTTAGCTTTTTTTAATCACCATAATATTTATTAGTTTTGTTTGTGTATATTTGAGTCAATTTTTGCTTTTCTGCTTATTATGGAAGTGATGAAACGGAGAGTGGCGGAGGAAGGGAAGAGTGGAGAAGATAACTGTTTTGCATTTTTTGGTTAAATTTAACGGTAAAAAATGATCATATTTTGCATATATGGAGGACTATTTCAATTAAATAGTATAAATCAAGGACTATAACACTTCAAACCCACTACATTAAGGATCATTTCACATGATGTGTGACCAATTCATGTTAGTATTATTTAATGGGTAAATGGTGACCTATGTTTGTATGAATTTGTCAACTAAATCCTTAAACTCAATGAAATTCAACATTTTAAATCTCTAAAAAAATGTGTTATTTCACACACAAAAAACGCATAACATAAAAGTTTAGACCAAAAATAATTTTCAAAAAAAACAAACAGAAAAATAGAATAGAAAGAGCAATTTTTCACTCCTTTCTTCTCCCCCCCACCCACCCACTCTCCATTTCTTTTTGTTTTTCTACCACCACCCTGTGTTCTTCCCCCATCCAATTCCCTATTTCTCTCTCTTTCTATCCTTCCCCATGCACTCTCTTTTTCTCCCCAAATTAGAAATAAAATTGTGCAGTAACAAATTGTCAGGAAGTAATTTATTGAGTTTTTTATTGAGTGTTTGAAGTTCTTTCCCTAATTTTCACTTCTCTTTCTCCTCGTTCTTCCCCACCCTCTCCCTTTTTTCCACTTTCTCTTTTCAGTTTATGAAATGTCAGATTTGATAATTTTGGTGGGTAAAAAGTAGTTGTTAAATGTGAATTAAGTAGAGTGTATTTGTGTAAAATTATATACAAATATTAAGATATATTAAGTCATTTTAGTGGTGATTTGTTGGCATCAATGAAGAAAAGAGGTTTATGGCGTTTCAAGTAATGGATGAAGTGGTAAAAAAAAATGTGACTGAAAGTAATGAATGATGAAAATTAGAGAAGAATGGTGATTTTTAATTATGAGGAAAGTGGTGTTAATGGTGAGGATGGAAGGTTGTGATCTAATGTAAAAAAATGGAGAGAGAGGTGGTAAAGGGAGAATGAAGGAGGAATGGAGTGAAAAAGAAGAAAAGATAGATTTTTTTTTAAAAAAAAGTGATGTGTCATTTAAAATCTGATGTGTATGATGGCGTGTCATTTTTACTGAGCGGTTGAAGTTCATGCAAAGCCTAAAGGGTTTAAAATGTTGAGTTTCATTGAGTTTAAGGGTTCGCACATAATTAAGTAAAATGATCTAAAATATAAATTCATATAAGTATAAGGTTTCATTAGACCATTTCACCTTATTTAATTCAATATAATAAGGCATATAGAAAGGCGTAGTTTGGTTGGTTGACAAGTTATTCGGGGACTAATACTGGTGTGATTGCAATCGTGGGACTAATAATAACAAGATAATTTAATAAATATATTTTTATTAATAGATGGTTGTTCATTAAATTAATAATAGAATATATACAGAGTATAATATAAAATAAGTATTTGATTTAAACTAGATAAAGTGAGATAATTTTTATTTTCAATTTTAAGTTTAGTTTTCTTTATAAATTTTGGGAGAAAGACAAATATATCATTTTGGTAGATAATCACGAAATTGTTATTCCACATGGAGTGTGGAATAAAAATAATAAGACAAAATGGTCTAATGAACTGCTGTATTTGTACGAGTTTGTATTATGCAATTTTCTACTTAACCATTTATCAACTGAACCCTTACACTTAATTAAAAAATGTTTTTTAAACCCTTCTAATCATTGATCAAGCTTATGTGACATTAAAATGGCTGAGTTGGCGAAAGTGTGTGACTGTGCGTGTCTTAAGGTGAGTGAATATTATTTTTAAGTTAAAAAATATTAAAATTATAAATGAATAAAATGATTAAAAAATTTAATTTTAAAAAAACCTTTTCTTCTCCACCTACTCCACCTCCTTTTCAGTCATCCTCATCCTTGCCCAACCTCTTTTTCTTTTTTCTCCCACACTATTGTCATCTTCTTTAGCAGATCTTCGCATTGGCACCTCATCCTTGAGTACACTGATTCGCCGACGGAGGGAAAAAGCGGCGTTGGCGGTGCTCGCCGAAGACAACTGATTTGTAGTGAAGTGAGAGAGAGAGAGGTGATGCTGGCTAGTGGAGAGGAGATCGAGGCGGTGAGGGTGCGAGGATCTGGTAACGACGGCGAAGAGGTTTTCGGCTAGATCTAGTGGTGCGGCGGCTTAGATTGTTGATTTTGTGGAGGTTGGAGAAGGAGGAAAGGAAAATGGTGAGGGTGTGCGGCGGTGATGAAGTCGGTGAGGGAGAGAGTATAAGAGGTCTCGCCGGAAAGAGTGCAGCGGTAGCTTTCTTTGGTAGATTTTGGTGTTTCACGTAGGAATGGAGAGAGGATGTATGGCGTTTCAAATTTTATTTGAAAGAATAAATTATAAAATTATGATTTTACCATTTATTAAATAATTTTAGAAAATAGTTATTGAATTATGACATATTATTAATTTATGTGACATGGATTTGACATATCATCTATTTAAGGGAGATTGAACTACACACATGATAGGAGAGGTTTAAAAATCTTCTTTTGATTGAGTGTAAGGGGTCGTTTGGTAGAGTATATAAAAATTATTTTTAAATAGAGTATATTAGTAATGTTTGTATTAGTTATGCTTGCATTAATTATAGATAGAATATTTCTTATGCATTGTTTGGTTTAGTGTATTTAACATAACATGCATTGCATAAAAATATTTATTTATAAAATTATCCTCAATAATTATGGTGAAAAAGATGTAAAAAAGAATTTTAATGGGTAATTGAGTTTTTAATCATGTCAATGCATGCATTAAATCCTCTTGCATTACTAATGCCTAAAAATTCATGGTATTAGTAATACATACCTTAATACACAATAGAGTGTATAACTAATGCATGAAAAAAAAAATACCAAACAAGGTACTACTAATACACCTAATTAATGCATGCATTAATTTTGCTAATAAACTCTACCAAAGGACCCCTAAGTGTTTAGTTTATAAATGGTTAAGTAGAAGTTTCCATACTAAAAACTCATACAACTACAAGGGTTCATTAGACTATGTTTCCTAAACATAATACCATGATATAAAACTATAAATAATCCAGGAACCAAAAATCCTACCAAACATGGAATATACCAAATGTAGAATAAATTATAGTAGCCTTTGTTGTAAAATAATATATGTCCATGTTATCCTCCATCATAATTTATTTTCACTATATCTTATCCACCACCACAATTTGTTTCCACTACAAATTATTACTTCTTTTAGGCCTATAAATGGTCATTATTGTAAGTATGGATGAAACATAGAAAAGAGAAGAAAACAATAAGATTACTCATTTGCTCTCTCTCCTCCTCTTCTTAATTTAGTTTGTCATCTTATTTATAACATGTTATCAGCAAAAGTCTCTAACTTATCTCAAAAATATACATGGAATGAGTAGCAAAGTTAGAGAGATCTTCCAGTACGGTAAGCGTTTGAGTATGTATTTTACCAATCATTTAATTATGAGCAGGGTTTATGCCACAATATCACCTTCATGTTTCTCTTTTTGAATCTAACATTGATTTGATAATAAAAATTCTTAAAAAGTTATTTGAAACTTATTAGTACTATGCCAAAGATGTTTATGTTTACATTATCGCTGGTGTAGTTATACCTTAGTGAAAATGAATCTTTGTATTATGTGAACTTTGATTTTGGTAAATTTTGAAATATATAGTTGACTGAAATAAGATTTTCGGTTAGCAATAATTATGACATATTCACTTTGAAATTTGTGATTTTTTATCACTTTCTTTTAAGTTATTTTTTTCTTTATGCTATATTTTGGCTCAACTACATATAGAATAAAAATAAAAATAAAAATAAATATTTAATTATTTGAGTTTTAGATCTCCACTTTAATCTACAAGAAGATAAAGTGAAATTGTTGACATTTTATGTGCAAATAAAGAAATATATATATATATATATATATATATATATATATTGCCATCATAACGTGTTCATCTACACTTGTTTAAAATTTTATTTCTTACATGAAGGCATCATGTAATTGATTTTAAAAAAATAGTTCAAGACCATGAAAGGATTTCATTTCATTTGTCACCGTGTTTCAGAAAGAATTAGGATATTGGGTTTTTTTTCATTACAAATATATTTTTAAATGATTTCTAATCTTGGAAAGTTAGAAGGATTTTATTATTATATATGAATTATTATTTCAATTTTTAAGCAATAATCTTTGCAATTATAAATGAGTTTGGATATATTTTGAATCATAAAATAAGACAACATTTATCTCATGAACCAAATAATTATTCTCATAAGTTGGATTTTTAGGTATCCTGTTGTTTATTGTGATGATTACGTTTACCTCTAGTTGTTTTATCTTTGAATTGCAATTTAAGAAAGAAATTTTCTTAATTGATAATTAGTGAAGTTAATGTTGAAAAGACTCAAGGGTGAATCTTACTTTATGTTGGACTATATATAATGTCATTGATTGAGAGTAAAACCGTGGATCCAAGTTTCTTTGCACCATAATGATGGATCCAAGTTCGATTAAAGTCTTGATGCATCATAATGATAAAATTTTGGGTTCAAATCTCATCATATTTTGGCCTAATACGCCTTTATATGGACAAGTCATAGGGTTAAAGTCCCAACGCAATATATTTATGATATAATGATGACTGAGCAAATTAATATACTCTTGATAAAAATTATGAAGCCAGGGATTCAAGGCTCCTTATTGAAGGCCAAATATCAAGATTTCTTCAAACTTTAGTCTAAGGTATGTGGGTTTCATCTATGGGTTCCTATTAAATATGTTCCATTCTTAAAAGAGAATGTGGTAACAATAGATTAAAAGTATGAAAGATGACATGCTAATTTTATGGTTGAACATATGAATATGGGCATGAAAGGACAATAATAATAGTCATCATTGTGATGATTATAAAAGAAAGAGCAATATGAGTTCTCAAAATGGTCCTTCAACAAGTAAAGGTAATTTTTGTCATCAAAATGGTATGAAAGATCATTAGACAAATGGTTGTTGTGCGACCTAATAATTTGATAAGTTTCTAAATCCTCCATTAAAGAAAAGAAAGATAAAGTGGTGGTATACTTGACTTTCAAAAGGTGATATTAAGGAGTGTCATATAATTATAATAAATGTCAAGATATGATAACAAACTTCTAATGAAAAAAAATTAAGATACATGTATATATTATTATAGTCAATTCTTAAAGAGAATGTGACTTTTGATAAATATCGTGAATGCTCGATCATTCTTGAAAGTGAATGTGTCAAAAGATGATGAAACGTATGAATAATGATGTACAATTGAATAAATGTCACAACTCACCTTTACAGGAGGTTTGAGAGAAATAAAGAAATTTTACCATAATATAAATGGTCATTGGTCAAGTACGTTAAGTACATCACAAATGTTGTGGTGTGTTTTATTATGAACTACCAAAAGGGCAAAGGAAAGAATTATTTATTGCCTATAAAGTTGTGGCAATGACCAAAAATAAAAACTATTGCTTGCACAAAATTGTCATTGATTATGTATCTATATATGTTAAACAAAATAAAAATTGCCAGGTATTATATACATAAAAGGAAGATATTAATGACAAAAATAAATCAAGACAAGTTTTATTTGTAATGATTTTGACCATGACAATGATGATATAAATTTCTTCTTGAAGGAGATATCCACCATGTAGACAATGTTATGAAATATGTGGTAGTATCCAAGTTAATAGTTTTGGTGAGCTAATGTGCTACTACCCAAAAAAATAAAATTAGTCATGATTATGGAATTGTAGTAAGTCTCGAAAGAAACTTTTTTAGTTTCAAAGAAAGTGTCAAAAAGAAAAAAAATTGAGACTATAAAATTTGAGAAGATTTAAGATATTCATATTAATTACTACAATCAAAAGTGGGTTATAAATAATTGCATGAAATATTGCCCATTTTTAAATGTTGCCTTGGTACATAAATATGGACATGATGATAGAATCACATAAAAAAGTAAATTAGAAGTTTACTGAAATAAATATCAATTGGCATGACCGGTTGACTATCCCGGATCAAATATAATGGAAAATAATTGAGAATTCATATGGTTATATTTTTGAAGAAATAATAAACTCTTCAAGAATTCTCTTGTTTTGTTTGTTCTCATGATAAAATTATCATTGCAACAGCTAAGGTTGAAATTGTATGTCCTAAATTTTTGAAAGTATAAAAAGGTGAATATGAGCCCATTATCTTGCCATGTGGATCATTATTATTAGTAAACTTTATCTAAATTCCATAATGAAAAAACTCAAATTACAATATATCCCTCATTTTTTTTAAATTATTCGATTTTCTTTCTTTTTTCATATTTCTGATACATTACTTATTTTGCTGATACATCATATTTTGCTGTATAATAATTAATACTGTTGAGTTATTTATGGATAGTAACGTAAATTAAGTTAGGATTGGTTCTTTCAATCAATTACCCCTAATTAATGGAATTAATAGTTAAAAAAAAGTAACAGTTATGTAAAGGAAGAAAAACTCAAAAAATAGAGCATCATTGTAAATAAAAAATTCAAACCAAAATTTGATTTTCGTCAAGCGAAACGTGATGAATATCACGATATTACTGAGACTTCTGGAGTTTGGCAATCCGAGGTGAGTTATGAACGATACAAAAGTGATGGAATCGTAGTGGGCGACAATGTATCTTACTCGAATCTAAAAGCAGCAATCGCTGTTGAATTGACCATAGATGAATTAGTGAAAAATATTGAAATCCGATACATCGTTCAAGGTAACTCGTCGCCAATGATTATTCGTAATGATATGAGTGTTAATCTTTACATAGAGTTTCAGAAGCACTAAAACTTGATACAGGAGATTCTGATACATAAACAATATGTATCAGAATCATTAAATATTGATACATGAGAATCTAATACATAAACAAGATGTATTAGAAGCACTAAAGCTTGATACATGAGATTCTGATACATAAACAATATATATCAGAAGAATTAAAGCTTGATACATGAGAATCTGATACATAAACAAGATGTATCAGAAGCAGTAAAGCTTGATACATAAGAATCCGATACAAAAATACGATGTATCAGAAGCATTAAAGCTTGATACATAAGAATCTGATACATAAACTAGATGTATCAGAAGCAGTAAAGCTTGATACATGAGAATCTGATACAAAAACACGATGTATCAAAAGCGTTAAAGCTTGATACATAAGAATCTGATACATAAACTAGATGTATCAGAAGCAGTAAAGCTTGATACATGAGAATCTGATGCAAAAACACGATGTATCAAAAGCGTTAAAGCTTGATACATAAGAATCTGATACATAAACTAGATGTATCAGAAGCAGTAAAGCTTGATACATGAGAATATGATACAAAAACATGATGTATCAAAAGCGTTAAAGCTTGATACATAAGAATCTGATACATAAACTAGATATATCAGAAATAGTAAAGCTTGATACATGAGAATTCGATATAAAAACACGTTGTATCAAAAGCATTAAAGTTTGATACATAAGAATCTTATACATAAACTAGATGTATCAGAAGTAGTGAATCTTCAGAAAAAACGACATTTAAAAAAAACACATCTTATATGAACTCATACCTTTGGGAGATTAGAGCGTGTTGTAACCCCTTCAATCTTCTTCTCTGCTTCTTTGGATGCATGTTGAACTGGAGATTTCGACTTCAATTTCTCACGTAGTATATCCATCACTACTGGATTGTTATGATTTTTGGATCTAACCTCGTCGTAACCTTCTCAAGATGAATCAGAACTCGATGAAATAAGAATTCCTTGATTTTTATTCAACTGTGTGAGACCAACAGTAAAAGATGGAGCAGATTCCATTTATATCAGTAAACAATATGAGGAAAAAAAATAAAAAGTTACAGAAGAAAACAGAGGAAATCGAAGAAGGTGAGAATGAAGTGAGATTTCAGATAAGGAAAAACTTGAATATACCTTATTTAGAAATTTGAAATTAAGTAATAGATGGACTGCAATTGAAAAAAAACTATCGTGGACGAAGCTATAGATTAGGCGTGAATTTAGGATATTTGATATAAGTTAAATGTGATGTATCTATGAGAGAGTGAGAGAGTGAGAAAAAATGAGTTTTTTGATATTTTTACAAATGGTAGGGAATATTAGTAAATATAGTAATATAACATGTGTAAATGGGTAATTTTTCCTTATTATTATATGATTTTAATAGATGCATCTATGTTATGGTCACATATGCTTTGTTATCAACTTGCAATTTGATTTTTGCAAGGTTGTTGCTCTCCTTGTTAAATCAAGAACACATTTCAAATTATAAATTATATTGATGATGCTGGTATATATTGAAGTGGGTTTAAGCACGAATTATATGCCTCAAATTATAGCAAAATCATTGGTTATGTGAACAAAAACCCCCAAAAATTTGATATGAGATATGTTATTTAAAATGTAGCAACACTTGTACGTATCAAGCCAACAAGGTTCCCCTATCATAATTGATTCAGGGTTAGGAACCAAATAATTCTCATCTAAAAATTTAAAATGTGCGATATAAGATCCAATTACTCCACCACTATGTAATGCACAAAGATGAATCCCCAAATAAGGTTGGGCGAATGTTAGATTTTCTAACGTCGGGGGGAGGGATGATACAAGCAACTGGAGAATAAGTTATATATATGAATTATTATTTGTATGATCCTCATTCAAAAGATAATATAAGTCAATTGTCAGATGCATTCACTGATCCTATGTTATAATTCAGTTATAAATGCTCCAATAAAAGGTCATTAAAGGACATAATTTATGGCACGCCTAAAGCGTGATTGATAAATCGATTCTAAAGATAAAACTTCTTGAAGAAGAAGATGAGTAAATGATCAAGATGGTCATAATAATGAGGCAAGTGCTTTAGAAAGAGCACCATGCATGACATAACACTTCATAAAACCTTGACAAAGGTTCAGGTGCCTGGAAATGATGAAAAATTAAGAGAGATCGACAAGTTATGTCATATCAGAATTGATATTAAATAATTATCGATGATATATTTAATATAATATAGCTCTCAAAATTATAAATGATGACGAGGATCTTGAATTCAAATCTGTCAAATAGTATCGATAGATCAATGATTGGCCAAAGAAAGTACAAAATTCAAGTATATTATATTTCACTTGAAAAAGCAATGTTCTAGACTTATAATCCATATACCAAGATATAATGTCAGTAGGGTACAAATGGATGATTATGATAAAAATAAAATGAAAATCGTAAAATATAAAGTATGGCTTGCACCTTGGGGCATAAAGATTTTTTGCAAAAGTCCTGATATTATTGTATGAAGATGTGTTCTCCTGTGGTGGATGCAATAAGGCTTCTTTTAGTCTGACAATATATGAAGAACTTGAATACGCATAATAAATGATTATCACATCTAGCTAGACAGTAAATATTATATGAAAATTCATGAAGGATTAAAAGGTTTTAAAGTAATTTTATTGAGTACCCGATAGTTGTAAGATCACTTAACAGAAATAAAGATCACTTTCGATCTCATTAAATACTGTCAATCATGTTATTCTACAATACAGTAAATTATTATCATGGAAGTCTCTGTCACTTGACTATTACTACAAACAAGTCGAATAAGCAATTCGTCTACGTTGACGAGGTCATAAACTAAGTGATTGTCAAGAATATATTTGGCTGAACTCAAAGACTCAACACATCTAAGAGACAAGAAAATGATAGATCAGGATATGTTCAAGGATGCAACATATTCATGAATATGATTTGGTCACAAAAATACATTCAATATCAACATTAGGAAAACTAAGTACAATATTGAGGGGCATCCTATACAAGAATTAAGTGATATTTTAATTAGGAGAAGTATAATGCGCGCTTCACTCTTTTTCCTTAGCCGAGGTTTTGTCCCATTGAGTTTTTCTAGTAAGATTTTTAATGAGGCAGCTACCAATGGGTATTACTAGATATGTGTACTCTTTTTCCTTCATTAGACTTTTTTCCACAGGATTTTTTTCTAGTAAAGTTTTAACGAGGCACATTATCTATTGATGGACTCTAATTAAGAAGACAATTTGCAAGTAACTCAAGCAAAGAGGTTTCAAATAGCTCAAACAAGCAACTTGCAGAAAATCCTTGTAGTAATTTCCTCATGCTTGCAATTACCAAAGTTATTCTTCATACATGATGCCAGAAGAATGGTCATATTGGTGTACAACAAATCTATCCAATTGATAATCAAACAGATTTATTCACCATATTTTTATCAACTTTGACTTTTGAGAAGATGGTATACAAGATGGAATGCAAAGACTAAACATTTAATTATGGTCTTCATCATGAAAGTAATGAGGCAGCAAATAGTGCATATTAGGATTAAATATATATACTTGTTCTTTTATTAGAACCTTTATTTTACATGGACATCTAAGTGGGATTCGTCCACCACAATTTATTTCTACTATATCTTATCCACCACCACAATATGTTTTCATTATGTTTTGTTTCCACTTCAAATTATTACTTATTTTAGGCCTATAAATGGTCATTATTGTAAGCATAGATGAAACATAGAAAAGAGAAGAAAACAATAAGATTACTCGTTTGCTCTCTCCTCCTTTTCTTAATTTGATTTGTCATTTTATTTATAACAGCCCCGAATTTAATTCCGAAATAATAATTTCTTATTGCTCAAACCAAACCGCTACTAAGAGATTTTAAAAGAAAAAATTATAGAAAAAAACTTTTAAAATTTATATTGAACTGATTAGTAATTTAGTACACTTGTTTATATTGAAAAATGTTAATTTTATATGAAAAAAACATAAATAATATATATTTGGCTAAGTTTTGATGCAATTTTCAACAAAAATACAACTGCTAAAAATATATTTTATATCAATATAAATACAAAAATATAAATAGTGGATTTTCATGTCCAAGAGAATAAGAATCGTTTTGTTTTTCTCTACTTTTCTCTACTTTTCTCTACAATACATTTTTTTTAGCTTTTTATTGCTTTATGTTGTACAACAATATGTGGCTATCCATGCCCATTCTACTTTTTCACCCAACCCACTAATTACTCACTATTTTTTGCAGTGGCTATAAATAGCCATTGATGTTGTGCAATTTAATGCACACACAGATTCTCTCAACTCTCTCTTTCTTATTAATTTGCTAAGTTAGTTTGCTTTATAACACGTTATTAGCACGAGTCTCCATCACTTTGAGCTATTTTAAGCAAGTAACAAAAATCTAAGAATTTTATTTTCTTAAAATGTCTAATATCTCTAAACTTAAATTTGTTGCTCTTTATATATCTGGAAAAGACTACTCATCATAGGCAATAGATGCTGAAGTATACCTAGAATCGATGGGTCTGGTAGACACCATCAAAGATGACAATAAGGCATCTAGTCAAGGCCATGCCAAAACCATGATATTTTTTCGTCACCATCTTGACGAGGACTTAAAATTATAGTATCTCACATTAAATGATCCCCTTAACTATGGAAGAATCTAAAAGAAAGATATGACCACCTGAAGTTGGTCTTCCTTCCACAGGCACATCATGATTGGCTCAATTTGAGATTAATGAATTTTAAAAATATAACTGAATATAATTTTATCTTATTTAGAATTGTAGCACAATAAAATTTATGCGGAGAAGAAATCACTGAGCAAGACAAACTTGAAAAGCACATGCCAAATTTCCATCCACGAATATGCTCTTGCAGCAGCAATATCGCGAAAAGAATTTTAAAAAATATTCTAAATTACTCTCTCGCCTCCTTATTGCTGAACAACATAATGAATTTTTAATGAAAAATTATGATAGTCTGCCCATTGGTTCTTTGTCACTCCCTGGAGTGAATCAGACAAACTATAACTAACGAGAAAGAGGTTATGACCCCAGTCGTGGTCGTAGTCAAAGTAGAAATTATAATCATGATGTTCGTCTGACACTGAGAAATGATCAGCACTACAAAATGAAGAGTAAAAAGCAAAAAACTATATCAACAAAAAATTTAAAAAGTATATATTATAGATGTAGAGGTATGAGACATTGATCACGGACCTGCCGGTCATCAAAACGTCTGGTTCAGCTATATCAGGCATCTTTGAAGAGAGCAAAAAATAATCTAGAGACAAACTTTATCTTTGAAGGCAATGTTGAGCCTATGCATTTGAATGTAGCTGATTCTTTCAATTTTTGAGAAGGAAATATGAATATTGATAAGCGTGATAATATTTAAATAATTTTCTTTAATTATAATATTTACTTCATTTCTTTTTTTAAAAAAATATGTATATGCCTTAAATTTTGTTTGGATCAATAATCAATCACGAAGATATTTGTGTAATTGATAGTGGAATAACTCATGCCATTTTTAAAGATGAAAAATATTTTTCCTACTTACTTAGAAGAAAACAAATGTTACTACAATTTCTGGTAATTCGAAAATGATTGAAGGCTCCGGAAGAGCTATTATATTTCTGCCTAAGGGGACAAAGATTGTTATAGAAGATGCACCGTTCTCTTCTAAATTCTCAAGAAACTTGTTAAGTTTTAAAGATGTCCGCAGAAATGGATATCATATTGAGACACTAAATGAAATGAATATTGAATACCTTGGTATAACCAAGAGTGTCTCAAGACAGAAATATATTTTGGAAAAATTACCAATTTTGTTGTCTAGCCTATATTATGCAAAAATTAGTATAATTGAAGCACATTTGATCGTAAACCAGAAGTTTACTAATCTAAATACATTTGAGTTATGACATAATCGAATAGGTCATCCTGGATCAATAATGATGAGATGAATTCTTGAAAATTCAACTAGACATCCATTAAGAACCTAAAGATTCTTACGAATGATGAATTTTCATATGCTGCTTGTTATCAGGGAAAATTAATTTTCAAACCATCAACCCTGAAGGTTGGTATTGAATCTCCTGGCTTTTTAGAGCGTATACATGGTGATATATGTGTACTTATTCATTCACCTAGTGGATTGTTTAGATATTTTATGGTCTTAATAGATGCATCATCAAGGTTATCTCATGTATGCTTTTGATCATCTCGCAACCTGGAGTTTGCGAAGTTATTAGCACAAATAATAAAATTAACGGTGCAATTCTCAAATTATCCAATTAAACTATTCTCTTTGATAATGTTGGAGAATTTACATTCCAAGATTTTGATGATTATTGCTTATTAATTGAGATAAAAATTGAATATTTTGTTGCTCATGTTCATAGTCAAAATGGT
Organism: Solanum dulcamara; assembly: GCF_947179165.1. Classification (NCBI taxonomy): domain Eukaryota; kingdom Viridiplantae; phylum Streptophyta; class Magnoliopsida; order Solanales; family Solanaceae; genus Solanum; species Solanum dulcamara. The sequence goes on along the minus strand of NC_077248.1, from coordinate 15,734,334 downwards.
CTTGCAGAGTCATTTATTAAGTGCCTACAATTGATAGCAAGACCTCTACTTATGGAAAAAAAAATATCGATTATTATTAGGGGTCATGCTATCTTACATGCAACAGCACTGGTCTGTCTCAGATCGATAAATTATAATAAATACTCTCCGTCACAATTAATATTTGGTCATTAGCCAAATATAGCCCATCTACGGATTTTTAGTTATGCGGTATACGTGCCTATAGCACCACCACAACGTACTAAGATGGGCCCTCAACGAAGGTTGGACATATATGTTGGGTTTGACTCACCCTCTATAATTTGCTACTTTGAACCTTTGACAAGAGACTTATTTACTGCTTTATTTGCAGATTTTTGATTTGATGAAATAACTTTTCCGCAATTAAGGAGGAGAGAAAACAAAATCCAAAAGAGAAAGAGAAATTGCGTGAAAAATTTCATCACTATCTCATTTTCATACACGTACCCGCACATGTGAGCAGGAGGTCCAGAAGATCATCCACTTATAGAAAATAGAAAATCAAATGCAGATGCATTTTTTGATTTGAAACGAATAATTAATTCATATATCCCTGTAGTGAATGTGCCTATTAGGATTGATATCCTAAAAGGATCATCTACTAATATCATAGTTTCTGAATCCAAAACAAGCCTGAAGCATGGTAGACCATTGGGTTCAAAGGATAAAAATCCTAAAAAGAGAAGCGTGAGAAATAATAAAGATGATACTACAAAAGAACCTCCTGAAGAAGGTCAAGATTTGATTAATTCTGATATTCCTGAAGAAATCAGTAAACTCAAGACTCAAGTGAATGAAAAACTTTCAATAAGTTCTACCGGTGATGAGATAAATTAAGATTGATTGAAAAATACGATGGATAATATTTTTTCATATAATGTTGCACTTAACCTCATGCAAGATAGTGAATGTCTTGAGAGTAAATCCATCGAAGAATGTCGACGTAGATATGATTGGACAGAATGGCAAAAGACAATTCAATCAGAATTAGGCCACTTGCTAAACGTGAGGTTTTTGGACCTGTAGTCCAAACCCCGAAGGTGTAAAACCAATTGGTTATAAATGGATTTTTGTGAGAAAAGGAAATGAGAGAAATGAAATTGTAAGATACAAGGCACGCCTTGTTGCACAAGGATTCTCTCAAAGACCCGGGGTCAACTATGAAGAAACATATTCACCTATTATAAATGGAATAACTCTTCGATATCTCATTAGTTTAGCTGTACATAAAAATCTTAAAATACATCTAATGGATGTAATTACAACTTACCTTTATGGTTCACTTGATAATGAAATTTACATGAAAATTTCAGAAGGATGAAAATTACCTGAAACATGTACTAAGTCTCGGGAGATGTACTCAATCAAATTGCAAAGATCATTATATGGTCTGAAACAATCAAAGCGTATGTGGTATAATTGTCTTAGTGAGTACTTGATAAATGAAGGTTATATAAATGATGTCATTTGTCCATATGTTTTTATTAAGAAAACGGAATCAGAGTTTGTTATACTGCCATTTATATTGATGATGAAAATATCATTTGAACCCCTGAATAGGTCCAATAGGCAATTGAATATCTAAAGAAAGATTTTGAGATGAAAGATTTTTGAAAGACAAAACTTTGTCTGAGTTTGCAAATTGAACATTTAGCAGACGGGGTCTTTGTCCACCAATCTGTCTACACTGAAAAAAATTTAAAACGATTTTACAAGGACAAAGCACATCCATTAAGTACTCCAATGGTTGTTCGATCACTTGAAGTGGGTAAAGATCCATTTCGACCTCCAGAACAGAATGAAGAACTTCTTGATACTGAAGTACCATATCTTAGTGTTATTGGTGCACTTATGTATCTTGCTAACGCAACCATACCTGATATAACATTTTCTGTTAATTTGCTGGCAAGGTATAATTCATCTCCAACGCGAAGACATTGGAACGGTATCAAGCATATTTTGCGATACCTAAAGGGTACCATTGATATGAGTTTGTTTTATACTAACAAAGGTTGTGCAAACCTTATTGGTTATACAGATGCAGGTTATTTATCAGACCGACATAAAGCTCGATCTCAAACAGACTATCTATTTAAATACGGAGAAACCGCTATATCATGACGATCTACAAAGCAGTCTATTGTTGCTACTTCTTCAAATCATGGTGAAATAATAGCAATTCATGAAGCAAGTAGAGAATGTGTGTTGTTGAGATCAATGATACAACTCATCAAATGATGTCAAAGTACCTACAGTTATATTTGAACACAATGCTGCATGAATAGCTCAATTGAAATGTGGCTTTATAAAAGGAGACAGAACGAAACATATTTCACCAAAATTATTCTTCACACATGATCTCTAGAAGAATGATGATATTGATGTACAACAAGTTCGTTCGAATAATAATCTTGTAGATTTATTCACAAAGGCATTACCAACATCAACTTTTGAGAAGCTAAGATATAAGATTGGAATGCACCGTCTCCAAAATATCAAATGAAGTTTTCATCAAGGGGAGTAAAATACGTGTTGTACTCTTTTTTTCTTAACCAATGTTTTTTCCTACTGGGTTTTTTTGGTAAGGTTTTTAATGAGGTAGCACTTAAGGTGTATTAGCAGATGTGTGTACTCTTTTTCCTTCACCAGGTTTTTTCTCACTGTGTTTTTCCTAATAAGGTTTTAACGAGACACAATATCTATGAGTGTTCAGGATAACTATGTATATTGTTTCTTGTAAAAATTTTAATGAGACACATTACAAGTGGACATCCAAGGGGTAGTGTTGTGTGAAACTAGCCTCATGCAGTCCGCCCCACTTTAGGAATCAAGAAGCCCATACTTTCATTTGGGCCTCTAGATCCAACTTTGTGCTTGGATAGGACAGGCCAGCAATTAGCCCATCAAGCCCAATTTTCTAATAAAGCCCAATATTCTACAACCTTAATGCCCCCACATAAGTTCAAGCCTTGGAAACAGCCTCTGATAGAAATACAAGGTAAGGCTGCGTACAATAGACCCTTGTGGTTAGGCCCTTTCCTGGACCTCGCGCATAGCGAGAGCTTTAGTGCATCGGACTGCCCTTTTATCCAAAGGGTAGTGTTGTACAACAATATGTGGTTGTCCATGTCCATTCTGCTTTTCCACCTAACCCACTAATTTACTTATCTTTTCTTCCTTTGCGGTTGCTATAAATAGCCCTTGATGTTGTGCAATTTAATGCACACACAGATTCTCTCAACTCTTTTTTTTTCTTACTGTCTCTCTTTCTTATTAATTTGCTAAGTTAGTTTGTTTTATAACATTTTAGACAAAAGCTAATATTTTGTATATATCACAATAACACCTTAAATCCTTAATACATGCAATTCGCTAAACATGACCTGCTAAGGAACTAATGATTCATATTGAGTAATGTTTTGAGCATATATATAAGGCCTCACTAAGCTCAACAAAGTAACTAATTAATATTGTTTTTTGCTCCTTCATATCTGGGCGTGCATTTGGATCCTCACTCAAACATTTGACTGCTAAGTCTGTGATTCCATTAACAAGTTCATCATTATCTTGCAGAATTGATTTATCCACTATTGATCTTTTTTCTCCTTGGAGCTGCCTCAGAATCCAGTGGTGGATTTCCATTTTCTTCTTTATATCATCGTAGTCATTGCCAATCAACTCAAGTAGAGTACCAAATATGTAAACATCAGCTTTTAAAGTCCGAATACGGAATCTAGCGGAGTAAGGAAACCAAAGTCGAATACTTTGATCTTGAAGTTGTTGTCAATCATTATGTCACTTGGTCTGACACTAGCAATTGCATATTGCCTCTCATGAAACCAGGTGAAGAGGGAACCCCTTTAACTTCATCAAACAACCATGTCGGTCTTCACGCGTCAGTATTTCAAGCATCTAGAGGGTTTCAGTTTCATTACCAAAGAGATTCGCTCAAGGCCATTTCTAATTTGGAACAGCTACTCAAAAACGAACCTATGATAACAGGCTGAATAATTTCAATACTCGAATTCCTTCCTCAGCTTTCCCAGGCTATCCATTGATTAGAATGGAGGTAATTTTCCCTAATGTTTGAATCCAAATTTTGATCGAATTATACTTTTTATATCGGATCAATTGGTTATTGTGCTTTTCATACACGGTTTCCTCTAAATCCTAAACTATTTTCATGCCTTAAATTATCTTGTGTTTCTGTCGCCTAAAAAACAGAATTCCATTACATTTCCTGCATCCTCTTTCTTCTGAACCAATGATTTGAACTACAACCCATTGTCTTGAAACTCATTCATCTCCTTACTCCAATATCTTTTCTTATATTAATAATTTAGGGGTGTGCAAAACCCGATTTAATTAATAAATTGAATAGAACAAAATATCATTGAGTTATTGAATTAATGATTTTGTAGATTTTTTTTATTGGGTTAACCGTTCAGTTTCCCAATTTTATGATTTTGGTTAATGGTTAAACTAATAACACAATTAAATTATATTAAAATTACTATTGTACTCTTAATTATATAACAGTGACTTTAATATTTTACCAACTCTATTTCCTAAATTTTAGTATTACTTTCGGCTACGATCACACTACGAGCCTGTTTGGATTGACTTTTCATTTTTGACTTATTTTTAACATTTTAGCTGAAAACTTAGTGTTTATAAACATTTTTTTTAATTTACTCAAACACTTCAAAAGTACTTAAAAACTATTTTAGCTTAAAAATATTTAAAATAAGTCGATCCATACGGGCCCTAACTAGCCTCTCTGCCTCTCTATTATGACATAATCTCTCTTCTTAACACAAGCTAGTATTACCTTTTCTCTTCTCAATTTTAAATTTGATTGCGACAAAGACAAATAATTAATATTGTTTCCGCAATTATTTGCAAATAATTTTGTCTTAAACAAAGTGATCAATGTAGAAATTTGTGTTGCACTTCTATTCTTGCTACTATTTCTATTTTTGAACATCATGTATATATGATTGTATGAGCATTTTTTTATCGGTTAAATCAAAAATTGTATTGTTAAGAACCAAAAATCAAAAATAAATATCTTATTGTAACGATTTAGCGTGTTCACAAATCAAATACTAATAATTCAAATTTAATAATATATAAAATCGAATCGATCGATGTAGACCCCTAATTACAACTACGTTACACCTTTGATTTGTTTATGTTATTTATAAAAAATAATTTATCACTGCTACAATTTATGTATCTTTACTAATTGTCGAGTTAAAAAAAAATTCTATGACTATAACTTTTTGAGATAAGTATAAAAAATACACATCAATTATTCCTCTTTTTTGAGTTTCATACCTAAATTATCATTTATTGGTTTGAGAAACACACCGCTCTCTTTAATTCCACTTTCATCATGGTGTGTGTACTACACTCTCTCTTTCATTTAAAAAGAATTGTCACATTATACTTCACATGGATAATACATTCCACCTTAACAAAAATAAAACAAAATATTAGAATTAGTTAAAATTAAAGATTAAAGTATTACTATGTCACGCCTAAAAAAAATTATAAAATATTTTTCTTATCTCACTCCACCACTTTCTCTCATCATAACCTCCCCCTCCCCATTTTCAATTTTATTTTTATTTATTAATTATTTTTAAAAAAAAATTACTTCATCCTCCCCCCACCCCTCTTCAAATAATAATTTAGATATTTTTATTTTTATTTTAAAAGAAATCTACCTAAGCCTCTGCTTTTAATTTTTTTCTCGTTTTGTGTTAGATATATACATTTGATTTCAAGAAAGTATTTTTTACTTGTAGCAAGACTTTTCTTAAAGTCAGTTACATACTTAAACTATCATGGCGACTGTAGACATCAAAATTTTGTAGGACTATACAAGACGAGTCCTATTTCAGTTAGGGTTACTTAGATGCTACTCTACCTTAAACCCTAATTCATGCCTATATAAATGGTATTATATTTCCTTGAAAAGTCATATCGAAAATTTCACAAATTCATGCAATATTCATAAAGAGATCAAAATATGTCGAACTCTTCTTGACAATTAAATACTTCAAGAAGATCCACAAATCATTTCATGGAAATCAAGTTCAAATCATCCTAGCTAGTTCGAAAAATACGCCATTAACGGCGCTCGAATCACGATGGAGATCAAATTTAAATCATCCTGGTTCGAGAAATAAACCACTAACGGCCCTCGAATCAAGGAGAAAATTCAGAGAGAAGAATCAAGGGAACAAACAGATTTGTACCCACATATTTTATCAATAAAATTATGTTTCTTCATATTTTATTCTTGATTGCAATTTATTTTTTATCACTTTAAAATTTATTGCAAATAAATTGACACGCCTAGTGAGACCAAATCTACCTTTCATCTCTTCACTCACAAATCAAATATGCAAATTTGAAGCCACAAAATCGCAAAGGTGGAAAAATGAGTACTTCAAGGCTCGTATTTGAGCTTCATCAAGTCTATACTCAGACAAACCATGAAGTAGGGGTCATTTGTAGACATCAAAATTTTGTACGACTATACAAGACGAGTCATATTTCAGTTAGGGTTACATGGAGGTTATTCTACCTTAAATCCTTATTCATGCATATATAAAGGGTATTATATTCCCTTGAAAAGTCATCTCGAAAATTTTACAAATTCATGCGATATTCATAAAGAGATCAAAATATATATAACTCTTCTTGATAATCAAATACTTCAAGAAGATCTACAAATCCTTTCATGGAAATCAAGTTCAAATCATCCTAGCTAGTTCGAGAAATACACCATTAACAGACCTCGAATCACGATAGAGATCAAATTCAAATCATCCTGGTTCGACAAATAAACCACTAACGACCCTCGAATTAAGGAGAAAATTCAGAGAGAAGAATCAAAGGAACAAACAAATTTGTACCCACATATTTTATCAATAAAATTATGTTTCTTCATATTTTATTCGTGATTGCAATTTATTTTTCATCACTTTAAAATTTGTTGCAAACAGTGACCTATTACACACCTAATCTTTTTTAAAATTATATTAATACCCCCTTCAACGTACAAAATTAGTCACACAATATAGTGTGGTATGTATGCGCCTGCCACATCTGTGCAAGCCTACACATGTTATTTTTTTTTTCTTTTTTTAAAACTTTTTTCCCAATCAATTTTGCCTCATTCTTCTCTCTTCTTCCTCACATGAAGAACTCCATTTTGCCTTTATTTTCTCTCATCTTCCTCACCTTAATAACTTCATTTTTATTTTCAAAAAAACCACCCACAATATCATTCTTTTCTTCCTCCATTATTGATACATAAATTAGCAAGGCCAATCAATAATTTTATCCAATTTTTTAAATTTATTTATTTCACTTTCTTTCCCAACTATTTTTACCTCTATCTTCTCTCTTCTTCCTCATCTAAAAAACTCCATTTTTGCCTTTATTTTGTCTCATCTTCCTCACCTTAATAACTTCATTTTTGTTTTCAAGAAAACCACCCACAATATCATTCTCTTCTTCCTCCATTATTGATATATAAATTAGCAAAGACGATCAATAACTTTATCCAATCTAATCTTCTTTGTTAATCCAATTGAAGTTATTGAAGCAATATGTAAATTCGTCAAAATCAGAGAAAAATTTCTAAGGTTGTGATGAAATTGAGTGAGAGATTGTAGAATTATGATAAGAAAAAAATGAAGGAGAAGAAGTGTGAAGGAGAATAAGAGGATAGAATGAAGAAGAAGAAGAAATACATGGGGTGGGGTGGGGTAAATTTAAAATATATTTTGATTTTATTTTTGACTCAAACACGCCTATTTTTCTATATTTAATTTTATTCCTACGTCAGTTTTGGGGTGGTATTAATATCACTTTGAAAAAGATTATGTGTGTAATAGGCCGCCACGATAGTTTAAGCGTGTAATTGACTTTTCGGTACAAGTTCAGGAAAAAATTTATGCCTTTTTCCTAACTAATATTAATAGTTTATTTAATTTTTGTCAAGATGGAATATTTTATCCTTATGGAATGCCATGTACATGTGGCAATGTTTTTTCAAAAACAGAGAGAATATAAAGAGTGTATTATACACACTACTGAGATGTGTTTCTCAAACTAATAAGTGATAATTTAGGTATGAAACTCACACTTCCACTAGTTTAGCTATGGAATTCAAAAAAAGGGATAATTTAAGTGTAATTTTGACATTTATCTCTAATTTGTTTAAATACTTATTAAATATTCTAAATTATTAATCATTGTAATTTATATAATTTTGTAAATTTTATTTTTGTATAATTTTTTGTGTAATCAACCTATATTTGATTATGGGCTCATTGTTATGTTGAAATCATGGGAAAAGAACACTTGTATCCAAAAAGAGAAACTATTTACAAGCGGTCTTATTTGCATACCTCCCTCCTTATTTTTAACTATTAAATATAATCTAATGGCATTAAAGAGGAAGAAATAGTACTTTAGTAAAAAAACTATTCAGTCACTCCTTGGCCATAAAGTATATATATAATAGATAATGTTTCAGTAAAAAATTGTTTAATTACTGTTTGATATCAATAAAACATATAGATATCATCAGAATATATAAATACTCTAATGGTATTAAAGATGAAAAAAAAGTGACTTAGTGAATAGAATAAAAGTACAATCAGGTAAATAATTTGGATCGTAAATTTAATCAAAATATATAATTTAAATTGGATCTAATTTGAATAAATACTTTATATCCCATTTGTGTAAGCTATTCTTCGTGCTACTATGTGATTGGATTGTCTTTGTTGCAATACCACAATAGTTCCATATCGTCCATCACTCCGTAAAACTATCACTATCTAATTAGCTTCTCCCAACTATGGTTTCCAATAATGTTGTTTTCGGTGATGAAGACAGCCAGCTTTTTGGAGGCTATTGTGGATTTTATATTTTGGTACGAACAAAAATATTTTTAATTTTTTTATGTTTAATTGATCAAAATATTTGAAAAATATTTCTCTAAGAAATTAAATAAGTTTCTTAAAAAAATGAGAAAAATGACTAGAATAATTGAAGCAGGCAAACAAGTTGAATAAGTAACATTCCAAATTTATCGTATTTCTTTCCATCTACCCAATCCCACCCAACCCTAATCCTTGAGCATCCAACCATCACCACTCGCGAATACTCATTCCCATCCCTTTCCTCTTCTATATAATATTTTGTTAGATAACATATAAATATTTTTGAAATAATATTTTTTTACTTACTTAAAAAATACTAGAAAATAAATAAGAATTCATTTATTTTTTTAAAAAATATTTTTTAGAAAATCTTTTTTTTTTTGGATTTTTTTTTCTTTCGTACCAAACACACATAGTCTGTGTATATATAACTCATGATGTTCTACACCACAAACAAATGGTGTGGAGTGGAGCAAATTTACTAAATTGGAAGCATTATATCATATCCAGTTTATTGAAGATAATCTCTCTTGGCAAACCTCACTTATGAAATTATGTTGTTGAATTTAATAGAAGTTCTTCTAACAAGTCAGCACCCAAGTCTTCAAAAACCAGAACTGTCTTCTTCTTCTTCTTCTTACTATTTCTCCCTCTCTTTCCATTTTTCATTCTCATTTTATGTGTTTCCTTTAAAGCAGCTGCCGGAGACAAGCCATCATGGCTTACAATTTTAATATTTTCTAGTGATTGTTGGACTTTATCCATTGGAAAATTGAGAAGTGCTGAAGGACCACGCATTGAAAATGCAGCTTGATCATAAGCTAAAGCAGCTTCTTCAGCAGTATCAAATGTCCCTAGCCATACCCTAATTCCCTTTCTTGTTGAATCCCTTATTTCCGCCGCATATTTCCCCCATGGCCTCTTTCTAACTCCTATATAATGTTTTCCTTCATCTTTTTCTTCTTTTTTATCTGCGTCTTTTCTCTTGATGGAATATGATGTCGCCTCTTCTTCATTACATCCTTTTGAGAAATTATTAGTCTCTGAGGATGACGAACTTCTTGGTATTTGATGATCATGATCATTCAACTCGGAATCATCAAACTTCCATATTCGAAATTCGTCTAGCAAGAAATCAAAATTTGGGAATTGAAGGGATGAAATTTCCATATCCATGAAGGCTTGGAGTGTTGGTTGAAAATTAATGATATTATATAGTGTTTAGAATCAACCTTGAAGTGAATGAATTAGAAAAAAGTAGAAAAATGAGACCACTCTTTTTTGGACTATATCATAAACAGATTTTTCCACATATATGTCGTTTATTGTGTTGTGTCAATCAAGACTTTTAAGAGGCTAATGTTCTTGTAACAAGTGAGAATTATATATAAGGGTGCATTCGATAAGGATTTGAAAGAGATGGATACATATATCTAACACTATTTAAAAAAGATTTTCACCTCATTCTCTCTTGAATTAATTATTAATCCAATTCTAGAGCTTTAAAGCCTGTTTGGATGGATTTATTTTAAGTAACTTATAAGTTGAAAATTACTTATAAGTTAAAAAAAATAAGTAGGTGCAGTCCAACTTATTTTTTTGACTTATGAACTGTTTTCAATTTATAAGCTGCTTAAAATAAGTTCATCCAAACAAACTTAATTATTTATTAGGCTTTATTTTAAGCACAAAATGACTTTAAGTTGGCTAGTCAAATATTCAAAAAAAGCTAAAAATAATGTATATGCAACTTATAAGTCAATCTAAATGGGTTCTTTTAAGTCTTTTAAAAATGGCTAATTTAATGGATAATGAACGTCTCCCAATCCCTATTATGCATAAAAATAATCTTTTAAGTTAAAATCAAGAAAAAACAAATACACCTGGGCCAATGTTTGGTATAAAATAGTCTAGATTGACATCTGCTATGCCCAAGTGGCAAAATTTCAATGCTAGTTCACTTGAAGATGAAGTCTCGTGAAATAACGGACAAGAATTGTAGTGAAATAATAAGTAATTTTTTTTTTATGAGAGATTTTTTATTCGAGTCCTCTTAGATACTAAGTCATTTTTATTAAGGAGCGTTTTAATATTAATATGAGACTTTTCTGCATGAATTTAAAATTAATCGGACTTCAATATAAATATCGAATACTGGATGAGAAATAAAAAAAAACAGAAGTCTCATGAAATGTCTCAAGCAAGCGGTTGGAGAGTATTTCCTTCATCTTTCTTTTTTTTTTTTTTAAAATAATCGAATATTTGAAGTTGAAATTGGATAAAAATATATTATAGATTGACATAATTCTGTTTTAATACAAATTTCACTTGGGAAAAAAGTTAAAATTTTAAAGTGAAACTATAATTTCATTTGAGATACTCGTGAAACAAGTTTTTCAATATTTCACCCATGCTATCAGTACTGAATGATCTGCAAAGCCTAAGGCGCCGTTTGGTTTCCGGATAAGAGATAATTTATTTACGTATATTTAAATTTTATATAACTTGTATAATATCTTTTTTGTTATGTAAAAATTTAGTATATCAAATATGTGTTTGTTAGCAATATAGAGTTTCGCATAACAAAAACATGTATAATTTATGAATAAATTTATGTATTATTTTATATAAGATAAAAATAGAATAAGTTATTAATATTACACATAAATAACTAAATTCTACATAACTAATACTTGCATACTTAATTCCTAATATCTGCATAACAAATTCCTACCTAAGTAATCGCTACATAACGTTAATCAACAATCAAATGACCCCTAATGCCTAAGCCAATACTATTTGCAAATGCTAATGACTATAGCCTGTTTAATCAAACTTTCAAAATTTACTTATTTTGAAAAGAAAAATGTTTGTTATCAGAAGTTCTTTTTCTTCGAAAATTGAGTTTTGCATTTTACTAATCAATCTAAAAGCACTTTTGCCAATAGTAGAATAGAAATTTGTATTTGATCAAGCTTCCCAAAGTTTTGGACAAAATTTATATACTTCAACTTCAGAAAAACAACCTATACTATTTGAAAACACTCCCCCCCCCCCAACCCCCAAAAGCTTGAGTAAACATATCCAGCTTTCTAAATTAAGCATTTTTTGACTTTCTACAAACTTGACTAAAATACTATCACCTTATGCGTTTTAATTTATTTGTTAGACTTTTGTTTTTAATTTATTGAAAATAATGTTTTTTAGCAAATTTTTTAATTTTAACTTTTCATATGACATATTTAAAATTATAAAATTAAAAATATTTTGATACATTAGACATATTTTTAATTTAATATCACAAGATTCATAAAATAATGTTATTTTTATAAATTCTATATCAAGTTAAAATAATGCAAACAAATTGAAATTGAAAAAATAATATTTATTTTAAAAGAGGTGGAAAACTAATTCAAATGGTCTCCATCTTTCTATTGAAAAAGTTGAAGCGCATCAAGAGTGTGAGACTTGCAAGTAAATGAAAGTTAAATTTGACAAAGACATATATAGTGATAGCTACAAAAAAAGTTTGTTCATAGTCATGTCATTAATACGTGGTTATCGAAGCGCGCGCACATATTAATGTAATTATAGACTTTTAAGGCATCTTATTCTCTATTTTAATCTCTAAAATATAAGGTAATCTATAGCGGATGGTCCTACCTTAGAAGCAAGAAGATGGATCAGAGAAAAACGGTTCTCAATTGTAGATTATGGGATGTTAGGCACGCAGAGAAGACTCTGACTATGCGCTGGCACTACATGCTCTGCTCCCAATTTCAATTCTGCTTCCAACTATCGATGGGAGAGGGCTTGGGCCAGGCGGACAGTGAAGGATCATTTAGTAGACAGCGAGCGAGCTGCAAGCTATTTGAATACAATCAATTTCAACGTAATAATTTATTCTACTTTCTAAAAAATAATGTTATTCTTTATTTTTAATATTATATTTTTATTTTTATTTTATTATTTTATTATATAAATCATTTTTTCTTTTTTCTAAAAAACCACCCTATATAATTTTCATATAATATTATTCTTCTCAAATTCTTTATTTAATATATAAAATTATATTTTATTCTAAATTAACAACTATAGCCGCAATCACAACCACAACAATTATTTAGATCATACACTAATTGTTTTTTGTGGAATATTAGTGAATCTGGAAATGACCTACCAGATTACTAAATTATTGTTGTGATTTTTAAAATTATTATGCTATGTATTGTTTTGTCATCTTGTATTTAAATTACTATGTTATGTATTGTATTTTAAAAATTAAAATTTTCATTTTATCATTTAAATTTTGTGCATTCTTCATAGTGAATAATAAAAATAATTTTAAATATTTATAAATAGTATTTTAAAAAAATGTTATATTATATTAAAAAATAATTAAGAATATTAGAGATTTATTTAATGATTTTATATGATTTATAATAAATTAATTTAAATATTATATAATTTAAATATTCATGAAGTAATCAAAAAGTGAAATAGAGAGATGGATGCTTCTCTATAAATGGAGAAAAAAGGTTGAAATAGAGAGTAATTCGAGAGCCCATTCTCTATTTTACACTCTAAATATAGAATATAAAGAGTAAAATAGAGGTGGATTAGGGATGGTCTGAGCTTATTTCAACTTTCATTTTCACATGATTAGTAAAATAGCATGATTGAAGCAATAAATTTTCTAGAGAACCCAACTGTAACACCTCTCAAAAAATTTTCCCTAAGATTCGGGCCTTCCTTATACACGTGTGGGGCCCATCGTATTTATTTCGAAGTATGTGCTTGAGTTAAGATGAGTCCCTCAGAAATTAAAGAGCGTTGGAGGTGATGTGGGGTCATAGAGGACCCCTAGGATCGAGCTAAGTCCCAAAAAGGTTCGTCGTGGCTAAGTTAGGATGAGTTCGTTTATGGGGTCAACTTCTAATGGCCCTATCTTTTGAGAGACGTCAATCTGGGTGACCCACGACCTATCAAATTAAAGGTCGTCGAGTCTTCTTTCCAACGCCACCAAGAATGTAAATTTTGGAGTTTGGAGTCGAAAGATATGGCGATCCTAAGATGAACTAGCACAGTAGAGATTTTCAGGTCTGGGTTGCAATTGCTGGAAAACTGGGCTTGGCGCGGCAGTGGCGCGACGCGCCACTATCGCGCCAAAAACATGCCTCAGTAGTTTGGGCTCTAGCGCGGTGCGCCACTATAAGATGTGCAGGGTTTTTCAAGCCAATTTCCAGAACCCAGAAAATATTAGCCCTGGCGCCGTAAGGGCGCGACGCGCCACTATCGCGCCAAGAATGTGCCTCAGTTGTTTGGTCCTTGGCGCGGCGCGCCACTACGAGGTGTGCAGGTTTTAGGCATAATCGGCCTGGCGCTGCAATGGCGCGATGCGCCACTATCGCGCCAGGTGTATTTTCGCCTATTTTTCAGAACTTTTAAGGAGGGGCAATTTGGGAATTTGTTCCAAATTATATATGTATCAGCCTTAGCACATTTTGGGATCATTTTGAATCCCTCACTCTCTCTCTAAAAGCCCTAGAAACCTATCTCTCTCTCTCTCTTCTTCTTCTTCTTCTTCTTCTTCTTCTTCTTCTTCTTCTCCATTTCCAACAAGAAGAGTTCCAAGAGCTTCAAGGTTTGAGTTCTCCATTGAAGACCCAACCACAAGGTTCTCTTCAAGTCTTCACTAAGGTATGTAAGGCTATCCAAAACATGGGTTGAGTCCACCCATGTGCCCTATTCTTGCTTTGAGGTTAGATGTTCATGAAAATGGAGTTTTTTGGTATGGTCTAAGTTTAAATGAGTGTTGTCCCCTATGTATTTGATTCTATATGTATTGATGTTGTTGAGTTAAGAAGTTTCCAAAATGAGCCTTTATGTGAGTATGAGTTGATGAAAATGAGTTGTTAAATATGTTCTATTGATCTTCTTGACTATGTAGATTTTGATAAAGGATGCTATTTTCTTAAAAATGTTGCTTATTATAAAAATGTAAATTTAAAGTCTTGAAATTGTGATGAGTCTTAAAGATTTCTCATATGGATAGAGAAAATGATTGATTATATCTAGATGTTGCTATATATGTGCATTTAAATTTCTTTTGAAGATATGATTGAGATTGATCGGATAGTATGATTAGAAGAGATTTGATTGTGATAGAGTTGATGAGTTGACAAGGTTGTAATGAGACTTATCGATGTGATTTGATTGAGTTGATTGGATGGAGTTTTATGAGCATTGAGTCTTGAGAGGAGTATCGAGCACCGAATTGGGCAAGAGTATAGTCCATACTCGAACCCAATAACTGCGTCGCCAAATGTAGGGGGGATGGAACCGTTAAAGTCGGATGCTTCCCCGAGAGATTTATCTTGACATTATAGGACCTGGTTGGATTGGATCCATGATTGGTTAATTCGTTCATACCCTGGCAAAGTATGAACGGACGCGGCAACAACGTCGGTTTATTGTACTTTCACTGGCTCATAAGTGATGGTTGTCGGGTAAGAGAAACTCCCAAATAGGTCTTGGTAGTACTCTGAGTCAGATTGAGTTGAATTGTATGTGATTGGTCCCGTCTAAATCATATTCTTATTTAGACTTAGGACATTTAATTGAGTTGTTATTCCTCTTGAGTTGAGCTTTCGATTTAATTAATTCTTCCTTGATGTTCGTTGTATTCGGCCATTTTACATACTCGTACATTCCATGTACTGATGCCATTTGGCCTGCATCATTTCATGATGCAGAGACATGTACTAGAGATCATCAACCGGCGCTCCGTTGAAGATCCACATACACCCTCAGCTAGTTGGTGAGTCCTCCTAATTTCCGGAGGATGTTGAGCCTTCATGTACAATTTTGTTGTCATGCTTATGGGTGTGTTGTGCACCACATTTATAAGCAAGATGATATAGGACATTAGGAATTATTTCACTTCTTTCATACTCTGACTTCGTGCGATAGAGTTAAAACTCTATAAAACTACTTTCTAATTCGTGCGTTTGTACGTTATATATAATGCCTCCTAAACGCACTGCTAGCCCGAGAAATGTTGACAACGCCGAGATGCCCCAGTCAGAGGTACGCCCAGCAAGGGCTAGAGGCCGACCTGCGAGGTATGCGGAGGCAACCTAAGTGCCTGCTACTCCGCCTGCACCCACGTTAGAGGCAGAATTCAGAGGAGCGATTGCAATGCTCACACAACTAATGGCTGCCCGAAATGGTAACCAGAGTTCCCCGACTCTTAGCCCTAGTTCCCAAGAGACGTCTGCTGCCGCCAGAATTCGAGACTTTCTGAGAATGAATCGCCAGCATTCACGGGTTCTAAGATTGATGAAGATCCCCAAAATTTTATTGATGAGATGTGGAAAATTCTGAAAGCTATGCATGCTACGGAAATTGAGGGGGTTGAGTTGGTGTCTTATCAACTCAAAGATGTGGCAAATATCTGGTATAACCAATGGGAGCAAGGTAGAGGTGAGGATGCTGAACCTGCCAAGTGGGATGAATTTTAGGGAGCCTTTCTTGACCACTTCTTTCCTCGAGAGTTGAGGGAAGAGAAAGTGGAGGAATTTATGAATATGAAGCAGTAGGGTATGACAGTTAAGGAGTATGGCCTGAAGTTCATCCAGCTGTCCAGGTATGCTCCAGAAATGATTCCATATGTTTGGTCAAAGATGAGGAAGTTCATCTCCGAATTAGGAAGGCACGTGAAGAAGGAGTGCAAGGCAGCATTGTTGATCTCGGATATGGATCTTTCCAGATTAATGGTGTATGCTCAGCAGGTAGAGGAGGAGAAAAGAAAAGACAGAGAAGAGCACCTGAGTAAGAAGGCAAAATCAGCGGGCCATGAGAATGAACAAAGGCAAAACAAGGGCAATAGGTCCTTCTTCCAGAAGAGGCCTCCCAATTATGCCTCATCTACCGCCAGCGCACCTATGCCGTAGAATAGGTATGATCGGCAGGGACAGAGTCGTCAGAATTTCAGACCCCAGGGTTCTCAATCCTAGGCCAGTGTAAGTCAAGGTTCGAGGGGGAAGCCACCATGTGGCAAGTGTGGTAGGCTCCGTTTGGGAGAATGCAGAGCGGGAAGGGTTGGTTGCTATAAATACGGCCAAATGGACCATTTTCAGAGGGAGTGTCCAACAGGGGGGAATAGAGTCCAACATTCTGCCACCGCACCGCCGGCTAGAGGTAATCAGAGGGGCACTACTTCAGGCACCAGCGGAGGTACAAGTCGTTTATATGCCATGGGTAGTCGCCAAGATCAAGAGAACTCTCCAAACATCGTGACGGGTATGATTCAAGTCTCTTCTCTTGATTGCTATGATTTGATGGATCCGGGTGCCATACTATCTTTTATGACTCCTTACGTGACTAGTAAATTTAATAAAATTCCCGAATGTCTCTTTGAGCCTTTCAGTGTAGCTACTCCTGTCTGTGATTCTGTCTTAGCTGAGAGAGTCTATAGAGATTGCACTGTGTCAATCCATCACAGGGATACCTTGGCTGACTTGGTTGAGTTAGACATGATTGATTTTAATGTGATCCTTGGCATGGACTGGCTTTATGTCTGTTATGCCTCCATTGATTGTAGAACTCAGGTTGTCAAATTCAAATTCCCGAATGAAGCTGTCATAGAGTGGAGGGGTAGTCCTGTTATGCCTAAGGGTAAGTTTATTTCTTACCTTAGGGCCAGGAAGCTAATCTCAAAAGGGTGCATTTATCACATTGTCCGAGTGAAAAATGACAGCATTGAGCCTCCATCCCTTGAGTCGGTTCCGATTATCAACAAGTTTTCGGATGTCTTTCCTGAAGATCTGTCTGGAGTCCCTCCTGATAGGGAGATTAAATTTGGGATCGATATTCTTCCGGACACCCAACCTATCTCAATCCCTCCCTATAGAATAGCTCCGACTGAGTTGAAGGAGTTGAAGGAGCAGTTGAAAGACTTGTTAGATAAGGGGTTTATTAGGACAAGTGTCTCACCATAGGGTGCTCCGGTCCTGTTTGTGCGAAAGAAGGATGGGTCTCTTAGGATGTGTATTGACTACAGGCAGCTGAATAAGGTCACCGTAAAGAACAAATACCCTCTCCCCAGAATAGATGATTTATTTGATCAACTTTAGGATGCCACGTGTTTCTCAAAAATAGACTTAAGATCTGGTTACCACCAATTGAAGGTGAGAGAATGTGATATTCCGAAGACTGCTTTCCGGACCCGTTATGGCCACTTTGAATTTTTGGTCATGTCCTTCGGGTTGACAAATGCCCCTGCAGCTTTTATGGATCTCATGAACCGAGTGTTTAAACCATATCTTGACATGTTTGTGATTGTATTCATAGATAATATTCTGGTCTACTCCAAGAATGAAGAGGAGCACGCCTATCATCTTAGAGTTGTTTTACAAACTTTGAGTGACCAGGTATTGTATGCAAAGTTCTCTAAATGTGAATTTTGGCTTGCATCAGTGGCCTTTCTAGGCCACATTGTATCTGGAGATAGTATACAGGTTGACGCTTAGAAGATTAAAGCTGTAAAGGATTGGCCCAGACCCACATCCCCGACGGAGATAAGAAGCTTCTTGGGTCTGGCCGGCTATTATCGAAGGTTTGTAGAGGGATTCTTATCCATATCATCACCACTGACTAGGCTGACTCAAAAGAAGGCTAAGTTCCAATGGTCTGATGCTTGTGAGGAGAGTTTCCAGAAATTGAAGGCCAAGCTAACCACTACTCCTATTTTAGCATTGCCCGATGGAATAGAGGGCTTTGTGGTCTACTATGATGCATCCAGAATTGGCTTGGGTTGTGTGTTGATGCAGAGGGGGAAGGTGATAGCCTATGCTTCGAGACAGCTTAAGATTCATGAGCGAGATTATCCAACTCATGACCTTGAGTTGGCAGCTGTGGTGTTTGCACTTAAAATCTGGCGCCACTACTTGTATGGAGTGCATGTTGACGTATTCACCGATCACAAGAGCTTACAATATGTATTCAGTCAGAAGGAACTCAACCTGAGGCAAAGGAGATGGCTTGAGCTACTTAAGGACTACGACATGAGCATCCTCTACCATCCAGGTAAAGCTAATGTTGTTGTTGATGCTCTTAGCAGGTTGTCCATGGGTAGCACTGCCCATGTGGAAAAGGGAAGGAGGGAATTGGCGAATGAGGTACATCGATTAGCCCGATTGGGAGTTCGACTCGAAAAGAACAATGAAGGTGGAGTAAACATTCGAGATGGGGCTACATCCTCACTTGTAGCGGAGGTAAAGGAGAAACAAGATCAGGATCCCATCCTCCTCCGGTTGAAGGAAGTTGTTCACAAACAAGGGGTGATGGTTTTCACCAAAGGGGGAGATGGTGTATTGAGGTACCAAAGTAGATTGTGTGTACCTGATGTCGATGATGTTCGAGAGAGGATTATGGCCGAAGTGCATAGTTCCAGGTACTCTATCCATCCCGGCTCCACAAAAATGTATCATGACTTGAGGGAAATCTATTGGTGGAGTGGGATGAAGAGAGACATTGCAGAATTCATTTCCAAGTGCCTGAATTGCCAATAGGTGAATGTTGAGCATCAAAGGCCATGTGGTTTAGCCCAAACCATAGAAATTCCGGAGTGGAAGTGGGAGATGATCAACATGTATTTTATCACAGGCTTGCCAAAGTCCCGAAATCAACACAATTCCATTTGGGTAATTGTAGATAGAATGACGAAATCAGCTCACTTTTTGGCGGTTAAGACTACTGACACCGCAGAGAATTATGCAAAGTTGTACATTCAAGAGATCGTCAGACTGCATGGGGTCCCTTTGTCTATCATCTCAGACAGAGGAGCTTAATTCACTTCCCAATTTTGGAAATCCATTCAGAAGGGATTAGGTTCGAAGGTGAACTTGAGTACAACCTTCCATCACCAAACAGATGGCCAAGCAGAGCGCACCATCCAGACATTGGAAGATATGTTGAGGGCATGTGTGCTTGACTTCAAGGGAAATTGGAATGATCACTTACCTCTTATAGAGTTTGCATACAACAATAACTATCATGCAAGCATTCAAATGGCTCCTTATGAAGCTTTGTATGGGTGGAGGTGTAGATCTCCCATTGGGTGGTTTGAAGTTGGTGAAGCTGAGTTGATTGGGCCTAACCTTGTTCATCAAGCCATGGAGAAAGTGAGAATTATTCAAGATAGGCTAAAGACAGCCCAAAGCTGCCAAAAATCTTATACCGACATAAGGAGAAGAGACTTAGAGTTCGAGGTGGATGATTGGGTGTATTTGAAAGTGTCGCCCATGAAGGGTGTCATGAGGTTTGGAAGGAAGGGGAAACTTAGTCCTCGATATATTGGTCCTTACCAAATTTTGAGGTGGATTAGGAGTGTTGCCTATGAGTTAGAGTTACCCTCAGAGCTAGCCTCTATTTATTCGGTATTCCACGTCTCGATGTTGAAGAAGTGATTGGGTGATCCCTCGTTGGTGGTCCCCATTGATAGCATTGGAATTAAGGATAGTTTGTCTTATGAAGAGGTTCCGGTCCAAATTCTTGATCGCCAAATTCGCAAATTGAGGAACAAAGAGGTCACCTCAGTCAAGGTCCTGTGGAGAAATAAATTTGTTGAGGAGGCCACATGGGAAGTGGAGGAAGCCATGAAATCAAAATATCCATATCTATTCATGCCTACCGAGAAGAATGTTGAAGGTAATGACTATTTCCTTGACTTGAAATCATTTGTGCATTTTGAGTTTTGATTGATATTTGTTTGAGAATGTGATTGGTTGAATGACTGAAATTTCGATTGTGATTTGTACCCCGAGTCCATTCTTGGTTGCTCATCATTCGAGGACGAATGATCCCAAGGGAGAGATAATGTAACACCCCTAAAAAATTTTCCCCTAAGATTCGGGCCTTCCTTGTACATGTGTGGGGCCAATTATATTTATTTTGAAGTATGTACTTGAGTTAAGATGAGTCCTTGAGAAATTAAAGAGCGTTGGAGGTGATGTGGGGTCATAGAGGACCCCTAGGACCGAGCTAAGTCCAAAAAAGGTTCATCGTGGCTAAGTTAGGATGAGTTCATTTATGGGGTCGACTTCTAATGGCCCTATCTTTTGAGAGACGTCAATCTGGGTGGCCCACGAACTATCAAATAAAAGGTCGTCGATTCCTCTTTCCAACGCCACCAAGAATGTAAATTTTGGAGTTTGGAGTCGAAAGATATGGCGATCCTAAGATGAACTAGCACAGTAGAGATTTTCAGGCCTAGGTTGCAATTGCTGGAAAACTGGGCTTGGCGCCGCAGTGGCGCGACGCACCACTATCGCGCCAGAAACATGCCTCAGTAGTTTGGGCTCTGGCGCGGCACGCCACTATAAGATGTGCAGGGTTTTTCAAGCCAATTTCCAGAACCCAGAAAATATTAGCCCTAGCGTCGTAAGGGCGCGACGCGCCACTATCGCGCCAAGAATGTGCCTCAGTTGTTTGGTCCTTGGCGCGGCGCGCCACTATGAGGTGTGCAGGTTTTAGGTGTAATCGGCCTGGTGCTGCAATGGCGCGATGCGCCACTATCGCGCTAGGTGCATTTTCGCCTATTTTTCAGAACTTTTAAGGAGGGGCAATTTGGGAATTTGTTCCAAATTATATATGTATCAGCTTTAGCACATTTTGGGATCATTTTCAATTCCTCAATCTCTCTCTAAAAGCCCTAGAAACCTATCTCTCTCTCTCTCTCTCTCTTCTTCTTCTTCTTCTTCTCCATTTCCAACAAGAAGAGTTCCAAGAGCTTCAAGGTTTGAGTTCTCCATTAAAGACCCAACCACAAGGTTCTCTTCAAGTCTTCACTAAGGTATGTAAGGCTATCCAAAATATGGGTTGAGTCCACCCATGTGCCCTATTCTTGCTTTGAGGTTAGATGTTCATGAAAATGGAGTTTCTTGGTATGGTCTAAGTTTAAATGAGTGTTGTCCCCTATTTATTTGATTCTATATGTATTGATGTTGTTGAGTTAAGAAGTTCCCAAAATGAGCCTTTATGTGAGTATGAGCCTTTAGTGCCAGGCTGTAAGTCAATAACAAAATCAATATCCCTATCCGGAGGAGCACCAAGAAGATCAGTAGAAAATACATCAGAAAACTCATTAACCACTGGAACAGTCTCTATAGGAGGTGACTCAAGACTGATATCCCAAATAAAGGCCAAATAAGACATACACCCTCTATCAATCAACTTTTGAGCACAAATATATGAGATAACCTTACTGGGATAGAAGCCACTAGTACCCTTCCACTCAATCTTCGGGGCACCAGGTATCGCTAAGGTAACAGTTTTAGCATAAAAATCGAGAATAACACGATGGGGAGAAATTTAATCCATACCCAATATCATATCAAAATTTACCATCCCCAAAATAATCATATCTACCCAAGTATCATACCTGGCCAAGAAAACAAGACAGGATCGATATACTCAATCCACTACTAAGAGCTCACCCATGGGTGTAGAAACATGAACAAACACGGATATACGATCACATGTCAAATCAAAGTCAGATGCAAAATAGGCAAACAGATAGGAAAATATAGACCCTGGATCAAATAATACAGATGCAGGTCGATGGCAGACTGGGACAATATCTGTGATAACTGCATCGAAAGCCTCAGCCTCGGGTCTCCCTGGAAAAGCATAACACTGAGCTCCCCTACCACCTATGACCTGCCTAACACCTCTACCTCCTCCCTGAGGGACTATAGCACCACCAGCACCCCTACCAAGAGTGCGACCACCTCTACTAGTTTGGGCTCTACCTTGACCTCTGAGCGGCGGCGCTGGTCCTCTAACTGAAATTGAAAAACTAGGTTGGGTTTCTCCTCGACCCTGAGATGTATACTGCCATGAAAGATGATCCAAATCACCACAAGTATAACATGCTCTCCCGTGTGAAAACCTCTGCGATGAACCTGAAGAACTTGTATAACCACCCCGGCTCACTGGCCTCTACTGTGACCCCTGGTAACTCTAACCTGTATTGTAGGACCCACGAGGTATTTGACCATCCTCAGAAGCCGGCATAGATGCATGAACTGGTAATCTACGTTGGAAAGAACCACCTCATCTATAGGACCCTCTACCTCTAGATGAGGTACCTAAAAATAGACCAAAAACATGGGCCCTCTTGGAGTCCCCGAATTCCTCTCTCTCCATCAACTCCGCCTCCTTGAAAGCACCCATAATGGACTGGAAGGAAGCGCCCTCACGGGCGAGTCAAAAAACTATTTTACGAATGGTATAGTTCAGTCCTCGTATAAATCTGTGAATCCGCTGTCTCATCAAGAAGGACAGCCATGGCATGCCTGGACAACTAGTAGAAACGAGTCTCATACTCAGCAACTATAAGACCCTACTACCTCAAATTCTCGAACCGTAATCTGCTCTTTTCCTTCACACTTCAAGGGATGAAACGGCCATAAAAGGCACTTGTAAACTCATCTTAAGTCACCTGGGGTGACCCAACTGGCCTGGAACTCAGATACACTCTCCACCACTCTTTAGCTGGCCCACGTAACTGAAGTGTAGTGTAACGAACTCCGTGAGTCTCAGCTAACCCTACTGCCTCCAACAACTCTCGGCACATGGTCAGAACTTGTGTGCATCATCAGTCTTCCCACTTTGAAACTGTGGTGGGTCTATATTTTGGAACCTCTCATATTGGCGTTGCTCGTCATTAGTCAACATGACTACAAGTGCACCCTGGGCTTCCCCTACCTGTACTCCATCCTCATCCGCTCTAGGGTCCATAGGTAGCTGATTCACCGGACCCTGAATAACTAAAATCTGATACTACATTGGGGTCTGAGCCCCTGCTCTAGTCTGAGAACTCTCGGGTGTACCATTCGCCCTCATACTCTGATTAAATCCTTCGAGCACATCCAATACTCGCATCAAAGTGGCCTGAAGCAATGGTGCAGTAGCAAGCTATGGAGGGACTTGTTCCTCTCTAGCATTAGTCTATGGATCAAGAGAAGTCTCTCTAGCATGACTTTAGCTAGTGTCGCTCCTCGGGCACGTCCTCTGCCTGCCGCCCCACCCCTACCACGACCTCTAGCTCGGCCTCTATCTCTACCCCTACTTGGGGTCCCAACATCAACCTCGGGGAGTGCCTCCATTTCTCTACCTCTAGCCGTAGTTCTGGTCCTAGCCATCTGTCAGAAAGGACAAGCAAAAATTCAATACCAACATAAGTAACCACGCACGATACAAAGTGAAAGAACAAAGGAAAAATTTCCTAAAATTCCTCATAGCCTCTCGAAGATAAGTACAGACGTCTCCGTACCAATCCTCAAGACTCTACTTAGACTCTACTTGTATACACGTGAGACCTATGAACCTGGGGCTCTGATACCATTTTTGTCACGACCCAAATCCGGGTGTGATGACACTCATCTCAACCCACCGAGACAAGTCACCCTAATACCCAATGGAAAGTAGATGCGGAAGAAAATGAAATAAATCAAAATTTAACTTAATCAAAAACACATAAACAAAATTAAATTCCCCTAATATTGGTTGTCATGTGTACAAGCCACTAATACATTACCGAAGTAAGAAAGAAAATACAGTCACAACAACATGACATCAACATAGTATGTCAGAACTAATGCAATCAATTCATGTTCATATGATTCACGATAATAACATGACATCAACAATAATTTTTCCTATCTCACATCAACATAGTCATTTCACATGTTCAAAATAAATCCATAATCACAACATATCAATTCCACCAGTACATGTCATTAGATCACCATTTTATATCCCTCATCTTCATTTTTAAGGTCAATCATACAGTCAATAAACCAGTCCAATTCTCATTACTCTCCAGTACATATAACACGGAAATACAAGCATCTACAAGCTTAAATTGAGGTTTAGAAATTCACTTGTCTCAATTAAATTGAATAATCACTTTAAAACTTGAGTCTTTCGTAACGCTTCCGAACGATCAAAATCTATTCAATTACATAATCTTCATAAGAATACGAATCCAATGACATCCATATTGCTTTATTTATTTTCGGATCAAAAAATTGGGTAAAAAGTCGTCTCGAGTCATTAAAGTCAAATCTGAAATTTTCTTTTCGATTATGTTCATTCATGATAAAATAAACTCAAATGTCAAATTTCAGCTAAAACGGATCGTTATTCGACTCCCAAATCAAGATTTTATATTAAGAACCCTAGGGTCATATTTTCTTATTTCAGCGTTATTTCTCCACCAATATACTCTAAAATATGTTCATAATCAAATAAAAATTTAACGAAAACGATGAGAATAATTACCTTGACGCTTTGGAATGAAAATTCCTATTTTTCTCTTCTCCTTTATTTTTCTTTTCTCCTTTCTTTTCTTTCTTCCTCCGTATTTTTTTTTTCAATATCTGTGTTCGCTTTCTCATTTTCTCGTTTACCTCTGATGGCTTAATGCCATCAGATTATATATATAATTTTTTTCTTTTATTATTTTTTTATTTTTATTTTTTTAAAAAATAAATTATTTTTATTAATAAAATAATTTTTTTTTATTAATATGAAAATCATGCACTCAATTCCACAAGTCATAAATTATTTATAAAAATTAAGAATTAAATAAAAAAAATCAACAAAAGTCACGTTACATCCAAATTAGAGAAATGAGTCAAAATCTCAAAAGTCAATAAACGTGGGATGAGGTGGAACACGTGGTCAAAACTATAATTTCCGAATTTGTTTTATCTTGAAATGTCACAATCTTTAGTGACTTGGACCTCACATATTAACTTGATAGACTTCAAAATCCCTTTTCTTTTTAAAAGAATTAATAATTGGTAGAAAGGTTATTTTCTTGTAATGAGGCTTGTGCGATACGATTTGATCGAGTTATGCAAATGTTTTTTTTTCTGCCCATCACTTAGTTTTTGTTTCTATTTTATATAAATACTAATATAATTTTGGAGATTAATATGATATCATTATACTAACATTGGATCATGATTTAGTATTTTCTTATACGATTTTCAATTGGATCATGATTTAATATTTTTTATACAATTTTCAATTTACTCAAACAAAAAATTATTAAATCATGATCTAAAAAGTTCATAAAATACAAACATAAAAGAAAAAGAGGACTATTTATTACTCCTTCCGTTTTAAAAAGAATGACATTCTTTCCTTTTTAATTTGTTTCAAAAAGAACCACCTCTTTCTTTTTTTGGTAAGACTTTAATTTCATATTTCCACATGACATGTTTCGGGCCAAAAAATTACAAGACATTTTTGTACATTTGACATAATTTTAATTTAGGACCACAAGATCGAAAAGACTTATTTATTTTCTTTAACTCCATGCCAAATCAAATTAGGTCATTCTTTTTTAAACGGAGGAAGTATATATTAAGACAAAAAGGGATCATCGACCAAATTACGCGATTTCAATTAATGGAACCAATAAATATTGAATATCAAATAATTATAAAAAAATCTTTGATAAGGAAAAGTAATAGTAAATACCAACATAAGATGTTTATACAATTTACTTGTATCCAATGTTTATACAAGTCTAATAAATAAATGATACATATCTTCACATATATTCATATTTTTTTCTCCCAAACATATATTTGTATCACTAAATGATAGTTAATGCATTCTTATTTTTATCTAATATATAAATTATTCATGATAAATTAGTATAATTTGACGTAAATCCAATAAGAAAATAAGTTTTAAATATTAAGGGGTCATTGGTAGCTGGTTAGAGTAATTCATGTATTAGTAATATAGGGATTAGTTATGTGAGAATTTATGTATTATTTTATGTGGATATTAGTTATGCAATGATTAGTTATTCATGTATTAGTTATACATATATTAATTATTCTATCTTCTATATATTCTGCATAAAATTATACATATATCCTCTCATAATATATACATATATTAGTTATGCAAATTTCTAAATTGTCAATCAAACATTGTATTTATTTTATACATAAATAATTTATTTTCTAACTATGAAGATAAACGTCAGTTGTACAGATTGAAGAAAGAAAGAAGATGAAGATGAAGATGAACAATAAAGAGAAGAGAGAAGAAGCAGAGAAATGAAAGAGTAAAGTGAGAGAGGGAGAAGATATTTTTATTGTTCAGCTCAATGCTTCTAATTACAATTAGTGTGTATATATATATATACACTATGTTATACTAGTTAACTGAAATTAGTTACACTAATAATTTTAACAACTTGTTAGTTACACTAACTAATTTCTGGTAAAATGACAATTCTACCCTCCAACTAGTTAACTTCTCACAATACTCCCCTTCAAGCTAGGAGGTGCAAATATGTTCAAAACTCCTAGCTTGGATAGAAGATGTTCATGCTGCATCCTGGACAGTCCTTTAGTTAGTATATCTGCAGGTTGTTCTTGAGTAGATAGATAGTCCACCTTGATCAAACCTTGTTGTAACCTCTCTCTAATGAAGTGACAATCTATTTCTATGTATTTTGTTCTTTCGTGATAGACTAGATTTGCTGCAATTTGTATTGCAGCCTTGCTGTCACTGTAAACTTGTACTGGCAGCTCAATTTCAACTCCTACTTCTTTCAACATTCCAAGCATCCATAATTCTGACACAGTGGAGGCCATGCTTCTATATTCAGCCTCAGCTGAACTCTTTGATACTGTTGTTTGCTTCTTGGCTTTCCATGAAACCAAGGATTTTCCAATCACAATCATGAACCCTGTTACAGATTTCCTGGTTAGTGGACAGGAGGCCCAATCAGCATCACAAAAGGCAGTAATCTTGTGGTCTGGGTTGCTGGACAGTAGTATTCCTTGTCCAGGTTGCTTCTTCAAGTATCTTACCACTCTTAGTGCAGCTTCCATGTGGGATTTTTTTGGTTGATTCAGAAACTGACTTAGTGTCTGAGTGCTGAAAGCAATATCTGGTCTTGTCATAATGAGATATAATAGTTTCCCTATGAGTTTCTGATAACTGACCTGGTCTATTAGAGGATCATCAGCTGCTTCTTGCCTTTTCTTCACATGTTGATCATACTCTCTTGATGTTAGTTTGACATTAACATCTATAGGTGTTCCTGCTGGTTTAGCTGCTCCCATTCCAACTTCTGCTATAAGCTCAAGGGCATATTTCCTTTGATGCATTAGTATCCCTTCTGTGGATCTTGTAAACTCAATTCCCAGAAAATATTTAAGCTCCCCTAGGTCTTTCATCTTGAAGGCCTTTTGTAGAGCCTCCTTTGTCTCTTCTATTAACTTCAATAAGCTTCCAGTGATCAGCATGTCATCCACATACACAAGTATAAGTATAATTCCTGTTTCTGATTTGCTGATAAATAGTGAGTGGTCATATTGGCTCTGTTTAAATTTAAGGGAGATAAGGGCCTCAGTGAGCTTATGATTCCACTGTCTTGGGGCTTGCTTAAGTCCATATAGGGACTTTGTCACTCTACACACCTTCTCTCCTTGACTGACAAAACCCTGAGGAAGGTGCATATAGATTTCAGCATCAAGGTCCCCATGAAGAAATGCATTGAACACATCCATTTGATGGATGTGCCACGGGTTGGAGGCAGCAAGAGCTAGAATAGATCTTACTGTAACCATCTTCACAACTGGAGAAAATGTCTCTTTGTAGTCAATACCTTCTTGCTGACTGTAACCTTTGGCAACTAACCTGGCCTTGAATCTTTCTACTTCACTTGTGGACTTGTATTTATAAACCCACCTACAATCAATAGGTCTTTTTCCTGCAGGTAAGGTAGTGATCTCCCAGGTATTGTTGTTTTCTAATGCTTGAATCTCTGCTTGCATAGCATCAACCCATCTTTTGAATCCTTGATGGCATCTGCATAGCTGGTAGGTTCTGTTAAAGTAGAAGTAGAAGCAATATAATGCTGATATGTGGGAGATAGATGAGAATAGTTCACATAGTTGGATAAAGGATATTGAACATCACTGGTTATATTTAGGGAAACAAAGTCCTTCAGCCATGTTGGAGGTTGCTTAGATCTTACAGATCTTCTAGGAGCACTAGGATCCTCAGTAAGGGTTACTTCTACAAGGCTTGATTCCTCAGAGCCAGCACCATCTGCAGCATGTATTTGATCCTCAGAATGCTCCACAGTAGTATGCTCACATCCTATATCAAGGCTTGGATTCTGATCAATATTGTTAGAAGATATGGGAGCTATAGTAGATAAACCTGGAATGGTCATATCTGCTTCTTGTAAACTATCTACAAATAGCTGTTGTGAATCAGCATCAGCTTTATTGGCAAATGGGAAGATATCCTCTCTGAAAATAACATCTCTACTGATAAAGAATGATTTGTTAAGTAAGTCAAAAAAAATATATCCCTTGTGTACTTCAGAGTAGCCCATGTGAGCTGCTAACCTTGACCTGGGCATGAGTTTGTCATGCTCAGCAAGGTTTTTAGCAAATGAAAGACATCCAAGAATCTTCAAGTGAGATAGCCCTGGTTTGATGCCATATAGTCTTTCATAGGGAGTTTGAAACCCAATTACACTACTAGGGAGTCTGTTGATGAGATAGGCTGCAGCTAGAACACAGTGACCCCAAAATCTGATAGGTATTTTGGCTTGAAATCTCAGGGCTCTTGTCACTTCCAGCAGGTGTCTATGTTTTCTCTCAGCAACACCATTCTGCCGAGGGGTATAAGGGCAAGACCTTTGATGAATAATGCCCCATTCTTTGAACAATTTGCAGCACACAGAATTAACAAATTCTGTACCATTATCAGATCTGACAATCTTCACAACCCTATCAAATTGTGTTTTTGCATATTGCAAAAACATTTAAAGAGATACAGAAACATCTGACTTAAGTGTAAGTAAAAATAACCAGGTCATTCTTGAAAAATCATCCATAATTGTAAGAATGTATTTATTGCCATCAAACATAGCTACATTATAGGGTCCCCAGAGATCAACATGTATCAAGTCAAAGCATCTACTGCTTTTAATACTGCTAGAAGGAAATACAGGTCTAGTTTGTTTTGCAAATGGGCAAACTAAACACTTAGACACCTTACACATAGTGGTTTTATTGTCAGCAAACATCTTTGAGAGTACTGTCGAAGAGGGATGTCCAAGCCTTTGATGCCATAGCTCCATGTCTGACTCCTTACCATTTGAAGGAATTGTATCAATAATATTAGCAGATTCCTGACATTATTGACACTACCTTGAGTTAAATGTCTCCACAGAAGGTATAGTCCTCCTTCTTCCTTACCAACTTCCTTCACCTTCCCAGTGTAAAGCTCTTGGAAAACACAAAAATCAAGGAAGAAGGAGACTGAGCAGCCTAACTCCCTTGTTATTTTGCTGACAGACATTAAGTTATATTTGAACTCAGGTATATGGAACACATTAGTAATCACACTTCTAGCTGATAGATTACAAGAGCCAATGTGAGTAACTTGTATAGTACCACCATTTGGTAAGCATACATCCTTGGGAGTGTCAAGCTTGAGGACAGATTCTTTTTGTAACATATCTAACTTAGATACCATGTGATTTGTTGCACCTGTATCCACAATCCACACATCACTATTTTTAGTTACAAACAAGGCTTTACCTGCATTATTTGCCTTATTACAGTCAGATGTAGTAGCAGATGTAGTAGCTCTTGGCTGTTGATTCATCATCTTGAGTATCTGTTCATATTGTTCCTTTGTGAATGTGCACCCTTGAAGTAGTTGTTTGACATCTTTCTCAGCCTGACTCAGAGTTTTAGTAGAAGCTTCAGCTGATGTTGTGTCTGGAAAGTGCTGTCTTGTAATATTCCTACCCCACACTGATTCATCAGTTACATTTGTATTCAAACCATAGGAGAAATTAGCTTGACCTGATTTCTAAGTATGATTAGAGACATTTGTATCAGCATATGTACTTTGTGCCTTCCTCTTAGACTTGAAATCTGGTGGATATCCAACAACCTTGTAGCAGAATTCTTTGGTATGGCCTCTACACTTACAAAAGTCACAAAGTAGAGGTGTATTCTTCCTGTACCTGTTACTTACACCTGAACTACTGCCACCTCTAGAGTACATAGCAGCTGAGTCTAGAACAGATGAATGTAATCCCAAATTATTGATGCCTGTAACTACAGATTTTTGGCTCTCATCTCCTACTATCATGGCATATGCTTGGTTTACAGTTGGTAATGGATCTATCATGAGAATCTGACTCCTAGCCTGAATGTATGAATCATTTAATCCCATTAGAAATTGATACAACTTTTGTCTATTCATGTGAGCTACAAATCCTTTAGATTTTTCACAGTTGCAACAAGGCGAGGGCACTAACACTTCAAATTCATCCCACAATGCCTTCAGCTTCGTATAGTATACTGAGACAGAGTTAGTACCCTGCTGTAGAGTAACAATTTCTTTGTGTAAACTGTAAGTCCTTGATCCATCTACTCTATCAAACCTCTCTTGTAGATTATCCCACACTTGCAATGCACTTGAGGCAAACACAATTCCACTAAGTAAACTCTTTGAGACTGAGTTCATTAACCACGACAAGACAATTGCATTTACCCTCTCCCATTGACACCACAGTTCTTCACTGTACATGTCCTTTCTGCATGTTCCATCAACCAACCCCAACTTGTTCCTCCCTAACAAGGCTAACTTGACTGAACGACTCCACAGAGTGTAGTTCTCAACACCAGTCAGTTGAAAAGAGATGATGCTAACTCCACTTACATCTGTAGGACTAAGGAATAACGGGTGATTATAGTCAATACCTTGCCCTTGAGTGAGATTGCTACTCGAGGAGGCGGGCACACTAGCTTGTTGGTGATTTTGATTGAGATTTTGAGGTGAACTTGTTGCTGCCGCCGTGTCACCTGCCATTTCTTCAAACAGTAACACAATCGCGAAATTTTAACACAGACAAAGCTCTGATCTGTTGATCTGTCAAACACAAAACCAAAAAAAACCTATGAATCAGTGAATCTCATTGCGATTCTTTGACTCCACATCGAGGATCAGCTTCTCACAGTGATAACTGTGACGACCCGCTCTGATACCATGAAGATAAACGTGAGCTGTACAGATTGAAGAAAGAGAGAAGATTAAGATGAAGATGAACAGTAAAGAGAAGAGAGAAGAAGCAGAGAAACGAAAGAGTAAAGTGAGAGAGGGAGAAGATATTTTTATTGTTCAGCTCAATGCTTCTAATTACAATTAGTGTGTATATATATACACTATGTTATACTAGTTAACTGAAATTAGTTACACTAACAATTTTAATAACTTGTTAGTTACACTAACTAATTTCTGGTAAAATGACAATTCTACCCTCCAACTAGTTAACTTCTCACAATAAACTACATGCCACATATATAAATTGTTTCTTATTGAGCCACCAAACAATTCCTAATAGAGTCTTATGTGCAGGTAATAACATTGGAAATTCATTAAAATAACTCAAGCGGAAGTCAAGTCAGTATGGTTATCTTATGGGACATTAGAAAAGACTTTTTATGCATATGGGTCCTTTGTCAATCATAATTTTTGTGGCTGATATAAACCAAAAAATGTCACAGCCATGGAAAATGATCAGGTAATACATATATGCTGTATCGATTAAAACGCCCACTAAAACAATGGCATGGGGGTCTATTTCGTTTGGGGTCTCAATTTCTTAAAAAAAATGTATTATACATATATATTATTAGAAAATTTTCATATACTTCTAAATTTGAAATGAAATCTTTCGATAGAAAATATAATAAATATTTACTTTATTTAATGCAGGAATTGCTGAATAATTAAGAGATGAAATAGTTTTTAGATAATTGTAGTATCGTTTCCTACATGACTATTTTATTTTTTTTATTTATATCCTGACGATTAACATGAACTTATATTATTATTCCTATATTTACATTTTACTTTTCCTTTTCACTATTTTTATTATCTTATTATTGAATATTCTGTAGTCTCCCAAACAATCAAACCTTTTGAATTATGAAATCTATTGTTGTTTTCTACAAAAAAAAAAATTGCATTTTGGTGTCTTCTTCGAATTTCAAACACTACATTAATATTTACATTCTTACTTCATAAAAATATGTATATATCCTACCTTCTCTAGACTTCATTTATATGTTTACACAGAATATGATATTGTTATTTAATTTATATATGCCGATTAAGAAAAAACAAATTAAAATCTCTCTATAAAGCTTGACTTTAAGGCCCAATCTTGTTGGCTCAGTCAGTCATGTATACTATACTTATAATAAAAGGCTATAAGCATACAACTTAAGGGAGATTTGCTACAAATGTGTGGGCCCACTTAGGTTAGAAGAGACAACTATTCGTCGACACACTTGATTTCAGTAGAGGGTATTTTTTTGGATAATTTGGTACTCTCTTTTTTATTTTATTTTTTCTTATTTTTTTTTATATTTTATATTTTTGAAAATTATGTAAAAATTAGTATGAATCACAATAATTAACAACTTAAATATTCGTATATATATATTTAAAAATTACGTTAAAAAAGTATCATAAATGACAATAATTAATAACTTAGAATGTTTAAGAAAATTAAACATATAAAAAATTTGATTGAATTTCAAAATTCTATTGATGCCACATAATTTAAGACATGGAGAGTAACATATATTATTTGAAAATGACGTAATATTTACTAGGGAATAGATAATACATTTATACAACTTATGGTTACTCAATCCTAGTTAATTATGCCTACATTCATGCTACATAATATCTATCGACTAATTTTCTCGAATTGGGTTCTATCCTAATCTAATTTGCTTAAAAATAGCGTTGAAGAGTACATACAAAAGAAATGTTGCAAGTCATGGAAAAATTGAGATGAATATCAAGAATTCAAAAGAGGGCTAAAGAAGTTTGATTTAGACCAGGATGAGAATATACACAAAGAAGAACTTCGAGAGGTTGTAGTTTGTGAAGGCAAATGGCGGCTGTTGTTTGAGTAAATTAAAAGGAAGCCTGCATAAAAGCTGCAGATGCTGATACCAATGGATATATTTAGAGGTTGCAAATTGGGTGTGGTTTGAACTGAATTTGGACTCATCAAAATGAACTGAATCAAAAAATGAGTTATTATTCAAAACTATTTCCATTACCGAAAGCTTTACGAAGGGATTTGCCACACTCTACACTTGTTGCTACACTACTCCGGCAAAGTTCACCGGCTATTCGGCGAACAACATGATCCTTTTTTGGCGAAATTCTCTTTTTTCCTTTCTTCTTCTTCTTTTTTCTTTCTTTTTTTGCTTTCCAGTGAAATATCTCCAAATCTGTTTAGATCGGACCTAGATCTAGTGATTTTCGGCGAGATTTTTTCGGCAAATTTTCAGGCAACTAAATATCTTCGGGCCAGGTTTTATCTTTCCTCTCCTCAACTAATTGTTTGAAGTTTGATTACTATTCTTCTTTACTAGTTCCTACCTATAGTGTTTTAGTTATTGTTATTCACTTTCCTTCTTAACTAAGTTTCTAGGGTTATTGATTTGCATATTAGCTAGTGTGTGTTGTCTCTTTATTATACATTCTATATTGTCAATTATTATCTCGTTGCTTGTATTCTCTTAATTTATTTGTTATCAGTTATTTTTCACTTTGTAGTTCATATCGTTTTAGTGGCTTTGGTTACTGATGATGGACTAGGATCATATCCTCAATTGGGGGTGAAGGCGAGGGGAAATAGTGGTTAGAGGGAGACGGATTTTCGTAAGTTGAGAGTAGGATCGTGGAACATAGGGTCTCATACATGAAATTCCATAGAGCCAATGAAGAGTCTTAAGAGGAGAAAGATTAATATAGCCTGAGTTCAAGAGACTAGATGGGTAGGTTCCAAAGCTCGGAATATGGACAGATTTAAATTATGGTTCTCAAGAGGCTCAAAAGATAGGAATGGAGTAGGTATTCTAGTCGTCGCAGATCTTAGAAAGTGTGTGGTAGAGATAAAGAGGATCAATGATAGGATGAAGTTTATTAAGCTAGTTATAGGCAGACTTTTTTTGAACGTTATTAGTGCGTATGCACCCCATGTGATTCTAGATGAAGAAGTCAAAAGGCTCTTTTGGGAGGATTTGGATGAACTAGTGAGAGGTATTATCACGACCCAAGCCTAGGGCCTAGACGTGACATGGCGAATGAGGAAACCAAAAGTACCTCAAACAAGCCTCTTAGCATTCTTTTAGCCTTTCATAGGTAATGACAATAAATAAACAAGCACAAATCATAATAATAAATCTTCAACTTACATATGTCCAATAATACCTCTAACTTTTAGATTTAACGGGGCTAAGACAAGTCCCTAGCCCACCCTCAATCATAATAGAAAGAAATGCCATAGTACGTGTCTAAAGATCTCAACATATCATTAGCTAGAAAGATAAAGGAGTATTATTCCCGAAACATGGGAATTCACCAAAAGTAGTCTTCAAACGAAATCTCAACTAGCCATGTGGAGGAGAACGAGAAGGAGCACCGGTACCTACATGGTGATATCATGTAGGCAAAAGAGTATGCGTTAGTACTTTGAATGTACTAAGTGTGTAAGCATGCATGAAAATTGAGAAAACATTAAAACATTTATGTAATATGAAACATAATGCAAGGCATGCATAATAAATCATATAGATATCCTTTAAAACATTCATTTTGTGAGAAAATGACCATAACCGACATTTAAGACCATGCGAGCTATTATATGGAATCCAACATAACCCCCTATGTTGGCCGGGGAGACTACTTGCCGGGTAGAACTCCGTCAACTTCATTCATTTATTTAGCTTTAACTTTAAGAGCTATTTGTGGATCCATTAGCCTAAGCCTATAAGGGCTCCTATGTTGTCACATAGTTAATGAGACAACGAGTTGCTACTAGAATTCCCTTACCGAATCCCACCTCAATGACCCATTCGGTGCTAAGTCAATCCCACAGAATTGTTTAATACTTTAAAATAATCATAGCATATAGCTTGAGAATTCAAAACATTATAGTATGTAGAATAACTCATTAAAACCTTTGGTAATTCAAATATGCAAGAATTGTCCTTATTGCATAAATAATTCATCATTCATATCATTTCATCATTCTTTCATTTCATAAGACTCCCTTTTGATGATAGATATTACTTTCATAAACATTCATTTGGAATCAAAGCTTTCAAGTCAAACTTCATTGAAAACATAGTAAAATTAGGTGGGTTCAAATCACTTTAACTTTCAAACATGAATGTAAATGAAATTATACATAAATACTTTGAAATCCATCAATTAAAAATTATGTTTTAAACAACCCAACATGAATTTAAAGAACCTTTAAAGAGCTAAATAGAGAAAATAGTTGCAAACCATCAATTCATATATATGAAATTATTTTGTATTAAAATAGATCAATAATCATTAGTTTAACCATGATTCTTGCTATTAAGTTGAAATAAGAATTACCCATAAGAAAATCTTACTTGAAATCAAGAGATTTAGTTGAAAGAGTTTTGAACTATATGGGTGGAAGAATCACCGGATAAACACCCACATAACTTAGAGTAAAGCTTAAAGAAAATAAACATAATTTATCATGTAATCAAAATACTTTAGACATGAGAGTGGAAGAAATACTCTTATTGAAGGCTTACATACCTGGAATCCGAAGCGTTACTTAGAATCGAAGGACTTAATGAATACTCTTGAATCCTAGTCTTTTCTCCTTGCCGGAGCGTTTTGTGTACTATTCGGAGTATATGAATCTTCGGAATAGTATTTCTATACTACTAAGAACTAAAACTATATTTTGAGAATGAACAAATGAGTGTATAGAGAGAAAAGTTATTTGAGAAAGCTTGATGAACAAAATGATGAAATAAGGTGGGTATTTATAGGTGGGAAGGAGGAACCTAACAATAATTAAAATAATTATACAAAAAAATCTAAAAATTTAATGGAAGATTGTGATGTCATGGGTGATGTCAAATGGATCTAGATCTTTCCATGGTTGGTGAGATGAACCTTCTTTTAACGGAATATCCTTTTTTGAAGCTGCGTTTGAACAAAATAACTTCCTCATTAGGATTTGATGTCTTCATATAAATTGTTTTTCTAGAAGTTCACTTTCATGTTGTTCAAGAATCAACCAATTTGAATTATCGTGCAGTTAGATATGATTTTTCTTCTACAAATACTGCATTTCATCATAACACCATATCTTGCAATAATTAATTTATTTGACCTACTTAACATCCAAAACTTAAAATATGGTTCACAAAAGTTGTAGGTAATAATGTTGGGGTTATTTAGAAATTTGAATAACCTAATATGGACCATCCTATAAAAAGTTATGCCTAAAATACAGAAGCTGTATCATTTTCATCGAGAATTGGAACATCATATACAACGTTTTTAGGGGGTGTTACTTTATTTCCCCCTTGGGAACATTCTTTCTTGAATGAGGAAAGACTTAGCTTGAGTAGAGTAGAGTGTAAACTAACAACTCATCATTAATGCAATAGTGCAATTTAAAATATCGTTCGAAATATATTTCATAATTTTTGCAAGCGTATGACAAGAAAAGATGAAATGCAAGGATTTCAAGTAATTGAGCAAGGACAACATAATACCTTAGATTTGGATAGAGGAAAAAAGATGAGGGTATCGCTTAATCATATCCGCTTCTGCTTCCCATGTAGAACTTTCGATTTGTTGATTCCTCCAAAGGACTTTAACAGATGCAACTTCTTTGTTCCTCAATCTCTTAACTTGTCGGTCCAAAATTTTAACCGAAACTTTTTTATAGGTCAAGTTTTATTCAATATTCACTACTCCCAAAGGTACAATGGAACTAGGATCACTCACACATTTTCTCAACATAGACACATGGAACACCGGATGAACCATGACCATTTCCAATAGCAACTCCAACTCATACGCAACCTTGCCAACACGTCTCACGATTCTATAAGGCCCTACATACCTAGGGCTCAATATACCTTTCTTACCAAACCGAACCACACCCTTCATGGGTGAAACCTTCAGATATACCTAATCATCCACATTAAACTCAAGATCCCTTCTTCTAGTGTCGGAATAGGACTTTTGACAACTTTGAGCCATCTTCAAACTTTTTCTAATGATCTTGACCTTCTCTAAAGCATCAAGTACCAAATCAGGGCCCAACAAGGTCATCTTACCTACTTCAAACCAACCAACCAGGGATCTACATCATCTTCCATATAACGCCTCAAATAGTGCCATCTCAATACTTGAGTGGTAACTATTATTATAGGCAAACTCGATGAGCGGTAGATGATCATACCAATTTCCTTTAAACTCCAACACATAAGCCCTTAACATATCCTCTAGTATTTGAATCGTCCTTTCGGCTTGCCCATCCGTTTGAGGATGGAATGCAGTGCTAAATTTTACCTTAGTACCGAGGCCCTTTTGAAATGATCTCCAAAAGTAAGAAGTGAATTAGGTACCATGATCCAAAATAATGGATAACGGCACACCATGAAACCTTACCAACTCCCAAATATATAACTTGGCATAGTCTTCGGCACTATAAGAAGTCTTAACTGGTAGTAAGTGAGCTGATTTAGTCTTCTATCAATAATTACCCAAATCAAATCATGACGCTTTCGGGTATAAGGCAAACCCACTACAAAATTCATATTCACATCTTTCCACTTTTAAGTAGGGATTTCAATGTCTTGGGATAGGCCACCCGGCCTTTGAGTTTCGACCTTCACTTGTTGGCAATTCGAACATTCAAACCCGAACCTTGCTATGTCCTTCTTCATGCCACCCCACCAATAGAACTCTTTTAAGTCTTGGTACATTTTCATTGAACCGAGATGAATGGAGTATATAGAATTATGAGCCTCCATCAAGATCAAACTCCTTACACCATCATCATCCGGAACACATAGCCGATCTTGGTAGTATAGCACCCCATCTCCCCCTTGGAAAAAGACCTCTATCTTCCTTTCCTTCACCAACTTCTTTAATTCAATAAACGTCGGGTCAAGATCTTGCTTTGATTTAACATCCACCACCAAAGAGGATTCAGAACTATTTTGAACAACCATACCACCATCATCTGTACCACACAACTTCACCCCTAATCTAACCAACCGGTGAACATCTTTCACCAACCCCCTCTTCCCTTCATCCACATAGGCCACACTCCCCATAGACACTCTACTAAATGCATCGACAACTACATTAGCTTTAACTGAATGATAGTGCACACTCATGTCATAGTACTTAAGGAGTTGTAGCCACCTTCTTTGACTTAGATTAAGGTCCTTTTGGGTGAACACATATTGAAGACTTTTATGATCGATATACATATCCACATACACCTCATAAAGGTAGTGCCTCCAAATCTTCAGAGCAAAAACAAGGGCCGCCAATTCAAAGTAATGGATAGGGTAGTTACATTCATGCACCTTTAATTGTATAGAAACATAGATTATAACCTTGCCGTTTTGCATAAATACACAACCTTAACCAATCTTTGAAGCATCACAATAAACTACAAACCCTTCTAATTCTTCTAATAGAGTCAAAATAGGAGCGGAGGTAAGTCGATCTTTCAAGGTCTGGAAACTCTTCTCACACTCATCCGTCTATATGAATTTGGTTTTTTTGGTCAATTTCATCATAGAAGATGAGATGGAAGAAAAAGCTTCGACGAACCTTCTATAGTACCCGGCTAGACCCAAGAAGCTCCTAATGTCTGAAGGAGACAACGGTCTAGGCTAATTCTTGAATCCCTCCATTTTCATAGGATCAACCTTGATCCCATAACCAGACACTACGTGACCAAGAAATGCCACCTCCTTCAACCAAAATTCACACTTACTAAATTTTGCAAATAATTGCCTATCCTCAATGTTTGAAGCACAACTCTTAAGTGATTTTT
This sequence comes from Solanum dulcamara, assembly GCF_947179165.1. Taxonomy (NCBI): domain Eukaryota; kingdom Viridiplantae; phylum Streptophyta; class Magnoliopsida; order Solanales; family Solanaceae; genus Solanum; species Solanum dulcamara. The sequence continues at coordinate 15,694,308 of NC_077248.1, read as the reverse complement.
ATGTTCTTCCTCACCCCGAGAGTAAATCAAAAATATCATCAATGAAGACCAACACAAAAGTATCAAAGTAAGGTTTGAACACCCTATTCATCAAGTTCATGAACGTCGTCGGTGCATTCATCAACCCAAAACTCATCACCACAAACTTGAAGTGACTATACCTTGTTCAAAAAACTATTTTGGGAATGTCACACTCCCTCACCCATAGTTGGTGATAGCCGAACTGAAGGTCGATCTTAGAGAAGTGACTTGCCCCTTGAAATTGATCAAACAAGTCATCTATTCTAGGGAGTGGGTACTTGTTCCTAATGGTCATCTTATTTAATTGTCGGTAGTCTATGCACATTCGAAGTGATCCATCCTTCTTTCTCACAAATAACATGGGAGCACTCCATGTCAAAATACTTAGTTTTATGAACCCCTTTTCTAACAAGTCCTTTAATGGTTCCTTCAACTCTTTCAATTCTATCGAGTCCATTCAGTAAGGAGGAATAGAGATAGGTTGGGTATCGAGAAGGAGGTCGATACCAAAATCAACTTTCTTTTTGGGAGGGACATTGGGAAGGTCATCAGGAAAGACATTGAGGAACTCATTGACTATGAGAACCAACTCAAGAGGAGAATTTTTGGAGTCGACATCCCTAACCCTCACAATGTGGTAAATACAACCCTTAGAAATTATTTTTCGGGCCTTAAGATAAGAAATAAACTTACCTTTCACCACCGAATCATGACCCTCCCTTTCAATAATAGAATCATTTGGAAATTGAAACTTGACTCAATAAGTCCTACAATATATAGAAGCATAAGATGCATGTAACCAAGACATCCCAAGAATGACATTGAAATCTACCATGTCAAGCTCAATAAGATCAAAAGGAATAACTTAATGCAAGATAGACATGGGACAACCCCTATAGACCTTTCTAGAAATAACCGTCTCACCAATAGGGGTAGACACCAAATAGGGCTCTAATAATAATTTAGGTGACACATCAAACCTATTAGCAAGGAATGGAGTAACAAATGATAAATTTTCCCCCGGATCTAATAGTGCATAACATCAAAAGTAAAGACCTTTAATATACCAGTAATGACATTGGGTGCGTCCTCAACCTCTCGTCTTCCATGCAAAGAGTAAAAGAGGTTGATGCGTTGGACACCTCTTTGGGCTTATTTACCATGAGCAATTTAGCCTTGAGGCCTAAAACCACCATCTCTAAAATCCCTAGCATGGTGGCCCATCTTGCTACACTTATAACATGCATTGGAGCCAGCTAAGCATTCTCCTTTGTGAGTCCTTCTATATTTATTGCAAGCGGAGAAAGTTTGAGCAGCAACATTCTCTCTTGGAATCATTGGTTTATTGGAGGAGGAGTATTGGTGGAACCTTGTCCTATAAACCGTTGCCCACCTTGGCCTGTGCCATTGTTACCAAAACCGGACCTTTGAGGGTTAAACCCTCTACCATCCATTCTAGCTTTTTTGAATCCCCTTGATCTCTCTCTCATCTTCTGTTCTTCAATTTGTTCTGCATAAGTCATTAATCAAGAGATGTCCATCTCTTTGACCAACATGGCCATTTTTTTACTCCTTGGACACCAAGCTTGATACACTGAAAATAAACTTGCTCATCCTAGCTCTTGGGTCGGAGACCATAAAGGGATCATACTTTGACAACTTAGTGAATTTGAGAGCATACTCCCTCACGCGCATACTCCCTTGATGGAGGTTGATGAACTCTTGGATTTTGGCCTCCCTTAGCTTCAATGGGAAGAAGCGTTCTAGGAAGGCACCTTTTAACTCTTCCCATCCTATCGGCCTCATTTCTTCATCTCTCTCAATAACCCATTGTTCATACCACACTCGAGTCATATATTTGAGTTGATAGGCCACTAGCTCAGACTTCTCATTTGGTGTCACACTAATGATAGACACAATCCGATACACCTCATCAATGAACTCCATATGGTACTCATCTAGTTTAGAACCATTGAACTCGGGTGGATTCATCCTTTGGAAATCCCGAATCCTAAAGGACGGATTTTGCATTTGGGGAGGATGAACACCTTGATACCCTTGACTGGCTACAACTTGAGTCAATAATGTAATGATATTGCAAAACTCGGCATGGGTTACTCCTTCCTCCTGGTGTGGGGCATTGGGAACCGGAAGAGCTTGTTCCTCATTGTCAACCCTTGCTCTTGGAGGTGCTCTTCCACGAGTCATTATCTAGAGAACATGAAATGGGTCGTTAGTTAAAGGAAAGCTTAGGACACTCTAAGGCACGACATGAATTTGAAAGAAGTGAAAACTTTCCTAAACGTCCCATAGTCTCCTATTCATAGTTATGGCGTGCTTTACAACCATGAACAAGATCATATTTAACGCGGTATGTTGGACTCTAAGGACCATTCAAAACCTCAGGCTCTAGTACCAAGTTTTTCACGACCCAAGTCTAGGGCCTAGATGTGACATGGTGAATGAGGAACCCGAAAGTACCTCAAACAAGCCTCTTAGCATTCTTTTAGCCTTTCATAGGTAATGATAATAAATAAACAAGCACAAATCATAATAGTAAATCTTCAACTTACATATGTCCAACAATACCTCTAACTTTTAGATTTAATGGGGCTAAGACAAGTCCCTAGCCCACCCTCAATCATAATAGAAAGAAATGTCATAGTAAGTGTCTAAAGATCTTAACATATCATAAACTAGAAAGATAAAGGAGTATTATTCCCGAAACATGGGAACTCACCAAAAATAGTCTTCAAATGAAATCTCAACTAGCCATGTGGAGGAGAACGAGGAGGGGCACCGGTCCCTACATGGTGATATCATGTAGGTAAAAGAGTATGCGTTAGTACTTATGTAAGCATGCATAAACATTGAGGAAACATTAAAACATTTATGTAATATGAAACATAATGCAATGCATGCATAATCAACCAGATAGATATCCTTTAAAACATTCATTTTATGGAAAAATGACCATAACCGGCATTTAAGACCATGCGAGCTCTTATATGGAATCCAACATAACCCCTTATGTTGGTCGGGGAGACTACTTGCTGGGTAGAATTCTGTCAACTTTGTTCATTTCTTTAACTTTAATTTAAGGGCTATTTGTGGATCCATTAGCCTAAGCCTACAAGGGCTCCTATGTTGGCACATAGTTAATGAGCAAAGGGTTGCTATTTGGATTTTTTTTACCGAATTCTACCTCAATGACCCATTCGGTGCTAAGTAAATCCCACAGAATAGTTTAATACTTCAAAATAGTCATAGCATGTAGCTTGAGAATTCAAAACACCATATTCGGTAGAGTAGCTCATTAAAACTTTTGGTAATTCAAATATGCAAGAATTATCCTTATTGCATAAAGAATCCATCATTTATATTATTTCATCATTCTTTCATTTCATAAAATTCTCTTTTGATCATAGATGTTGCTTTCATAAACATTCATTTGGAGTCAAAACTTTCAAGTCAAACTTCATTGAAAACATAGTAAAACTAGATGGGTTCAAATCACTTCAACTTTCAAACATGAATGTAAATGAAAGTATACATAAATACTTTGAAATCCATCAATTAAAAATCATGTTTTAAATAATCTAACATGAATTTCAAGAACCTTTAAAGCGCTAAATAGAGAAAATACTTACAAACCATTAATTCACACATATGAAATTATTTTGTATCAAAATAGATCAATAATCATTAGTTTAACTATGATTCATGCTATTAATTGAAATAAGAATTACGCATAAGAAAATCTTACTTGAAATTAAGAGATTTAGTTGAAAGAGTTTTGAACTATATGGGTGGAAAAATCACCGGATAAACACCCACATAACTTAGAGTAAAGCTTAAAAAAAATAAACATAATTTATCATGTAATCAAAATACTTTAGGCATGAGAGTAAAATGAATACTCTTATTGAAGGCTTACATACCTAGAATATGAAGCATTACTTAGAATCGAAGGACTTAATGAATACTCTTGAATCCTAGCCTTTTCTCCTTGCCGGAGCATTTTGTGTACTACCCGGAGTATATGAATCACCGGAATAGTATTTATATACTACTAAAAACTAAAACTATATTTTGAGAATGACGAAAGGAGTGTATAGAGAGAAGACTTATTTGAGAAAACTTAATGAACAAAATGATAAAATAAGGTGGGTATTTATAGGTGTAAAGGAGGAACCTAACAATAATTAAAATAATTATACAGAAAAATTTGAAAATTTAATGGAAGATTGTGATGTCATTGGTGATGTCAAATGGATCTAGATCTTTCCATGGTTGGTGAGATGAACCTTCTTTTAATGAAATACCCTTTGTCGGAGCTGCATTTGAACATGATACTTCCTTATTAGGATTTGCTATCTTCATATAAATTGTTTCTCTAGAAGTCTACTTTCATGTCGTTCAAGAATCAACTGATTTGAATTATCCTACAGTTAGATATGATTTTTCTTCTACAAATACTGCATTTCATCATAACACTATGTCTTGCAATAATTAATTTATTTGACCTACTTAATATCCAAAACTTAAAATATGGTCTTACAAAAGTTGTAGGCAATGATGTTGGGGTTACTTAAAAATTTGAATCACCTAATATGGACCATCCTATGAAAAGTTATGCCCAAAATACAGAAGTTGTATCATTTTCATCAAAAATTGGAACATCATCTACAACGTTTTTAGGGGGTGTTACGGGTATACCTAGTACCGAAATGATTATCATTAATGGATATTTCAATGGTAATATCGGTACAACTTCTAATGATTTTGATGATGTCCATAGATGCTTTGGTTTTGGGGAAAGGAATGGCGGCGAGATTTCTCTCTTGGAGTTTGCCAAAGATTTTGAGTTGGTTATTGCTCATTTGTGTTTTTTGAAGAGAAATAATCAATTGGTTACCTTTAGTAGCATGGTAGCTAGGACTCAGATTGAGTATTACTCTTTCGGAAGGGTGATAGAGGCTTTTCTAAGGATGGCAAGGTTATTTCGAGTAAAAATATTACCACCCAACATATACTTTTTGTGATGGACTTGGAGATTAAGAGGGATAGGAGAAACAAGACCTTTTATTATCGATCGATAATTAGATGGAAGGGGGCTAACTCCCGCCTTTTCTCAAGAAATTAGGGAGAAGTTGAATGGTTTAGGCGCCTGGAGAAGTAGCGGGTATGTGAACAACATGTGGGACATGACAACTGGTTGCCTTTGAAAAGTAACTGTCGAGGTTCTTGGGGTATCGAGAGGAATCTTTCGTGGTCGTCTAGGATAGTCGTAATGGAATGGAGAAATACAAGGCAAAGTGAAATCCAAGAAGGTTGCCTATATGGAGTGGTTGGAGTGTGTGGATGAGGAGAAGAAAAATAGGCTTAAAGATATCTATAAGAAGGCAAAGACGGAAGCGAAGTCGGCGGTCACTAGTGCTAAGATGATAGTTTTAGAATGCGTGTATGTCGAGTTAGGGGGAAAAGGTGGGGATAAGAGATTGTATAGGTTCACTAAAGAGAAAGAGAGAAAAGCACGCAATTTGGATCTAGTAAAGTACATCAAGGACGAAGAAGGTGAAGTGTTAGTGGATGAGACCTCTATCGAACAAAGGTGACAAACTTACTTCCATAGACTCCAAAATAAAAAAGAAGATAGATAATTGTACTAGATAATTTGGCGTACTCTCATAGACTTCGATACTTTGGTTACTGCAGATGTTTTAAGGTTGATGAGGTTAGACGCTCTGTTAGCAAGATGAGAAAGGGGAGAGCGACAGGGCCTGATGAGATTTCAGTGGACTTTTGTAAGAGCACTGACAAGAAAGGTTTGAAGTGGTTGACTAAGCTATTTAAGTTATTTTAAAGACTACTAAGATACCTGATGAATAGAGGTGGAGTACTATGGTTCCATTGTACAAGAACAAGGGTGATATCCAAAACTGTAATAATTACAGGGGTATAAACTACTAAGCCGCACTATGAAGATTTGAGAGAGAGTAGTAGAGATAAAGGTGAGGAGAGGAGTGTCAATCTCAAGGAACTAGTTTGAATTCATGTCGGGGCGGTTGACTACTGAAGCAATCCATCTTATGCGGAGACTGGTGGAGAAATTTAGAGAAAAAAAGAATCTACATATGGTGTTCATTGTCCTTGAAAATACTTATGATAAAGTTCTGAGGGATATTCTCTGAAGGAGTCTGGAGGCTAAAGGTGTCTCGATGGTGTATATTAGGGAGATAAAAGACATGTATGCTGAAGCTAAGACTCGGATTAGGATGGTGGGAGCCCTTTTCTTTTTGCCTTAGTGATGGATGAGTTGACACAGTCTATTCAGAAGAAGGTTCCATGGTGTATGCTATTTGTGGATAATTTAATTTTTATTGATGAGACTCGAGACAGAGTTAATAATAGGTTGGAGGTTTGGAGACAAACGTTCGATTCCAAAGGGTTTAGATTGAGCAGGACCAAAATAAAATACTTGGAATGTAAATTTAGTGTTGCGATGGATGAAGAAGGCAGGGAATTGAGGCTTGCCACCCAACCTATCCCCAAGATAGAAAGCTTAAATATCTTGAATCCATCATCCAGAGTAGTGGACACATCGATGATGATGTTACGCACCGCATTAGGGAAATATAGTTGAAATGGAGGCTAGCCTCTGGAGTCTTGCGTGATAAGAAAGTACCGCCTAAACTTAAAGGTAAGTTCTACAGAATAGTTGTTAGACCAGCATTGTTATATAGAGTGGAGAACTGGCCAGTAAAGGACTCTCATGTGAAAAAGATGCATGTTGTGGAGATGAGGATGCTGAGGTGGATGTGTGGACACACTAGGAGTGATAAGATCAAGAATAAGGTTATTCGGGAGAAGGTGGGAGTGTTATCCGTGGTCAAAAAGATGAAAGAAGCGAGACTGAGATGGTTTGGCTATTTGTAGAGACTGAGATGGTTCGGGCATTTGTAGGGATAAAATAATGTCTTATTGTGTGTCGGTTTAGGGTGATCATAGGTTTAGGCGTGCCTTTATAGTTGTGTTTCTATTGCCTTTGATTATTGTAGTACTTTGCTATAGTTATTGTTCTTGTCTAGTAAATTTTTCATTGCATTTTATTTTATTTTATATTTTTTTCCTATACTATTTATATTATGTTTTTTCTCTCGTACTTGGCACTGTGACTTTCAAGTCGAGGGTCTTTCTGAAATAGCCTCTCTATCTTCATGAGATAGTGGTAAGGTCTGCGTACATCCTACCCTCTCAAGACCCCACTTGTGGAATTTCACTTTGTATGTTGTTGTTGTTGTTCATAATAGTCATAAGTACATATCATATAAGCTATTTAACATTCATTATTTATTATAACAACTAAGCCAATAATTAGGTATAATCATATAATACAATACAAAATATTGCGTATACACACTAATAATAGTTGTGTCCTGGTTAAATGTAACGATCCATTCTGGTTGTTATGGGTAGCCAAGGGTGAAGGAATTAGGCCAAAAATCTTTTTGGGTAGTGACTTAAAAATTCGATGTTAGGCTAGACTTGAATGGAATCTGAGTCAGATAAGATCTAGGAGAATCCGTGAATTGGTTGGGGATGATTTCAAAGTATTAATTAGTTTTCCTAATATTCAAGGCATTAAGTAGTCCATACGGTTTTACAGAATTTAATTCGAGTGAGTAAAACTCCAGAAAATTAACTTGACGTGAAAGAGATGGTTTGGAACATCAAGAATTAGAGTTGTTTTCTAAAATAGGGACTTTTGGGAGAATTTCCAACCTGCAGTACCGTGCAACCCGCTATAGAGGGTGAACATCACTATATCAAGATATATGTGCGGGCGTTATAGCAGTGCCATTAGGCGCTATAGCAGGAGATTAAGGCGTTATAACGGGTCAGGCCACTATAGTAGAGTAGTCAGAATTTAGTACATAAAACTCTCAAAGCTAGTCATAATTTGGCCTTCTCATTTTGGGGAAATGCTAGGGAAACTTTGGACATTTTCACTAGTTATTCGTCTATTCATCGATTAAGGTAAGTTAATCACTTCTCCAATATGTAAATTTGATTCTTAAGCTTTAGAGTCCAAGAGAGTAATCTTAGGGAAGTGTTTTAACTGAAATTGATGGTGGAAAGTTCTAGTTTGGTGGAATGATCATGAATTGCCCTGGGGTTAGGATTTGATTATAATTCGAGTATTGTTAGGCCTCTATTGATTGATTATTGTATTATATTATTGTTTTAGATCAAGAACAAGTCAGAGTTTGTAACAAGGGAAAAACTCAGGTTTTATAGAGATTTCAAGGCTTGATTCGAGATAGGTGATGGCTTGTATATTTCTAAATTATGTATATATGCATGTCTACTGCTTTGTATTATTACTTGTGCAATGCATGTGAGGGAAACTAAAAGGTTAATGTGAAATGACATCATTTTGATAATCTCATACAATGAACTTGTTTTATTTACTTGTGGCTTCAAGTACGTTGTTCATTGTGATTGTAATTATGCATGCTATTTGTGATTAATGATTAGCTCGAGAACCACACCTGATATAAATATCAAAATGGTTGGCTCAGGTACCACATCGGTACAAAATATCTCATCATTTGCTCGGATACCACTTCTGATATGATTCACAGATGGTTGGCTCAAATACTGCACCAGTATACTAATAATTTGTGTGTGGATTTAATGAGAGGACTGAGTATGTGCTTTGTGTGATCATATCAGACATGTTTCATTCATTAGATGATAAGGATGTTATTATTTGAACTCTAGCTATATTGTGACTATAGTATTTATGTGTAATGTGTTGGCCTGTATTACTATTTCGTGGACAACTATTTATATTCATACTTTAGACTGGCCTCAAGATCCTACCAGTACACTGTAGTTGTGTACTGATACTCACTTGCTTTTTCTTTGTTGAGTACATGAAATATTCAAGTGACTGTTAAGAGACCTCAGTTGAGAGATACTTGATAGTACTGAATTTAAGGGTGAACCAGTTCTTTCAGGCTACTAAGGATTCCTTTTGATTCTTCGTACTTTCTTTCTGGACTCAAACAATCTTATAATTTTTAGCTTATGTTGATTATTTTGGGGTTTCATCCCCATATTCTAGATTTTGCTAGATTTTTGACACTATGACTTTCAGGTTCTAAGGGCAGGAGGGGGGATTATTTTCTGCATTGATTTTTTGATAACTATTGAGTTTATGGAAACTCTAGTTTTATTATTTTAAACTGTTTATTTTTGTAAATTGTATGTTTTGACTTTTTAAGAATGTGTTCATGGGTGAAGGTGGGCTACTTATTGATTCTTTCATCAGAGGGTTAGTGTGGGTGCCACTCATGGTGTATTAGGATCGTGAAAACTTGTTATTAGAGACCTAGTTCGTTGATCTCATTGTACCAAAATGAATCTAGTATAGTCTTGCAGAAGGGTACAGAAATGCATGTACATTTCTTTAGGTTGCTACATGACTTTAGATAAACTCTCTTTCTTCTTTCTTCATGCTATAACTTGATTCCAATTGGTATCTAGCGATCCAAATTGATATCTAACCTCTTTCACTCTTCTTTCTACAGATGGTTGATAAAATAAGAAATGGTGCAAGGACAATAGCTCTAGCAGTGGAGCCAGAAACAGAGATAGCTGCGTGTGGCAAAGGTAGAGGCAAAGTCCGCGGTCAAGAGTAGGGAAGGGGAAAAAGGAGGGAAACACCTGGAAAGGGCGAAGTTTATGTTGAGAGTGTACCAATGTAAGCAACCCTTCCCCCACCCCAGGAACAGGTAGAAGAAGAGATTGATGTAGAGGTCAAAGAGGATGCTAACACTACAAGAAATAAGACTTATTGTGGCTATATTTAGTAGCGATCCTATTTGTTGCTATAAAAGCTCTATATTCAGTAGCGACATATATAGTCGCTCCAAAATGTTTAATTTTAGTGATGAGTTATTTTGTGTCGCCGCTAATAGATGTCACTAATTCTCAACTTATAAAGTCCAGCTAAAATAAAAAAATTAGCTCCAAATATTTAGTAGCAATTTATGAAATGTCGCCTCTAAATATAATTTTGTAGCGACCTAATTGACTCTAATATTAATCCAACTAATTTAAATTTAAAAGAAATATAAAATAAAAGATCTAAAAAAATAAAACAAAATCTCTGAGAAACAAAAGGCAATTCTCTTTGCTTAGTTATACGTTCCTCCTATCACAAAGCTGAAGAATCAAAATGAGTACTCTATAGATCTAGGAAAAGGGAGGAAGAGAAACATAAATAAAAGACGATTCTCTTTGTTAAGTTGTATATGGGTTCTTCTTTGTTCTATCTATAGGAAAAAGTAGTGTTTGTTGGTGAGATATATAGGAATAGAGTTTTTTTTGCTGAATATTCTTCAATTTTTCACTAATAGGGTTCTCTAAAGTATGTTTTTCATCAGGTATGTGCTTAGATTTCACATGTAATTTTCATAACCCACTTGAAATTTTATAGGGATGGGGTTCTGTAAAGTCAATGGGGTTCTCTAAAGTCGAAGGGGAAGGAAGAGAGTTCCTAGTTTAAAAATCAGTGCGAGGGTAAGAAGTTTGAAGTTCTAAAGGATTGAACCAGTTTGCCTATTTGAAGTTTTGAAAATTAGTGCAAGGTAAGCTAAAAATTGAAAGTTCTAAAGGTTTTTTTGCATTTTGTATTCTCGATCTTGCTAGGTAAGCTAAAAGCTGAAATTTCTAAAGATATTTTTTGTATTTTTTCATTCTCGATCTTGAAAGTCTTCTCTGACTTATCTCTTTCTCTTGATAAGGTGAAAGTTGTATTTTGAATTCTATCTGAAAGTCTGTAACATGTATTATACTTTAAGGCTAGGTTTGGTGTGTTTGATAATTTTCTTCTTAGGATTCTTTTTTTTTCTTATTTTGAGCATTATCTTCTGTGTGGTGGTGTTTCTACCTTGTTTGATGGAAATTCTATAGTTTGATTGTACATTGGAAAATCTATCTTGAAATTGGGAGTCTCTTCGTTGTTTACATCTCTATATCTTCTTATATTTGTGTTTTTCACTGATTATAGAATTGATATCTTTATTGGAAAAATATGTATTGATAATTTTTTTACAGTGATTTATTTTTTACTCTTTGGGCGGTTCTATCACCATGAATTCAAGTGGTTTCAATGAAAGCTTTATGAATGACCTTCGAGGTTTGTGAATGATTCATGAAAGGATTTTAATGATGTCCTAAGATGTTTCAATCAAGTTAATGATATGGATGACTTAATATCCATAATGGTGACTTAAGACCCTAATGAAGTTTTCATGAAAAGGATTCGTAATGCAGGAAGGCCTACACCCACATTACATGAATCACATGATAATGAGCTATTCCTATAAACAAGTGTATGATGTATGATTATAAAATTTTTATGATTTATGACAAGTATGATTATGGTGATATATATATTCTGTGGGATGTTGACTTAGCACCGAGAGGACATGAGGTGGGAGATCGACCTAAGCCTTAGTAGCAACCTCTAGTCTATTAAATTATGTTGCCACCGTACGTTTGCCAATATGGTCTAGCTAGTGGATCCACATATAGCATATGATGATGATAATATTGGATGGAGTCTACCTTGACAAGTAGCCTCCCTCCTTCTCGATGTGGGGATCATCGAATTCCATGTAATTAATTGCTCGCATGGTCTTAATGTTGGTTACGGTTATCTCTCACAATGTATAGTTCCTATGATGATGATGGTATTTTGATACACTTATCAATGAGTTTAATATTTTCATGACTTCACTCATGTTTTCAAGATATTGGTCTTGCATCTTATGATTCATATTGATTGTATGTCGTGATTATTGTTCATGCATTTTTTCACATACTTAGTGCATTTTATGTATTAGCACATACTTTTTTTCTGCATTGTATCATAATATAGGGTGTGACGATCACGCTCATCCTCCTGTTTGTGGGTAAAGCCTATTATAGTTGTACTTTGGTGGTGAGTCCTCATGTTTCGAGGATGTGATATTTTACTTTTATGTTGTTATTGGACTATTTAATTACTCTTATGCTGTTATGGGTGAGCTAGGAGCTCGTATTACGCTCCATCGAGTTACTAGAGGCATGTTAGATATTAATGAAGTCTATGTTGTCACTTTTGCTCAGTTTGAGACTTATGCCCTTTTTTTGAGACTATGCTACCGTATTCTGATTTAGCTTTATTTGATCTATTTACCTTATGTATGATCATGAAAATTATGCTAACAGGCTTGGTTGGGGTCCCTCAGGATTCTAATCGTCATGTCACAGCTAGGACCTAATTCGGACAGTGATAAGTCAACCCGAAGTGAACATTATGATTCGATGTCCTTGTAAAGAATGTATGAACACTGTGTTCAAGCTAAGAATTGATGTAAGAGGAGACTTATTGAAGAAGGGCTTCTGGGATTCTTATAATGTGTGGAACTTGCATGGAGAAGTTTTAGTTAGAGTTGAAAATTCTAATGTCGCACGTAATAATTAAGTAGAAGTTGATAGCACTGAAGAGGATGACATTACTCAAATGATTTCCGATGCTTGTGGATATATGAATGTGGAGAATAATGCTAATTCTTCAGAGGGAAATGAAGAGCCAAATATGCATGCTACAAAGTTCTACAAATTGTTAAAAGATTGTAAGACAATTTTATCCTAGTTGCACAAAAGTCTCAAAGCTGTCTTTTGTTATTAAATTACTTCACTTGCTAGAAATTTGTTTTTGTTAAGTTATGGATGTCATTTTTTACATAATGGGCATTTTCTACAGAGTAGGCATGTTGCCACTAGTTTTTTCTCATCTTTCTAACTCCTTTTCATTCTATAAATTGCCATATTTTTGGCATGAATGAATACACAGAAAAGAAAAGAAAAAAATCAATTATACTCTCTTTATATTCTCTTATTCTCCTTCCCTTTATTAATTGTCAAGTTAGTTAATTTATAACACATTATCAGCACGAGGCTCTAGCTATTTTTAGAAGGTAACAAAAAGTGGTAAGAGTTTTATTTAAATTTATTTTCATAAAATGGCAAATATTTTAAAACTTGAATTTACTGCTTTTGATATCTCCGAAAAAGACTACTCATCATGGGCACTTGATGCCGAAATTCATTTAGAATCAATGGGTCTGGCAGACACCATTAAAGGTGATAATATGGCATTCAATCAAGACCATGCTAAAGCCATGATATTTCTCCGTCATCATATTGACGAGGGGCTAGAATTATAATATCTCACATTAAAAGACCCCCTTAAATTGTGGAAAAATTTAAAATAAAGATATGACCACCTGAAGTTGGTCATGCTTCCACAAGCTCGTCATGATTGGCTAAATCTGAGATTAATGGATTTTAAAAATATAACTGAATATAATTCTGCTTTATTTAGAATTATAGCTCAATTAAATTTATGCGAAGAAGAGATCACTGAGCAAGATAAACTGGAAAAAATATACTCCATATTTCCACCCGCAAATATGCTTTTATAGTAGTAATATCGCAAAAAAGAATTTAAAAAATATTCTGAATTACTTTCTCACCTTCTGATTGCTAAATGCCACAATGAACTATTAATGAAAAATCATGATAGTTGGCCCGTTGGTTCTTTGCCCCTCCCTGTAGTGAATCAGACAAATTATAACCAACGAGAAAGAGGTCATGGCCCTAGTCGGGGTCGTGGTCAAAGAAGAAATTTTAATCATGATACTCGGCTGGCACCAAAAAATAATCAGCAATATAAAAGGCATGGTAAAAAGCCAGAAGCTTTACCGAAGAAAAATTTAAAAAGTGTATGCCATAGATGTGGAGGTGTGGGGTACTGATCGCGGACTTGTCGATCATCAAAATATTTGGTTCAACTATATCAGGCATCTTTGAAAAGGACAGAAAATAATCCAGAGATAAATTTTATCTCTCAAAATAATATTGAGTCTATGCATTTAGATATAGCTGATTTCTTTAATTTCCAGAAGAAAATATGAATATTGACAAGACTAATAATATGTAAATATTTTTCTTTTTTATCTGTATTAAATATGATGTTTGTATTTTTCTAGTCAATGTAAATAAATAAAATTTATGTAATATACCATGCGTTAATACTTATTTTATTTCTTATTAAAGAAAATATGGAAATGTCTCAAATCTTGTTTGGATCAATGATAAATCAAGAGGATATTTGTGTAATTGATAGTGGAACAACTCCTTCTATTTTTAAAGACGAGAAATATTTTTCCAATTTGCTTTGAAGAAATACTAATGTTACTACAATATCTGATAATTCAAAAATGATTGAACGCTCTAGAAGAGCTACTATAATTCTGCCTAAGGGAAAAAAATTGTTATAGAAGGTGCACTATTTTCTTCTAAATCTCCAAGAAACTTGTTAAGTTTTAAAGATATCCACAGAAATGAGTATCATGTTGAGACACTAAATGAAATAAATATTGAATATATTGGTATAACCAAGAGTGTCTCAGGCCAGAAATATATTTTGGAAAAATTACCAACTTTGTCTTCTGGCCTATATTATGCAAAAATCAGTGCAATTGAAGCACATATGATCGTAAACCAGAAGTTTACTGATCTAAATAAATTTGTGCTATGGCATGATCGAATAGGTCATCCTGGATCAATAATGATGAGACAAATTCTTGAAAATTCAACTGGACATCCATTAAAGAACTAGAAGATTCTTATAAATGATGAATTTTCATGTGCTACTTGTTATCAAGACAAATTAATTGCCAGACCATTGACCCTGAAAGTTGGCATCGAATCTCCTGGTTTTTTAAAGTGTATACATGAAGATATATGTGGACTTATTCATCCACCTAGTGGATTGTTTAGATATTTTATGGTCCTAATAGATGCATCATCTAGATGGTCTCATGTGTGCTTATTATCATCTCGCAACCTGGCATTTGCGAAGTTGTTAGCACAAATAATAAGATTGAGAGCACAATTCCCAGATTATCCAATTAAGACCATTCGCCTTGATAATGCTGGAGAATTTATATCCCAAGCTTTTAATGATTATTGCTTATCAATTGGGATAAAAATTAAACATCCTGTTGCTCATGTTCATACTCAAAATGGCCTTGCAGAGTCATTTATAAAGCGCTTACAATTGATAGCAAGACCTTTACTAATGAAAACAAAATTGCCAATTACTGTTTGGGGTCATGCTATCTTACATGCAGCAGCACTTGTACGTCTCAGACCGACACATTATAATAAATATTCTCCATCACAATTAGTATTTGGTCATGAGCCAAATATAGCTCATCTATGAATTTTTGATTGTGCAGTATATGTGCTTGTAGCACCACCACAACGTACAAAGATGGGGCCTCAATGAAGGTTGGGCATATATGTTGGGTTTGACTCACCCTCTATAATTCGATACCTTGAACCGTTGACTGGAGACTTATTCACTGTTCGATTTGCAGATTGTCAGTTTGATGAAATAATTTTCCCGCCATTAGGGGGAGAGAAAAAAAACACAAAAAAAAGAAAAAGAAATTACGTGGAAAGTTTCATCACTATAATATTTTGATCCACGTACCCGCACATGTGAGCAGGAGGTCTAGAAGATCATCCACTTATAGAAAATAGCAAATCAAATGCCAGATGCATTTACTAATTTGAAACGGATAACTAAGTCACATATCCCTGCAGTTAATGTGCCTATCCGGATTGATGTCCCAAAAGGACTATCTATGAGTATCATGGCTTCTGAATCCCAAACACGCCAGAAGCGTGGTAGACCATTGGGTTCAAAGGATAAAAATCCTAGAAAGAGAAGCGTGAAAAATAATAAAGATGATACTAAACAAGAACCTCTTAAAGGAGGTCAAAATTTGAGTAATCCTGATATTCCTGAAGAAATCAGTGAGTCCGAGACTCAAGTGAATGAAGAACTTTCAATAAGTTCTACCGGTGATGAGATAAATCTAGATCAATTAAAAATTACGGTGGATAATGTTTTTGCATATAATGTTGCAATTAACCTCATGCAAGATAGTGAAAGTCTTGAGCCTAAATCCGTCGAAGAATGTCGACGTAGATGTGATTGGCCAGAATGGCAAAAGGCAATTCAATCAGAATTAGACTCACTTGCTAAATGTGAGGTTTTTGGACCAGTAGTCCAAACCCCTGAAGGTGTAAAACTAGTTGGTTACAAATGGATTTTTGTACGAAAACGAAATGAGAAAAATGAAATTGTAAGATACAAGGCACGCCTTGTTGCACAAGGATTCTCTCAAAGACTCGGAGTCAACTATGAAGAAACATATTCACCTGTTATGGATGGAATTACTTTTTGATATCTCATCAGTTTAGCTGTACATAAAAATCTTGATATACATCTAATGGATGTTGTTACAACTTACCTTTATGGTTCACGTGATAATGATATTTACATAAAAATCCTATAAGGATTAAAATTGCCTAAAGCATGTAAAAAGTCTCGGGAAATGTACTCAATAAAATTGCAAAGATCATTATATGTTCTGAAACAATCAGGGCGTATGTGGTATAATCGCCTTAGTGAGTACTTAATAAATGAAGGCTATATAAATGATGTTATTTGTCCATGTGTTTTTATTAAGAAAACGGAATCGGAGTTTGTTGTACTCACCATTTATGTTGATGACATAAATCTCATTGGAACCCCTAAAGAGGTCCAAAAGGCGATTGAATATCTAAAGAAAGAATTTAAGATGAAAGACCTTGGAAAGACAAAACTGTCTAGGTCTGCAAATTGAATATTTACCAGAAGGAGTTTTTGTCTACCAATCTTCCTACACTGAGAAAATCTTAAAAAGATTTTACATGGACAAAGCACATCCATTAAGTACTCCAATGGTTGTTCGATCACTTGAAGTGGAAAAAGATTAATTTCGACCTCCAGAAGAGGATGAAGAAATACTTGGTACTGAAGTACCATATCTCAGTGCTATTGGTGCATTTATGTACCTTGCTAATGCAACCAAGCCTGATATAACATTCTCTGTTAATTTGCTAGCAAGGTATAGTTCATCCCCAACGCGAAGGCATTGGAACGGTATCAAACATATTTTGCGATTCCTGAAGGGTACTATTGATATGGGTTTGTTTTATACTAACAAAGGTTGCGCAAACCTTATTGGTTATGCAGATGCAGATTATTTATCAGACCCACATAAAGCTTGATCTCAGACAGGCTATCTATTTACACATGGAGGAACTGCTATATCATGGTGATCTACAAAGCAGTCTATCATTGCTACTTCTTCAAGTCATGCTGAAATAATAGCAATTCATGAAGAAAGTAGAGAATGTGTGTGGTTGAGATCGATGATACAGTTCATCAAAGAAAGATGTGGTCTGAAAAATGATGTTAAAGTATCCACAATTATATTCGAAGACAATGCCGCGTGTATAGCTCAATTGAAGGGTGGCTTCATAAAAGGAGCCAGAACGAAACATATTTCACCAAAATTATTCTTCACACATGATCTACAGAAGAATGGAGA
Organism: Solanum dulcamara; assembly: GCF_947179165.1. Classification (NCBI taxonomy): domain Eukaryota; kingdom Viridiplantae; phylum Streptophyta; class Magnoliopsida; order Solanales; family Solanaceae; genus Solanum; species Solanum dulcamara. The sequence goes on along the minus strand of NC_077248.1, from coordinate 15,676,711 downwards.
TATTGATGTACAACAAGTTCGTTCAAGTGATAATCTTGTAGATTTATTCACAAAGGCATTACCAACATCAATTTTTGAGAAACTAAGATATAAGGTTGGAATTCATCGTCTCCAAAATATCAAATGAAGTTTTTATTAGGGGGAGTAAAATACGCGTTGCACTCTTTTTTTCTTAATCAAGGTTTTGTCCCATTGGATTTTCCTGGTAAGGTTTTTAATGAGGCAACACTCAAGGCGTATTACCAAATATGTATACTCTTTTTTCTTTACTAGGCTTTTTCCTACTGGTATTTCTTAGTAAGGTTTTAACGAGGCACAACATCTATAGATGTTTAGGATAACTATGTATATTTATTCATTTACTAGAATTTTTCATTACACGTGGATATCCAACGGGAAGTGTTAAGTTATGGATGTCATTTTCTATATAATGGGCATTTTCTACATAATGGGCATTTTCTACATAGTGGGCATGCTGCCACTAGTTTTTCTTCATCTTTCTAACTCCTTTTCATTCTATAAATTGCCATATTTTTGGCATGAATGAATACACAGAAACAAAAACAAGAAAATCAATTATACTCTCTTTATATTCTCTTATTCTCCTTCCCTTTATTAATTGTCAAGTTAGTTAATTTATAACAATTTTTCTCATCATCTTTTTTGAAAATGCAGGCATATTTGCTTTGATGGCTAGTGCCTTATTACATGCTAGTTTTTTTTTCAATTTTTCCATAGCTGAGTTGATTTCATTTATTGTCCTGTATTTATGAGAAAATTGGACTGTTTTCATATTTCATTTTTAACATACAATAGTTTGTAAACTTCTACTTGACGAAGAAACAATTACAAGCGAGCATAATAGAGATACTATTATTATCCCTTAATACAAAAAATGATCAAATTACAAAAACAAAGATGGAGTAGCAAAATATGTATTATGATCATGATAGTCCAAATAAGAGAGAACCTAGCAAGAACACTCTCCTCCAATAAGAAATTGTATACTTTAACAAATTAAACTAATTTGAAAAATAAGAGACTAAATACCTTGTACAAATCAACAGGACTTTCAAACACACTATTTGTAACAAGGACAATATCTAGTTTAAGAACTTGACACTTCTAATTTATACATATAAGGAGTAGCCTCTTGTATCTGGTACATGTAATTTAAAAACTCAGATATATTAATTCGGTTCTGATTTTTAATATTATCAGATATCTATAATATTGCGATGATACTTCATACGATGGCGTAAAGGTGAGTATATGGATTGATATGAAATATATAGTGTCTAAAAATAAGATAGACCTAGTGATATTCGTGGAAGCTACCTCTAGTTTAAATATCTGATGAACAACCCTATAAGTCAGGGCCACAATGGTCACACACACTGGAGGTAGAATAGGAGACTGTTGTGGGGTTTTATTTCTACATATTTGGTAGGTCATTTACCAAAGCATCTTGTAGGGCATTAGAGCCTTCCTGGAGCACCTCCAAACTGTGAATACAACAATTACATAATTGAGTGACATATATATGGGGTTGCAATAAGCACATAAACTTTAAGATTTACATCTTATGATTAACTTAATGAACCAAGCCTACTACTATTTTTGTATAAGAATATCCCCTTGTCTTTTTTATAAAAGATGTTCTGTTTACCCAATACTATAAAAAAGAAGACCAGCTATATGCATATTCAAATTATTTCTAATATTAAAGGGACTTTATCAGTTTCAACAGATTCTAGCAAACAGACATGGTACTACTGTCTGGCTCAAAAGTTTCAAGTAAATCAAGGAAATGCGTAAGGTACCCACTTAGGAATTTCGAGAAATAAATTGAAATCATGACTTCTTTTGTTGCAACAACTCCACCGCTTCATTCTATCATTAAGTAAAGGCTACACATATTAACTTTTATGATTAGCTAGATGTTTTAGAAGTTATGCTATCAATGAAAGATGAGAAATCACACAATTTATTTTACTTATATCCTGATGCCAAAAGATAGATCTCAGTAAAAAATAGATTACTCAAAATATTGTCTTATCTCCACTTCTCTTATCCCCTGAAAATAACTTTGAAGTACCAATTTCATTTGAGTTATTTGATTGGATTATGAGAATTAGAAAGTGATTGTATGTTTTTTTATTTTTAGGGACAAGGTTCTTAAGCAATAAGGCCCGATCAAGAAGTAGTTTGAGGCGTGCAATGAAAGTTTTTGCTTTTTGATCATTTATATATGCATACAATAATTTTGTTTTGTTGTTATCATATGTATATAGATATAATGATAACTGAAGTACAAGCTATTATGTAGTTGAATTTCTAGTACGGAAAGTATTTATAATATTTGACTCGAAAAATGCTTTTGTTCTAATTTTATGAAATACTATGAGATATTTTAATAGCTATATATATATATATATATATATATATATATATATATATATATATATATATATATATATATATATATATTAATTTTAGAGATTTTGATTTAAAACACTAAATATTGTTCTTTAGTAATGACATGAATGCTACCTTTTGCAACTATAAAAAATTACCACTTATAGTTAGTGAATTTTGCGGCAGAAGAAGTCGCTACTAGTTAATTATGTGTAGCAACGACATAAAGTTGCCACTCATAGTTGGTTGATTTTGTGGCGGAAGAAGTCATTACTATTGATTATATACTCGCGATAAAACTGATTCTAATAGTTTATACTTTTTTGTAGCAATAGGAGACACTACCAATATCAATATTTAGTAGAGACATTAAAGTTGCCACAATTAGTTTATAAGTTTTTTTGACAAGTATGTCGCTACTAAAGGTCTTATTTTAGTGGTGACTTTGCGAATATTTGTGTTGTAAATTATTTTTTTGTGGCATATTTATTAATAAATTGTGACGAATTATGTCGCCACATATGAATTTTTACTATGGTGACATTCTTTTGTAGTCATAAATAGCCTTTAGTTATGAAACTACTACCAACGGAGCAATTATCGCTGCTATAGACCTTTATTGACGACTTTTGGGCCTATTGTAGAGACGTATGTCACCACAATAAAACATGTTTGTTGTAGTGTAAGCCAGAGGTAGCAACATAGGCTGGGGGTACAAACTGCACAAGCTGGACATTGTGCAACAACATGGAGTGGAGTTCGTGATTTTCTAGCTTCTGGGTGAAGCAAAATAACGGAGGAGAGCTTTTGTGGAGTGTACCATCAGTTCTTCCTCCGTTGAATTAGACTCGATTCCACGCTTTGTTCTTGGAAAATTATATGCCTCGTACTTTGAGAAATTTGAAAATGATGAGTCTATGGCTCTTAAATAGGGAATCATGATAGTAGCTGCTTATACATCTAAGGTCCATGCCTTGTCCTGTTATACTATGCAGCTGGTGAACACTGAGTAAGAGAGAATTCGCTTATTCGTCAAAGGTTTGAGTTTTGAATTGCAGGTATTGTTTGTTTCCTTGAACTCTGCAGGTAAAAGTTTCAATGAGTTCTCGGATCATTTTAAGAGTATTGAGGAAGTTCAATAGGGTGCACAAGTCGAGGCATTGGCTAAGAGTCCTAAGAATATGGGTAATTACAGTAGTTCCTACTCTGGGGGTTTTGGCTAGCAAATACATTCTGTCTGATTCAATCAGCTATGACTGCTTCTATGGGTGATTATTCAGGGGTTTCTCAATAATCCTTGACTTAAGGTGGTTAAGGGACTTCTTATGCATCGATAGGTAGGCCTTCATTAGACCGCAGTTGCATTAATTATGGGCAACAAGGATATTTCAAAAGGGAATGACCTCACAGACAAATAATTGAGCAGGTTCAACACCAGACTAAAGTAGTGGTACCAACAGGAGGAGGAAATAATGATAGACAACGTCTATAGGGTGGGCGAGAAGGTAATTAGGGAGGCCAAAAAAATGGTAATACTGGAAGAGGAGCGGTGCAGCAGGGTAAAAGGACTGCCCATCCTGATGATAGGGCTCAATGCTATGTTTTCGAGCAAACCAAAGGTTGAGACTTCAGATGTTGTGATAACAGGTACTATTCTTACATGTAACCTAATGACTACAATGTTATTTGATCCAATTTCTATGTATTCCTAAATATTTGTTAAGTTTTCTTTGAATCTTGACTTTATATGCGAGAATCTGTTTGAAATATCTGAATATAATAGGCAAAAAACAAAATTTTCAAAAAAACATCAACTAAAATACTAACTCACTCAAACTCTATATTTGTCCATGAAGCCTTTAATCACTAAAGATAGGTGTCAAGAAAGGTCTGTGACTACCTCAAATGAACTACTAATACTGAAACTCCAACTCCCCAACCAGGGGAAGAGAATAGGGCCATGAGAGATGCAGTTCAGTTACTAACTAGAATAGCGAAAGGGCAGGCTCACAGGCATGGATTAGGAGTTGATTTTGCTGATAGACATGATAGCTTAAGGGTTTGTGATTTCTTGACTTGTAATCCCCCAAAGTTTTATGGGTCAAGGCCCGGGGATGACTCGCAGGAGTTTGTCCGACAGGTGCAGCGTACGTTGTGGATAATTAAGGCCTCTGAGAAAGAGTCTGTTGAGTTAGCTTCCTATCGACTGCGTGATGTAGCTGTTAATTGGTATGAGTCACGGGAGTTGTCTAGGGGTGAGGGTGCTCCTCTAGCAGTGTGGGGTGAGTTTGAGGAGGCCTTCCTTATCCATTTTCTACCTCCGGAGATGAGACGAGCCAGAGTAGATAGATTCTTACATTTGAGGCAGAATGGCAAAAGTGTTAGAGATTATAGCCTTAAGTTCGATTCGCTGGCAAGACATGCACCCACTATTGTAGCTAATATGACTGATAGAGTACATCATTATGTGATGGGGCTGGATCGTTATTTGATTAATAACTGTATGGTAACTATTTCTTAGCCAGGTATGGATATTGCTCGGATAAAGGCATATGCACAAGGGGTAGAGGATCGGCATAGAGGGCGTCAGCCTGATAGAGATTATGATCGAGGCCAGCGCAAAAAAGCTAGATCAATGGGTTATTTTAGTGAGGTTCGAGGTGAACAGCCTCAGCAGTATAGTAGTTATCCTTCTCAGCCAGCCCGGAGTGCACCCCTTCAGTACACAAGTAAGAGATTTGATAGCATAAGGTATTCAGGAATCGGTCAAAGCTCTAGGGCTTCAGGTTCACAAATGCCCAGGGGTTCGATTCAGTCGAGGCCACCTTTTCCTCAGTGTTCTCAATGTGGTAGGCCCCATTCTGGGGAGTGCCATCTCGCTATTGATGCTTGTTTTTCTTGTGGTCGTCAAGGCCATATTATGAGGGATTATCCATTCAGGGGTATTATAAGTGGTGTAGCTCAGCCTACTAGGTCAGTTGCTGGTTCATCTTCTTCTATAGCAATGCGCCTTGTGGGGCAGGGTATTCATACATCAGCAGGCCGTGGAAGAGTCCGTGGTGGAGCTTCCAGTTCTAGCGGTCCTTCAAATTGCATATATGCATTGGCTAATAGACAGGACCTAGAGGCGTCACCAAATGTGGTTATAGGTATACTATCGATCTTCTCTCTAGATGTATATGCATTGATAGATCCAGGCTCCACCTTATCATATATATCTCCCTTTGTTGCTAATAGAATCGGAATAAAACCTGAATTGATAGAACCATTTGAGGTAGCGACACCAGTAGGAGATTCTGTTATAGCCAAGCAAGTATATAAAGATTATTTGGTGATCATATATAGTCTTCATACCAAGGCCGATTTAATAGAGTTAGATATGATAGAATATTATGTTACTATGGGCATGGATTGGTTAGCCTATTGTTATGCTAATATTGTTTGTGGAGAAAAAGTAGTTCGATTTCAGTTCCTAGGAGAGCCAATCCTAGAATGGAGGGGCAATACAGCATCGCCGAGGGGTAAGTTTATTTCATACCTCAAGGCCAGGAAGATGGTTAGAAAGGGTTATATTTATCATCTGGTTCATGTCCATAACTTGGAAGCAGAGGTACCGACTATCCAATCAGTTCCGGTAGTTAATGAATTTCCAGATGTATTCCCAGATGAACTTCCAGGTCTTCCTCCTGAGCGGGAGATAGAGTTCACTATAGATGTATTGCCAAATACTCAGCCCATCTCTATTCCCCCTTATAGAATGGCACCCACGGAGTTGAAAGAGTTGAAGGAGCAACTGCGAGACTTATTAGAAAAAGGTTTTATTAGTGTTTAACTTCGATACGGGCATTATGAGCTTAAGGTGATGTCTTTTGGACAGACTAATGCTCCAGCAGTATTTATGGATCTAATAAACTGAGTGTTCAAGCCATTCCTAGACCTGTTCGTGATTGTATTTATTGATGATATTCTGGTCTATTCACGATCAAAAAGGGAACATGCTAATCATTTGAGAATGGTACTTAGGGTGCTTCAGCACCAGAAGTTGTATGCTAAGTTCTCTAAATGTGAATTCTGGTTGACTTTAGTAGCATTCTTGAGGCATATTATTGGAGCTGATGGTATCCAAGTAGATGCACAGAAAATTGAGGCCGTAAAGACTTGGCCTAGACCTCCGACACCTCCGAAGGTACGTAGTTTTCTGGGGCTAGCCGAATATTACAGGAAATTTGTTGAAAAGTTTGCTTTGATTTTAGCGCCTTTAACCAAACTAACTCAAAAGGAAGCTAAGTTCTAGTGGACCGATGCGTGTGAAAGAAACTTTCAATTGCTGAAAGACAAGTTGACCACGGCCCTAGTTCTAATGCTTCTTGAAGGACCGGATGGCTAGGTTATCTATTATGATGCTTCTGGTGTTGGGCTAGGTTGTGTATTTATGCAACATGGTAGAGTCATAGCATATGCCTCACGGCAGCTAAGAAAGCACGAAAGAAACTATCCAACTCATGATTTGGAGTTAGCAGCAGTAATTCATGCTTTGAAAATATGGAGGCATTATTTATATGGTGTACATGTTTATATCTATATGGATCACAAAAGTCTCCAATACATCTTTAAACAAAAAGAGTTGAATTTGCGTCAGAGAAGGTAGCTAGAGTTGCTGAAAGATTATGATGTTGATATCCTATACCACCCGGGAAAAGCAAATATTGTGGAAGATGCACTTAGCCGTAAATCCATGGGTAGCTTAGAAGATGTACAACCAAAAAGGGAAAAGATAGTCCGTGAGATTTGCCAGTTAACTAACCTTGGAGTTCGATTGGCGGATTCTAGTAATGGTGAAGTTTTTATTCGAGGAGTTTCTAAATCCTCTATCATGGAAGAGGTAAAGCAACGTCAGTATGAAGATCCTATTCTGGCACAGTGTAGGGAAGCAACCCTTCAGAAGGAAAAGACCCCATTCAAGCTTACACCTGACGGAGTGCTAAGATATAAGGGAAGATTATGTGTACCTGAGATTGTCGGGCTACAACAACAGGTTATAGGAGAGGCACACTGTGCCCGATATTCTTTTCATCCAGGGTCAACAAAGATGTATCGTGACCTTAGATATTTATACTGGTGGAATGGCATGAAGAAGGATATAGCAGAGTTCGTAGCCCAGTGCCTAAATTGCGAATAGGTTAAGATTGAGCATCAGAATCCTAGCGGACTATTACTGGAGATAGAAATCCTGACTTGTAAATGGGAAGCAATTAATATAGATTTTATTACAGGCTTACCTCGCACTCCATGAAAGTATGATTCCATATGGGTTATTATAGATAGACTGACAAAATCGGCCCATTTTCTTCCAGTTAGAACCATATATTCAGCTAAAGATTATGCGAGGTTATACATCAAGGATATAGTAAGACTTCATGGGATTCCTATATCTATTATCTCAGACAGAGGGGCTCAATTTACAGCTAGTTTCTGGAGATCATTCCGAAAGGGATTGGGAACACAAATAAATCTTAGTACAGTATTTTACCCTCAGACTGACAGACAGGCTGAACGTACAATTCAGACGCTAGAAGATATGTTATGGGCCTGTATTATTGACTTCAAAGGTAGCTGGGATGATCATTTGCCACTTATTGAGTTTGCTTATAATAATAGCTACCATTCTTGTATCCAAATGGCCCCGTATGAGGCTTTGTATGGCAGGAGTGTAGGTCACCTATTGGTTGGTTTGAGGTTGGTGAGACTAAACTAATAGGCCCAGATATGATTCAGCAAGCCATGGATAAAGTGAATCTCATTTAAGAGAGATTATTAGCAGCCCAGAGTCAACAAAAATCATATGCAGATAATCGACGTCGACCTTTAGAGTTCTAGGTTGATGATTGGGTGTTCTTGAAGGTATCACCCATGAAGGGGGTAATGAGATTTGGTAAGAAAGGAAAGCTTAGCCCGCGATACATTGGCTCTTATCACGTTATTCGTAGAATAGGCAAGGTTGCCTATGAGTTGGACCTACCATCTGATTTGGAAGAAGTGCACCCTGTCTTTCACATGTCGATGCTTCGCAAATGTATTAGTGATCCTTCTAAAGTATTCCTCGTGGATGACATCCAGGTGACGGAGGAGTTGTCTTACAAGGAAAACCCTATAGCTATACTTGATCGCCAAGTCATAAGGTTACGTACTAAGGATGTGACTTCTGTCAAAGTATTGTAGCAAAATAAAAATAGAGAAGAGATGACCTGGAAAGCCGAGGAAGAGATGAAGAATAAGCATCCTCACTTGTTCTCTACGCCTATAGGTAATCTAAACCTCTAGATCAATTATATTAATTGATATATTAAACTATATGTTGTTGCATAAAAAATAAATTCCCCAAATTCCTTATAATACTTTATGAGGTAGATTTAACATTCGAGGACGAATGTTCAAAAGGAGGGAAGAATGTTATATTCCATATTTTTGCTTCTTGGACTATTCGTGAGCTAACAGATATAAATTCAAGGACTTTTAATTTTGAATTTTAAAATGACATGATTTTTGTAAATGACTAGTTATATGGATAATTTATATGAAGTAAAAGACATCTCAAGAAGTACCCTTGAGCCAAATCAAAATAGAAGCCATCAAATATTTTGTTTTCTTAAAGTCATATTTCGGATAAGCTGACTTCGGGGGGCCATAACCCCTTTCAAATTTGGTAATTTGGGAAAATCCTCAAAATGAAAGTTGTAGAAAATTGAAATATCTTTCCAACCAAAGGTTGTGGGTCTGCAGGTGACATCAAAATAAGGAGATATGCATGTTTTAAGACAGAGGGGTCAAGCTGGATAGTAGATTCGGCCCAATCCAATTCTAACTCGGGTCAGGCCCAATAACCACATTCTTAAGGGATTTATTTTAAGCTTCTACCTTTATCCTCAAATAAGAAAACATCCAGAAATTTCCAGAGAGAGAGAGGGGAAGTTCTTGAGAAAAATACCAAATCCGACCAAAATTCGAGTTCCGAAATCCGAAGCTCATGAAGAGAAAATTGTTGTATGTCCCGTTGGCTTCAATTTGACCTAGATATCAGCCAATAAGGAGAAGATTTAATGTGTTTTCTGCACACTTGAGGTAATATTAAAGTTCCTTTTTCATTATTAATAAGTTTAGTTAGAGTTTTAACGGATTAGAACAGAGAAAATAGCGTTATAAATTAGTTTGGTGATTTGTTGAGATTTATGGGTTAAAGGGTTGTTTTAGGTAGATTAAATGGATGGAATTAGATTAGTGATGATGTATAATAATGGTTGATATTTTTTTGATATTGTTGATGAGTTGTTGTTCTTGAATTTGGAGGAAAAAAGTGTATGAAAATTGTGAGTGTTCAAATCCAATTTTGAGATTGTGTAGCTAGTAGTAATTATGGAATATCTCATTGTGTAGACCTTTGATTTTAGATATTAAACATATTTTGAAAAGCTAATACACGTACCTACAACCCTTATGTTTATGTTGTAGTCTATATCTGTTGTTATTATGTCGAAAGAAGGGGATGAATCATGAGACAAATTTTGTCCAGATTCTGGATTGAAAAATCCCTCATGTATAACTGTTAGTGTTTTGATGATATCCTTTTGTACAAAATGAGTTTTGAATTGATTTCTTTGGGGTTGAAAACTTAAGACATAGCTATAAAAGTTTCATGAAGTTCATTAAGTTCAGTTTTACCATTGTCAATTTCAAAATGTGGACACAACTTGAGGTACTCAGTTTTCCGAACTTACTGTTTTGGGTAACATAATTCGGGTGGCAACATTCTAGGCTTATTGTCAATAATAAATCTTATTTTATGTCAATATTTTGGATTGTTGATATTACTTGATGATTATATGTCTGATTTTAAAGTGGGAAAAGTGAGCGGTATAGGGGAGGTGTTGTCCAAACTTTTTTAGAAATAATCTACTAACGGTAGAGTACGTTTTATTCATGTCCATAGCTTAACCATAGTGCTTAACGTTTTAATATAGGTTGAGAAAATATTGGGCAACATATTCTTATAAACGCTAAAGGTATGTAAATCTAACATTTCATTCTTTTGGCATGATCTTAAGAAATAAATGGACGACGAATGTATAAAATTCCAACGAAACTCTTATTCTTAGATATACTAGGATGGCGAATGTTCTTAACTTTCAGAATTTATATCGTTATGTATTGACTCATATGTATGATTCCTGCCATCCAAGTTGGTATAAGTCGTATTTTAGTATAAATCATACTTCTGTATAATTCATATTTGGAATAATTTATAATGTCAATCAGAGGTTACTTGAAATGAATATTGTCTTGATTTTCAAATGATTGTTCATTTGAATTATTCTATTGAGTCTCAAATGATGATTTAAATGCATATGATTACTCACTACTCTACTCGTGCATGCCTTAATGTATCTTTCACCGAGTTCCGGGTCGGGTATGTATTCGTGCACAGTTTCACTGCATAATTCACCGAGTCCCTCAATAGAGGGTTGAGTACGGTATATATGTATATGATGATATGACATGATGACATGATGACATGATGATGGTGCCGAGCCCATGATGGGTTGAATATGATATGTATGTATACGACAGATTCACCGAGTCCCTAAAGGACCGGATATGATATATGATATAAGCTTGCATGACTTTATTTCATAAGGTACAGGTACAGTGACTTCTTGAGTATCATACTTGTCTCGTGAAATCTCTACTTTAGCTATGATTTTTCTTACTGTATTTCATGCTTATATACTCAGTACATGTGTCGTACTGACCCCTTTTCTTTGGGGGGCTGTGTTTTATGCTGACAGGTACAGATACTCATTTTGAAGAGCCGTCAGCTTAGGATTCTACTCAACGAGTTTGAAGTGCTCTATTGTCTCGGAGCCTGAAATTTTGGTACTAATCCTTATAATGTATATATTTGTGTATTTAGGGGTACGACGGGGCCCTGTCCTGTCATATGCTATTGTTAATCCTCTTAGAGATCTGTAGATACATAAGTGGGTTGTGTATAGATGTTGTCCGATATACTAGTATGACTTATATTTTTGGACGTTTACATTCGAGTGGAAGCCTTGTCGGCTTACGTATTATGTTATCGTATTTTTGACAATTAAGACTCCCCACAAGATAAGTGATTTTGGTGTATATATAGGTGACAGGTTGAGACGATGTGTTGCCCGTATAAATCCTATATCATGTTTAATTGCCGATTGACTATAGATAATAGGTGTGTATACGAGTATCCAATTCGGACACTAGTCATGGCCCACGGGGTTAGGTCGTGACACTTATATTTTGAGGATCATGCAGTATAAATTAGTAATACAAAATACTTATTACTCAAATTTCAAAAATCATGCATAGTGAATAACAATGCAACAACTTAAACTTCTCAACTGGGTAGGGTTCATATGAAAAATAGTTATGAACTATAATCCTGAAAATCAGAATTCGCATGAGCAAACACATTTAATAAAAATACTCAAAATTTAATAGAACGAATACAATTTCAATTCAAAAATTCAAAGAAAACTTCAGTTAGAACCCTAGGTTAATCTTTTATTGACTGAATTTATATGTAGCTCATGAGATTGAACTTAGACCAACACTCTAAGTAGCTCACATCCTTGAAAGAGAAATGTTTTTGAAGAAACTTGAAGAATTCAATGAATACACTTGAAACCCTAGTTTTTTCCCCTTGGAACCTTGCTCTAAGCCTTAAGAGTGATTATGAGGAGGAAAAGATTGAATGATACTAATAAGGGACTTATTTGGTTCCAAAACGTCAAGGAATGGACTTGGAAATGGTGGAATGGGATGGAAATACCCTTCATTAAAAGCTAATAGAGTCATCTACGGGTACCTCCTATGGTCCGTAAAAGCTTCTACCGACCGTATGAGCCCTCTGGTAGAAAGCTGGCTGAGACACTAAAGGCTATAAAGTTGGATCTACGAGACCTTCCACGATAAAATTTAAGACATTTTGATAACTCAAACTTGAGAGTAGAAATCATTCCAAACCCCAAAATTGTGTAGGAACTAATCAGAATTTGAAAATTTTATACTTACTACATGACATGCATCGTAATTGTTAGCACTGTCTTCACATTCATGGAATTCAACCTACCAAAACTTCGCAATTGTAACCTAATTTTTTTTTGTCATGTAAGGTGTTTGACTGGGGATCTGAACTTGACCCACTTCACAACTACAATACTCATAGCTGCTGCTCACAAAATCACATAAAAAACTAAACACTAGAAAATCTAGTTGCTGTAATTATACTTTGAGACACTAGAAAATCTATTTGCTGCAATTATACTTAAATTGTAACGGCCCAAAACTATCGTTAGTTATGATTAAAGAAAAATCGCACAAAATTTACTCGATTAGGTACCACCACCTCTGCGGGATGGTCCCGCCTGAGCGGCGCCACCAGAGCGGGAGGTTGTGGGACAGAACTTAAGTCGTGAATTTCTTATTTTTTCCCTTTTCTCCCAAGGGGAAGTTATAGGCGAGGGTTTCTGCAAAATCCTCCAAAGAGGCTTCTCTTGACCTGTGGAGAATAAAGGAGGGAATCTCAACATTTGGAAGGATTCTACCGGTGGCATTCAATCTGATCTTGCCCGTAGAACATCAGGAATCAATAACTAAGCATCATTATCTCTCCACGATTGTCTGGCACCCCGGTAGGCTAGACTTCTCTTTTATAAATAGTAAATCTATACCTACTGTGTAGTATAGAAGAGAAATTAATGACAAATCATATAACTAAGTTGTGGGTCACGAGTAGAAATTCAGTTGTGTTAGTGTCTGATTCAAATGTGACCTGGTAAAAGGTGCTATAATAACTTGGGAAAATGTTTTCGGTGGTGATATTATTGCATACAAATGGTTATTTTATAATGGGCGTAGTATTGTTTACACTAATATAAAACTAAGTAGAGATTGATGATAAACCTTAACGGTTTGGTAGTGTGGGTATTGGTTGGTTTCTCGATATTATCTTAAGGGTGTAATTGCGTTACTTATGATATGCCTAACTGTGTACCGATAAGGAAAATTGGTTAGTTTTTATATAAATGATTACTTGCTGGCTTGTTTGTGATGAACTTGTTCTATTGATATAATATGATCTATTGATGGTATTTTACGGTTGGTTTGTATAACTAGATCGAGTATCACATTCCGACACATATATGGAACGAGTGTCACATTCTGACATATTATTGGATTAGGTGTCACGTTTCAACATAAATATGACTGGATTGGGTCCCTTGAGAGGGCCAAGTATGTCTGTGTGAATGGTCCCACGAGAGGACTTGATTATAGCTGTACTTCCATGTAATAATAAGGCTATTGGTAAATAAGCCATGGACTAAGGACCTGTAAGAAGTTGAGATTTCTAGTTGCTAGAGAATTTTGCCATTGTCATTTCCATGAGTAACTGTGGTAGGGGTAGTGGCTGCCTAGAACTCAGGGTGAGTTACAAAGTGTGGTACTGAGATGGATATGCCTTGTGTTGTTAGACAGTTGGACTAGGACTAGTGATGGTTGGGTAAAATCGTTGAGTGGTTACGGTTGTTAGGTGAGGAATGTTATAGTGCACGAACAATAGTATGGTCGGTTCATGACCCACAGGTCTTAAGTTTTAACTAGAATGGTAGTGGAACCCTGAAGCTTAGAGTGGTGAACACCTTAAGGTAGAGTAAGGAGTGTACTTATTTGGTTAGGATAGATAAATTGATAAAGTTTAATTATTATGATATCTTTTATTTTTCTGTTCATATATTATATGGTGGGTATCAGATTGAACGATGATGCCTACCAGTATGTGGTGTTTGTACTGATACTACTCTTGATATGCCACTTGGCATAGTCTGATTGCAAAGTCAGTGGCGTTTCTTAGGTGAAGACGAAGATAATTCTCCAAAAGCTTCTACTCTTCCTTCCTTATGGTGGGACTTGTATCATTACCTTATCTATACTTTGTATCTTTAGAAGATCTTATATCTGTTTAAACTAGTATCATTGGGGTTGTTAGATTGTTCCTTGTAATAAACCATCAGAATTATTTTGTTAGTTGATATAAAGTGATTCCATAACCCTTTTGGCCTATTATTGGTAATTGTTAAATTTCCGCATGATATTTATTTCAGAATTCTCCTATCAAGATGTTAGAATCGGTTTACGCATAGCCCGGTGGGTTGGATCATGACATAAATGGTAAAGAATCACCCCCAAGCCTCTTGGATCGCATGCCAACAAGTTAAAAAATACATTACATAGCTATATAATATCTTGAATCTTCCAATGGCATGCCAAAACTAAAAAAGAAGGGTTTGGTTTCAAAACTTGGCTTTTAAGCCTTCCAAAATAAGATTGTATTAAAGTACCTTCCCGAACCCTTCGAGTTTCAAATCAGGCCAATTCCCTAAGTTAAAAACATGATATGGAGCTAACCGACACATGGAATTACAGTAGAAAATACACATACTCACAATCAGGATTCTGGTTGTTACAGGTAACAATCATACTAATAAACACAGAAGCCCAAAACCATTCCACAAATACTTGTATAGAAGGTTATATCATCCACAATATACACTATATACGTTACTTGTATATTATGTGGATAAATGATACATATTATAAACTATTTGCACTTTTTTCTAATACATTGCATACATTTAATGTACAAACATATTGTCATTTGTAATAACTATGAACCTTTCTCTTTGTCACGATCCGAATCCGAATCATGATGACGCCTACTATAACCCTCCAAATAGGCAAGCCAAACTCAAATAAAGCAGAAGTCAAAATTCAATTTATATAACAAATAATACCTTGAGAAGGCGGAAGCAAGAAGAATATAACAAAAGAAGAGTCGAGCCAAAGTATAGGTATGTAAATAAGATACAAAATATACAAAAAGTATAGAAAATGACCAAAAAGGATGGACTGACGCTAGACCAAACCCCGAACCTGGTATCACCTATACAGGAACTATTAAGTATAAAAGCTGACAATATGAATATACAATACAGAACTGGCTATCCCAAAATATAAACTAGTAGCTAGTACAAAAGAAGGAAAGTAGCAAGTCTCTAAATGCCAGGAGCTCACCACAATCCGAATCTGGCACCACTACAGATGATCAGGCGCGCGCTGGAGACGGCTTGAACTGAAAACTGCATCAAAAAGATGCAGAGGTGCAGTATGAGTACCAAATTATAGGGTACTCACTAGGCGTCATAGGCCGATGGAGCTCAGAAAGAATAAATATATAATAAGCAGAAGAAAAACATAAACTACGATTATGGGTAAAAAGGGTGAGGGAAGATCATACAATACTCAAGTAAGCCCAACCAATCAGGTAAGCACACTAATAATCTCAACTACAAAATGTCAGAGGAATGTATCAATATAAAATAGTAAATATGGATCAATATTCCTCAAAAGTATCATGGAGCGCACGAAATTCACACCTCGAGTTTCTCAATAATAGTAGTAGTAATAATAATAACCTGAAATATGTATCAACGGGCCATCCAAAATTCACACCTCGAGCTTCTTAATAATAATAATAATAATAATAACAACAATAATAATAATAATAATAATAATAACCCAAAATATATATCAATCGGCTCCCGAAATTCACACCTCGAGCTTCTCAATATGAAATACCATAAATAAAATATATCTAGTATTTCCTTAAAATCCTTACACTTATTCATCAACCAAAAGTCTTAATATCACCATTTTATCCTTTCTTTAAAAATGGTTCTTAACCTAACTAACATTGTATTTAGTAAAAAGTAAAACTTTTGAGATGATTTTCGAATAACCACATAAATAGTAATCAAAGATATAGTATATAGAAATATGTATATTAAACTAAAATTTATAAAAAGATAAAAATAGTTAAGAAAAACATGAAAATATTTTTATTTTTTATAAAAGCTAATTATTTCAAAAATATTCGAAATTTAAAGAAACTTGATAGCTAATTTGCGTGTGGAGGGTCAAAATTGGGTGTCAACAAGTGCAAGTTTGACATTGGGGCTTTTCTAGTGGTTTAGGGTTAGTGATTTTAATTTAGAGGACATTTTGGTTACAAAAATAAAATGAATTGACTGATCCACTCTTTCCAACTCCTTTTAATTATGAAAATATCTCTAAAAAATGCTTTTGTGCCAATTTATGTCAATTTTTTGTACCATCTAGCATCACTCTAAAATTAAATAACCAAAAAAAAAGAAAATTGCTTTATCAGATACCTTAAGGAGAAGTAGTACTAACTATTTACTTTTTGACATAGTACTAGCGCTTCACGTTATTCAAGAAATAAATGGAGAAACTTTTGCTTCTCCAATGAAATAATCTCTCATTTATAGTCAATATTTATTCATTTTTATTTTTATTAAAATAATGAAAATCACAAGTATCCATGTGGTACAACCAGTAAGTAATATTAAATGATTGTCCATTCGACTCAACATATATGCAAATTAGAATTTAGCAATGTTTTACAATTCGACTCAATCATCTACAATCTCAATCAAACCAATCATATCATGCACAATCCACTCAATTCGGGAGTTTCTCTAGTCGACAATCATCAACTATGAGCCAGTGATGTACAACAAGCCGACATTATTGCCACGTCTGTTCAATAATTTACTAGGGTATGAATGAATCAACCAATCATGGATCCAACAATCAATCAAGTCCTATCATGTCAGAACAATGAAATAAGAAAACATCCGACTTTAATGGTTCAATCATTTCCTACATTGGCTACCTAGTTCATGGGATTCGCGTAGGGACTATACTCTTTCTCAATTCGATGCTCAATACGCCTCTTAAGACTCAATATGCCCATATCTATTAGGTGAGTAAAATACTCAAAATACTCATTTAGTCTCTTTTGGACTTAGTTCAAATCAACTCATTTAGTCTCATTGGACTCTTTTCAAAACTCAATCAATCTGGTATCATTGGACCTACTTTCAAAATCAACTCATCTCAATCATCAAACTTTTCTCTTTAAATTTGATACAATCTCAACACAATGAATGCAGTAAATATTAAATACATTTAAAACGTAATTTTAACCCCTCAACTCAATCTCAAAATAGACGTTTTAATGTAAAAATGCTCAACTAGTTTATACTCAAAATATTCATGCTCAAACTAATAATTAAGAGACTTTTCAAACTCAACTCATGCTTAAACTATTTCTTAATCAAAGATGAAAATAATCATTCTTTAAACTCAAAATAGTGAATAAAATAATTTATGCAAAAACGTTCACAAATCATTTTTAAAACTCCTTCTCAAACAATAATTTATACTCAAAATCCTTAAAGACTCCAATCAAATCGAATTATGCAAATTATATCATGTAGTCACATTAGACTCCAATCCACTCCATCTCAAAATATCATCATCAACATTACCTCTTCATCAATCATTTTACTTTTAAAAAAATAAACATAATTTACACCATCATCAAACATCTTGCTCCAAAATCCTCATTTAACTCTATGCTCAATTTCATCAAACTCATTAAAATATGCATCATCTCACTTTGAAAGTAATACTTTATTTATACATGAAAATCATCAATCTCAACCTCAAGACAAATTATAACAAAAATGAAATTTCATCTTGGGTTCATGTGAATGAATACATGAATGTATACCTCAAATACTCAACTCAAAGACATCATCAATACATATGAATTTATATACAAAAACTCAATAGAAATTATAGATAATTCAAGAACTCAATTCATTGAACCTCAAAACTCAACTCAACTAGAATCAATGAAGATGTGGGGCACGTGGATGAACTCTATCCAAAGTTATGAGTAGCCTTACATACCTAAAACGAAGATTATCTCACCAAAAATCAAAGACCTAACTTGAAAATCTTGAATATAGCTCTTCTTATCCTTCCACATCTCTTATCTCAAATGCTCTAGGGGTGATTGAGAAGAAAACACCCTTAGGATACTAATAAGGGGCGGATTTTAGCCCTAAAACGTAGTGGTTTAGGTGAAAAAGGTGGAGAAAAGACCAAAAAGCCTCTCTCAAAAATATGAAAACTGGCAGAAATTTGAACTGGGGTGGAACAAGTCTGCGTCATGGAGTTGTTCTCCCATAGTTCATTTTTTTCAAAATTTTAAGTTGAAGCAAAATTGGTCAAGTCCAAGTCGCGGACTAGTCGCGCACTCTTCTGGTTAACTGGACATAACGTTTTACTCCAAACTCCAAAAAATTCTCTCTTGGTGGATTTGGAAAGAGGACTCAAAGACTTTTAATTTGATAGGTCATGAGACACTCGATTCATTATATTCTAGGATATATGCTCATTTGAAGTTGACTCTTATACGGACTCATTCAAAAACTTAGCTGATAGAAATTCTTTTTACTTGGCTTGGTGTTTGTCACGACCCAAGCCTAGGGCCTAGACGTGACATGGCGAATGAGGAACCCGAAAGTACCTTAAATAAGTCTCTTAGCATTCTTTTAGCCTTTCATAGGTAATGACAATAAATAAACAAGCAAAAATCATAATAGTAAATCTTCAACTTACATATGTCTAACAATACCTTTAATTTTTAGATTTAACGGGGCTAAGAGAAGTCCCTAGTTCACCCTCAATCATAATAGAAAGAAATGTCATAGTAAGTGTCTAAAGATCTCAACATTCATAAGCTAGAAAGATAAAGAAGTATTGTTCCCAGAACATGGAAACTCACCAAAAGTGGTCTTCAAATGAAATCTCAACTAGCCAAGTGGAGGAGAACGAGGAGGAGCACTGGTCCGTACATGGTGATATCATGTAGGCAAAAAAGTATGCGTTAGTACTTTGAATGTACTAAATATGTAAGCATGCATGAACATTGAGGAAATATTAAAATATTTATGTAATATGAAACATAATGCAATGCATGCATAATCAATCATATAGACATCCTTTAAAACATTCATTTTGTGGGAAAATGAACATAACCGACATTTAAGACCATGCGAACTATTACATGAAATCTAAGATAACCCCCTACGTTGGCCGAGGAGATTACTTGCCGGATAGAACTCCGTCAACTTCATTCATTTCTTTAACTTTAACTTTAAGGGCTATTTCTGGATCTATTAGTCTAAGCCTACAAGGGCTCCTATGTTAACACATAATTAATGAGACAAAGGGTTGCTACTAGGATTCCCTTACCTAATCCCAATTTAATGACCCATTCGGTGCTAAGTCAATCTCACAGAATAGTTTAATACTTCAAAATAGTCATAGCATATAGCTTGAGAATTCAAAATATCATATTCGGTAGAATAACTCATTAAAACCTTTGGTAATTCAAATATGCAAGAATTATCCTTATTGCATAAAGAATCCATCATTCATATCATTTCATCATTCTTTCATTTCATAAGACTCCCTTTTGATCATAGACATTGCTTTCATAGATATTCATTTGGAGTCAAAACTTTCAAGTCAAACTTCATTGAAAACATAGTAAAACTAGGTGGGTTTAAATCACTTCAAGTTTCAATCATGTATGTAAATGAAATTATGCATAAATACTTTAAAACACATTAATTAAAAATCATGCTTTAAACAACTCACCATGAATTTCAAGAACCTTTAAAGAGATAAATAGAGAAAATACTTGCAAACTATCAATTCACACATATGAAATCACTTTGCATCAAAATAGACCAATAATCAATAGTTTAACCATAATTCATGCTATTAAATAGAAATAAGAATTGCCCATAAGAAAATCTTATTTGAAATCACGAGATTTCGTTGAAAGAGTTTTGAACTACATGAGTGGAAGAACCCATGGAGAAACACCCACATAATTTAGAGTAAAGCTTAAAGAAAATTAACATAATTTATCATATAATCAAAATAATTTAGGCATAAGAGTGGAAGAAATACTCTCATTGAAGCCTTACATATGTTAATATAAATTAGGTAATTAAACTTCAAATACTTAATAATCTATGCATTTGAAATCATGATATATAAACCCATAAAGTTTTATACTTGAATTAAATAGAAGACTTTGATAATTCATTTGGGTTTCATGATAAAAGGATCCATGAATCAATACTCACATACCTTAGAGTAAAGCTTAAAGAAAATAAACATAATTTATCATATAATAAAAATACTATAGGCATGAGAGTGGAAAGAATACTCTCATTGAAGCCTTACATACGCTAATATAGGATAGGTAATTAAACTTCAAATACTTAATAATCTATGCATTTGGAATCATGATATATAAACCCATAAAGTTTCATACTTGAATTAAATAGAAGACTTTGATAATTCATTTGGGCTTCATAGATGAAAGGATCCATGAATCAATACCCACATATCTTAGAGTAAAACTTAAAGAAAATAAATATAATTTATCATATAATAAAAATACTTTAGGCATGAGAGTGGAAGGAATACTCTCATTGAAGCCTTATATACCTGAAATTCGAAGCGTTACTTAGAATCGAAAGACTTAATGAATACTTTTGAATCCTAGCCTTTTCTCCTCGCCGGAGCATTTTGTGTATTACCCGGAGTATATGAATCACCGTAATAGTATTTCTACACTACTAAGAACTAAAACTATATTTTGAGAATGAGCAAAGGAGTGTATAGAGAGAAGAGTTGCTTGAGAAAACTTGATGAACAAAATGATGAAATAAGGTGGATATTTATAGGTGTGAAGGGGAGACCTAATAATAATTAAAATAATTATAAAGAAAAATTTAAAAAAATAATGGAAGATTGTGATGTCATAGGTGATGTCAAATGGAGGACTATTGATGTCATGGGTGATGTCAAATGGATCTAGATCTTTCCATGGTTAGTGAGATGAACCTTCTTTTAACGTAATATATTTTTTGGAGCTGCGTTTGAAAAAGATAAATTCCTCATTAGGATTTAGTGTCTTCATATGAATTGTTTCTATAGAAGTCTACTTTCATCTCATTCAAGAATCAACCGATTTGAATCAGCCTGCAGTGAGATATGATGTTTTTTCTATAAATACTCCATTTCGTCACAACACCACATCTTGCAACAATTAATTTATTTGACCTACTTAACCTCCAAAACTTAAAATATGGTCCATAAAAGTTGTAGGTAATGATGTTCGGGTTATTTAAAAATTTAAATCACCTAATGTGGATCATCCTATTAAAAGTTATACCCAAAATACAAAAGAGATATCATTTTCATCGAGAATTGGAACATCATATACAATGTTTTTAGGGGGTGTTACAGTGTTAGAGATCCCTTATGACCCTAAACCACATATAATACTCTTAAAATACTTAAGAATTGATCCTAACTCATGTATACCATATGAAAAATGGTTCGAGACTATACGCATATGAAGAATGGTTCGAGTCTTGGCGGAAAAAAAATTGGGGTGTTACAGCTACCAACTCGAAGTTGCTCCAAATCGACTTCGTCTCTCAAAGAATGGAGTATATATCACAAGCTAGATGTCTTTGTTTTTGTGTCAATATAAATCTAAAAGAGATAGTTCCTTTTCTTGTTCTTCTTTGTCTCTCTTTTTCTTTTTTGTGTTGATCATCTTTTTCCTTCTCTTTTAACTGAGAGGAAGATTTATTTTAAAAGGAAGAGGTTGAGAAGTTACTTAGTAAATATTTCATCTTCTTTTTAAAATGTGAATTATCTTAATCAAATCCCTTTTTTCAAAAGAAAAACGTAATACGTCGATAAGATCGGATCGGGGGGCTCGGTTCACATGGGTGACCCATGACCCAAAGCTTACAACTATTGTGCTATTCTCTATTCCATCAGCTCCACACAAAGTAGTCTGTGACTTGATCTTTTAATCCGTAGGAGCTTCTCGATTTACGATTTCACCATAGGTCTGTTGTGATCGGGTCTTTTGTATTCACTTTGGTTAAATGAATTTTGGTTTAACGTGGTGTGTCAAATGCGCAGATTGGTTAAATTTGAACAAATTAAAATAAATTGAGTTAATAAATAGGTTGACCTAAAAATTGACCCAATTGAAGGGTGATATAAAATCGATATGTTAATGCATGTTTGTTGCTTTCTAACGTTATTGGCAGAATGCATTCAATCTAGTCTTGAAACAAGGAACCAATTGTCATGCTTAACATACACGATTTGTAAAACTTATGTCCCTCATCTTTTTAAGAAGAATCAGGCTCAGCGATCTACTATGACGATACGATAGGAAGGGAGACAGAAATATATAAGAGAGTCTCGCATCCCAAATTACTTGGATGGAAAATGATTGGATTGAATAGACTAAAAATGAGTTGGGTCATGACACGTTCAATTACTTAATTCAATTTTTTTAAGGGTTTTTGAATGCTAATTAAAAAAATGTGTTTCGCTTTTAGTAGATGAGTGTTTAAATAATCATTTTATTCAATTTTGTATGATTTCATTTTGAATAAAGAAATATGACAAATACAGATACTTTTTATACATAAGATAATGTTCAAATAACCTTCTTCTATAGAAAATAATTTAAAATTACACTCCATTATATAATTTTCAGGTCACTAATATTCTTGTTATTAGTATATCGTTTTGTATTAGTTCTTAATTTTGGCAAAGCCTTAGCAAGAAATAATGAGCTATTCACTCGAGCAAAGTGCTAACATATTGAATTTAACAAATCAAAATATTTTAGAAAGACATCTAGATTTACTCATATATTTTTTATTTTGTTTTAAAATTATCCTCTGTTATATTTCATTCAAAATTTATTTTTATAGCTTTTGGAAAGTATTAAAAACTTATTACATAAGTAAGTTATTATTGCATTATTTGATGAATGTGTTAATCTAATGCAATGAAAATTGTAAAACGTTAAATTTATAAGATACACGCTAAAATTCAAATTATTCTCCAGTATATCACTAAGTGAAACTTGTTCTAATTTTATCAGTTGTCACTGCATCCGTTGAAAGAGCTTTTTCGACAATAAAGAATGACTTGGGAAGCCAAATGAGTGATGATATTTTTAGTGATTGCTTGATGCCTTATTTAGAAAAAGATGTATTTGATAGTATTTTTAATGATGCTATTATTAAGACATTTCAACATATGAAACCTCGTAGAGTACATTGTAATAATGTAAGTAGTTGCATTTTCAATTGTAAAACTATGTTTTGATAAGCTTCTTCGCATGTTTGAATTTTTAATCCCCCATCAAAGTGGTGCAGTTATCACTATGTTCTGTAACAAATATCGAGATATGATGAAAGAGTGTTTTTACTTTGATATTCAAATCGCTCTTGTTAGTCTTTCTAATGTAAAAGTTAGTTCTTGCTGTTCGTTTGTACTTTCGGGAGCTGAAGAAAATTCAAAAGAGTTGAAGTACAAATATATGACTTGTTTTGCTTAATATCTCTTTATTATCATCTTATATATATGTGCTCTAAATTTGTTCCTTAAGGGTCGTTTGGTGTGAACGATAACATCAAATAGTCCCGAAATTAAATTATAGTGTCACTTAATTTATCGTTTGGTTGGCGAGTCCGGAATAACTTATCCCGAAATTAGTTATTAATACCG
The DNA here is from genome assembly GCF_947179165.1 of Solanum dulcamara. NCBI lineage: Eukaryota > Viridiplantae > Streptophyta > Magnoliopsida > Solanales > Solanaceae > Solanum > Solanum dulcamara. The sequence goes on along the minus strand of NC_077248.1, from coordinate 15,652,633 downwards.
GGATAAGTTATCTCTCCTCTTGAGTGATATAGTAATTCTGGAATAACTTATCCCGGGATAAAATAGAGAAAATGATAAAAATATCCATTAATATCCTTTTTATACATCACTTTACATATTCATGTATACTCACATTATTTTTAATACCATGTATAATAACATCTACAATCTTCATTACTCCTTATTTTTTATAATAATTCTTTATATTTATAACTAAAAAATAAGACTATACAAATATAATTTTTATTTATTAATTTATTTGACTAATTCTTATCGTTATTTGTGTTCTAATTTCTCTACTACTAAATTACATAGTTTTAATTATATATTTTTTTAGTCACTTGAAAGATTGTATTTTATATACGGAAAATGGCCAAAAATGCCCCTCATCATCTATTGGGCCTAAAATGCCCTTCACATCCACTTTTAGGTCAAAATGACCTTTTCTTTAACGGAAAAGGGCATGAGGGGCATTTTTGTACCATTTTCAATAGTTCGAAAATATTTTGTCACGATCCAACCCCGTAGGCCATGACTAATGTCCAAGTTGGACACTCACGTGTACCCCTGTTAACTATAAGTAAACCACGATTAATTTATAACTTAAGGAGATAGAAAGTTATCTCAAACGGTCACATGTTCACATACTAGCACAACCCGCCTCCTGAGGGGTCACAACTTATCAATAGGTAACATACTACATAAGCCAACGAGGCTGTCATAGCATGTGGGGTTGTCCCATTATATACATATATGCGAGCCAACAAGGCTGCCACTACGAAGGAGAACGTCCCAAAACATAAGTCATATGGACACAACTGAACACATATACACACAACTCACACATATGTCTACAGACCTCTAAGAATGTCAACGATATCATATGGCAGGATAGGGTCCCCGCCGTACACCTAAATAAATGGATATATACATTAGAAGATCAGTACCAAAAAGCTAGGCTCCGACACAATGGAGCTCTTCCCAAAATCACTAAGTGGAAATTCTAAGCTGGCGGATCCCCAAAATGCATGTCTATACCTGCGGACATTAAAATGCAGCCCCCCAAAAAGAGGAGGTCAGCACGGAATACGTACTAAGTATATAAATCATATAATACCATAAGGAGATTACAGCTGAAATAGGGATGCAGGAGACAAGTATGACAATTAACAAATCACTATACCTGCATCTTGTGAAATGAAGTCATGTATATCATCATCATCACATATCGTACCAGACCCATTGTGGGGCTCGGTGTTACAAATATATCATTATATCATCATATGCATATATATACCGTACCTGACCTATTATGGGACTCAGTGAAGATGTAGTGTACACTTTTACCGTATCCGACCCATTATGGGACTCGGTACCATAACCATGCTAGTGCATCATCATATCATCATAAACATATATCATACCGTACCCGGCCCATTATGGGACTCGATGAAGATATAGTAAAGTTGTGCACAATAACATATCCGTCCTGAGACTCGGTGAAAAATGTATTGACAATATGCATGAGTAGAGTAATGAGTAACCATATACAAATTAAACCATCATCTGAGACTCAAAGAATAGTCAAGTAAACCATCACTTGAAGATCAGGGTAGTAATCGTCTCAAGTACCTTCTAAATTTCATTAGGAATCATATCAAATGGAGCCTCAGGAATCATAGACATGTATCAAGACAATGCTAAACAGCTTATGGAATCAAAGACATTTGTCATCATAGAGTTCTTAGGAATAGGAGCTTATACCTCCAATTACTATTCAACATATAGAAGGCTCGATGAAAGATGTATTGACAGTATGCACGAGTAGAGTAATGAGTAACCATATGAAAATTAAACCATCATCTGAGACTCAATAAAATAGTCAAGTGAACCATCACTTGAAGATCAGGGTAGTAATCGTCTCAAGTACCCTCTAAATTTCATTAGGAATCATATCAAATGGAGCCTAAGGAATCATAGACATGTATCAAGACAATGCTAAACAACTTATGGAATCAAAGACATTTGTCATCATAGAGTTCTTAGGAATAGGAGCTTATACCTCCAATTACTATTCAACATATAGAAGGCTCGAGGGCAATATCTCAACTACTTTAAGAGTTTTAACACTCAGAAGTGAATAAGAGTCATGAGTCATACTCGGAGCTTATGAATGGAATTATCCCCAAAGCTCATATCACATATCACTTATATCTAAGACATGCCAAAAGAAAAGAAAGGATAGGCTTTACATACATTTTATGGATCAACTGTAACCAAGCTTGTTTCGTTACCTGTTGAACCTAGTTAACACGAAAGTAATACTATTATTAATAAACTACAACTTTCTAACTTATAAATCTACAACTAACTACCCATAGGAATTATTTCCTCGTTCACACTTCTCGATTAGTATATTGATTATTTAAGAAGTTAACGAAAATCGGGCAGCATTTCCCTATAAGTCACCCTATCCGAATTTCCAATTACCCTCTGATTAGCACAGCCATACCAACAACAACAACCACCATCCATATACAATAAAACTACGTCAACATTATTCAAAACAAGTTCCAAACAGCCCACCCAAAACTAAGACATCAAAATACGGTTTTTGATCTTTATTTTGTAAAATCACAACCACACGGAAAGGAGCATAACGTGGCTGCGAATAGAAGCACGTATACGCATTTATAACCACCTTTATATCTCTTCAACATATACAAATTACCTTCAAACAAAATACCATAGCAACGACAACACTAACCAAACTTTAATCCAACTTAGAACGGCCTCAATTCTGTCCATTTACAACGTCAACAATAACTATGTAATTTTCTTCCCTCCAACATCACTTAACATAATTAATCTTTCTATTACAATATCATTAACTCCAATTTGAAAGAAAGAAATCCTACCTTAGCAAATTGACTCCGCAACTCGACTGAAAATTAATGGACTTCTCGTTGAACTTTCTTGTTGCCCCAATAATTAATTTACGTTGTTAAACACCTTTATTTGATCAAAGAATACCGTAGATAATTAATTTATGAATCAAAATTGGAGGACTTACCTTGCTGTAGCCCTTGCCGAGGCTCTCTCTTCTTCTCTCTCTCTATTTTTCTCTAAGCTTCTCTAAGTGTAGAAGATGAGAAAGGAGGGCTTAGTCATAGTTAGACATATATATATCCCTCCCTTGAGAGTGACACATATCATCCCCTAAGGGTGACACGTTTCCATCCCCTAGGCGACCACCTCAGTCCATGCACCCACCCACGTACTGCCACGTAGCAGGATGGGGTCCACCTTAGTAGGTGCATCACCCGCTCACTCCAAGTAGGTGCATCACCTCCTCACTCCAAGTAGGTGCATCACCTCCTTATTCCAAGTAGGTGTATCACCTACTTACTTCAAGTAGATGCATCACCTACTTACTCTTTTTTCGTGGGTTCGTAATCTCATCTCCCTTTAAGAACCTACATAATCCTTGCTACTTAAGCTCTATGTGTACTCAAGTAGCTTAATTATGTAAGATATCCAAGTCAGTAGCTTACGCAAGTAGATCGATTACCACGACTCATTATTTGGCCTCCAACTCCTTTTAAATCCCTCTAAACCTCTTTCCAACCATCACTACTCACACAGAACTTTAGGGATAACATGAATAACATGACAACTTTTCAGGAAAAAAAATGTTCTGATGTACAAAAGTGCGAGGTATAACATCATTCCCCCCTTTAGAACATTCGTCCTCGAATGTTAACTAGTCTCATAAGGTCTTACAAGGATCTCGGGAAATCTCTATAATAGTTTCCATATGTTAGTATCTTATTAATCAATACAATTAATTTAGAATTTTAGATTACCTATAGACATAAGGAACAAGTACGGATATTTATTCTTCATTTCTTCCTCGGCTTCTCAGGTCATCTCTTCTCTATTCTTATTTCGCCATAATACTTTGACGGAGGCCACGTCCTTAGTGCACAACCTTCTGACTTGGCGATCAAGTATGGATATAGGGTGTTCCTCATAATATAGTTCCTCTGTCACTTAGACATCATCCATGGGGAATACTTTAGAAGGATTACTAATACATTTGCGAAGTATAGACATATGAAAGATTGGGTATACTGCTTCCAAATCTTATGGTAGGTCAAACTTATAGGCAACTTTTCCTATTCTACGAATGATCTGATAAGGACCAATGTATCTCGGGCTAAGCTTCTCTTTCATGTCAAATCTCACTACCCCCTTCATGGGTGACACCTTCAAGAACACTCAATCATCAACCTGAAACTCTAAAAGTCGATGTCGATTGTCTGCATATAATATTTGTCGACTCTGGGCTGCTAATAACCTCTCCTGAATAAGCTTCACTTTACCCACAGCTTGCTGAACCATATCTGGGCCTATTAGTAGTGTTTCAACAATATCAAACCAACCAATAAGTGATCTACACTTCCTGCCATACAAAGCCTCATACAGTATCATCTGGATGCTAGCATAATAGCTATTATTATAGGCAAACTTGATAAGTGGCAAATGATCATCCAATTGCCTTTGAAGTCAATGATACAGGCCCGCAACATATTCTCTAGCGTCTGAATAGTACGTTCAGCCTGCCCATCAGTCTAGGGGTGAAATGATGTGCTAAGATTTACTTGTGTCCCTAATCTTTCTTGGAATGATCTCCGAAAGTTAGTAGTAAACTGAGCTCTTCTGTCTGAGATAATAGATATGGGAACCCTGTGACATCTTACTATTTCCTTTATATATAACCTCGTATAGTCCTCAGCTGAATATGTAGTCCTAACTGAAAGGAAATGAGCTAATTTTTTCAGCCTATCTATAATAACCCATATGGAATCATACTTCTGTAGAGTGCGAGGTAAGCCTGTAATGTAGTCCATATTAATTGCTTCCCATTTTCAAGTCGGGACTTCTATCTCTTGTAATAGTCCATCAGGCTTCTAATGCTTAATCTTGACCTGTTGGCAATTCGAGCACTGGGCTACGAACTCTGCTATGTCCTTCTTCATGTCATCTCAATAATATAAACATCTGAGGTCATGATACATCTTGGTTGACCCTGGATGAACAGAATAACAGGCATAGTGTGCCTTTTCCATCACCTATTGTCGTAGCCCTACAATCTCAGGTACACTTATTCTGTCCCCATATCTTAGCACTAAATCAGGCGTGATCTCGAATGGGCCCTTTGTCTTTTGAAGGGCTGCATCTCTGTATTGTGCCAGAACAGGGTCCTCGTATTGGCGTTGCTTTACTTCTTCCATAATAGATAACTCAACAACTCCGCGAACCTAAACTCCACCATCATTGGAGTAGGCTACATGGATTCCAAGGTTACCTAACTGGTAAATTTCACGGACTATCTCTTTCCATTTTCAGTGTATATCTACTAAGTTACCCAACTTTTAGTAACTAGCTAGCTTTGACCGTCTTACTTAAACCATCTTATAATTCCCTTAACCCAACTTGTAATGATCTTTAGACACATTATCTCGTGTCATTTATTTATCTTTAACGCAGACTCTTCTATTGCGTTTTTACTTAGATTTTGCTCTTAATTGTCTGTCACACGTTATATTGCAATCTTTACAAGAATATGCAAAGGTGCTCAACTTAGCCCAAGAAATACCTTAGCGTCATCTCGCTAATCTTCATGATTTACTTTGACTTCTCCTCTCTTATCGTATAATCAGTATCGGGATAGCTCTTTGGTCCAACCACGACCATGTCCTATTTTCCCTTGGTACTAATTCTATTTCGGTAATTTGGCTTAACCCATCTTGCATCTCTCTGTAACGTACCCAAAATATCATAACTGTATTGTCATTATTGAACCCTTACTCCTCTGATCATATACTAACTCATTTGATCTTACGCTTAATATACAAATGTTCGTAGGTTGCATAACTATTCTTGAACAATTTGTATAAGGTATATTCAATCTTAGACATAGTCTTTCCATCTTCTGGTTCATTCTGCTTTACATATATCATTCATAATAAAACTTGCTCATCCTATTTTCCATACTTCTTTCTCTTCCTTTATTCATTTTTTGATCTTCTCATCTCCTACCATAGGAGATTTTCTATTCCTTCTCCTTGGTTACTTATAAATCGCAATATTATTAGCGAACAACTCTATAGCCAACCTCTTAGCCTTTAATCCAGCATAGCATCGCTATCCCTCATAATATCTCTTGGTTATTTGATATCATTCTTTTGTCATACTCTTTCTTTTTATGCACACTCACCTTCTAACGTCATGTCATTCAAGGCCTCTACGAAAACTTCTTAACGCTACCTCAAATACCATCCTGACTTCTTTCCATTTATTGCTGGCTTTCAAATCTTACTAACTTATTTCAGTAAGGGATCTTATTTGGAGTTTAAGCATCCATATCAAATATATTGCAGTGTTAATTGCCTCCATCTCACCCTTGCATTTCTCTCACCCGCTTCCCCCCTTAAGGGGGTACTTATACCATTATCCATTTATACTTTGCTCTATGTCCCCATTTCAACTCTCAAATTCATCCAATCTTTTTTTCCAATCCACTTGGTACTATACCATATCTATATCTTTTTTTATAATTTATAACTTGATTATCCACGTACAAGACCTTGACTAAATCACGAAGCAACGAGAACCTTGCCATATATAGTGCAAAATTTCATCTGATAATCTATACTCGAGTAATGCAACCAATGTAAAAACTCATCCAAGGTCACATTCCACTCATTCCCATCAATAGTTAATTAGTACTTGTAGTCGTTCCAATCCCACTTAGGCAACACTTATATTCCGATGATAAGTGTCCAAAGTTCTCTAGAAATAGTATCTTTACCCCATCCTATATCATCTGTTTCTTTCTGATGAATTTATACTGCACCATTTGTTCCTCAAGCCTACCATCTTTGTCCCTTATCATTTCTCCCCGTCTATGTCCATCTTTTATTCTGCACACAAGGAATGTTATGTTACCTATGTATCATTCAGAACACCTTACTTCCGCATAATTTCTTTTTTTCTCCAAAATATATTTTGTTTATCCATCTTTATTCGTATCATTTCCTAGCACTCATTCTACCTCGTTGCTCATCTTTCTACAACTTGGTCTTTCGCAGTTCCGTCAGTTTTAACATTTGTACCCTTGGCTACATATGTCATGACTTATTGCTACACTGTTATCTCACTTTCTTCTTGTTTCCTCCTTTCAATTACTCTTTCTTTCTTTGTGCTCACTATCATTTCCATTATCATATAACCTTTATTCAAAACTTTCTCTATAGAACTTGATAAGTCTTCTTTATTTATTCTATAGCTTGTTTTTTCATTTCACACTTACCTTTATATTCTAGTCACACGGACCACGTCATATCTTTGGCTACTTTATCAGTAGGCTTTACTTATTTCCATAATGATCCTCATTATTTTCACATTATATCATATTCATATTCAATCTCATAGTATAACACTTCCTAACCTTTTTCACTATTCTTACTATGGGTTAGTCACACTTGGTGGAGTAAGCGAACTTAACCTTTTACCCTTCCTAGTCAGTCTTATCCTTCATATCTCACAAACTATCTTATTAATACACTCATATCTGTCACAGTTCTTTTTCCTCTGTACTCTTATTTTACTCACACTATTACTTTTTTTAACTATAACTTATCACAGTTTATCCCTACTTATCCATTCAATCAGTACCTTAATACAACACTTTATCAAGATGTGCCAGCCTTTTCTAAATCATCTCTTAGTATTACAAACTCTTTCCAAATTTCTTTTTACCTTATCGATATCGACTTACTATTACCATTTATTCAGCAGTTAACTTATTTCTCGAGGTCAGCCATACTCGCAGATTAGTCAAATCTTATCATTACTGTTGGCATGGCCTTGCAAGACTTATTACAACCCTATGTCCCGTTCTCCTTCATTTCTAGGAAAATTTTGATAGAGTTTCCTCTGTATTTCTTACTATCTCAAAATCTGCACGTAAAAAATACCAACAGCGCCTCATAAGGCCGTCATATATATATATATACCATATCATATCACAGCCACACAGGGCTCCCAATATTAACAAGAGTATGAAAATGATGAACTTACCTCGTATATTCAACTCAAATTGCACCTGTTATATTATCCTGTTTACTTCCCTTTTGATCTTCAGCCTTACATTTCAATTATACTTCAATACCTTACCCGACATATACCTTTCGTACCATTGCTTACTTCCGTACTTAGTAACTTCCAGCATCATCAATCACTTTCTTCTATTGGTATCGTTCTTCTGCTGTAATCAAAGGTTATATTAGGAATCTCATTTCATATGGCCTGGCTCTACTGCACGATCTTAGATATGGGAGAAAAGTAACATCCTAAATATTCTATAGCCTCTTGTTTATAAATGTGGTGCACAACACATCGATAAATAAGACTCTACTAGACACGGTTTGTAGATATTCCGAGGATGAACTGCTCTGATACTATTTTTTTCATGACCCAACCCCGTAGGCCGTGACTGGTGTCCAAGTTGGACACTCATCTGTACCTCTGTTAACTATAAGTAAACCATGCTTAATTTATAACTTAAGGAGATTGAATGTTAGCTCAAACGGTCACATGTTCACATACTGGCACAACCCGCCTCCTGAGGGGTCACAACTTATCAATAGGTAACATAGTACATAAACCGATGAGGCTGTCATAACACTTGGAGTCATCCCATTATATACATATACGCAAGCCAATAAGGCTGCCACTAAAAAAGGGAACGTTCCAGAACATAAGTCATATGGACACAACTGAACACATATACATACAACCCATACATATGTCTACAGACCTCTAAGAGTGTCAACGGTATCATATGGCGAGACAGGGCCCCCACTGTACCCCTAAATAAATGGATATATACATTAGAAGATCAGTACCAAAAATCTAGGCTCTGACACAATAGAGCTCTTCCCAAAATTTCTGAGTGGAAATCCTAAGCTAGTGGATCCCCAAAATGCATGTTTGTACCAGTGGGCATGAAATGCAGCCCCCCAAAAAGAGGGGGTCAGCACAGAATACGTACTGAGTATATAAAGCATATAATACCATAAGGAGATTATAGCTGCAATAGGGATGCAGGAGACAAGTATGACAATTAACAAATCACTATACCTGCATCTTATGAAATGAAGTCATGTATATCATCATCACATACCGTACCCAGCCCATTGTGGGACTCAGTTTTACAAATATATCATTATATCATCATATACATATATATACCATACCTGACCCATTATGGGACTCGGTAAAGATATAGTGTACACTTATACCATACCCGACCCATTATGGGACTCGGTACCATAACCATGCCAGTGCATCATCATATCATCATAAACATATATCATACCATACCCAGCCCATTATGGGACTCGGTGAAGATATAGTGAAGTTGTGCACGATAACATATCCGGCCCGGGACTCGATGAAAGATGTATTGACAGTATGCACGAGTAGAGTAATGAGTAACCATATGCAAATTAAACCATCATCTGAGACTCAATAAAATAGTCAAGTGAACCATCACTTGAAGATCAAGGTAGTAATCGTCTCAAGTACCCTCTAAATTTCATTAGGAATCATATCAAATGGAGCCTAAGGAATCATAGACATGTATCAAGACAATGCTAAACAACTTATGGAATCAAAGACATTTGTCATCGTAGAGTCCTTAGGAATAGGAGCTTATACCTCCAATTACTATTCAATATATAGAAGGCTCGAGGGCAATAGCTCAACTACTTTAAGAGTTTTAACATTCATAAGTGAATAAGAGTCATGAGTCATACTCGGAGCTTATGAATGGAATTATCCCCAATGCTCATATCACATATCACTTATATCTAAGACATGTCAAAAGAAAAGAAAGGATAGGCTTTACATACCTTTTATGTATCAACTATAACTAAGCTTGCTTCGTTATCCGTTGAACCTAGTTAACACGAAAGTAATACTATTATTAATAAATTACAACTTTCTAACTTATAAATCTACAACCAACTACCCATAGGAATCATTTCCTTGTTCACACTTCTCAATTAGTATTAATGGAAATCGGGTAGCATTTCCCCTATAACTCGCCCTTCCGAACTTCCAATTACCCTCCGATTAGCATAGCTATACCAACAACAACAACCACCATCCATATACAATAAAACTACGTCAACATTATTCAAAATAAGTTCCAAATAGCCCTCCCAAAACTACGACATCAAAATACAGTTTTTGATCTTTATTTTGTAAAATCACAACCACACGAAAAGGAGCATAACGTGGCTGCGAATAGCAGCACGTATACGCATTTATAATCACCTTTCCATCCCTTCAACATATACAAATTACCTTCAAACAAAATACCATAGCAACGACAACACTAACCAAACTTTAATCCAACTTAGAACGGCCTCAATTCTGTCCATTTACAACATCAACAATAACTATGTAATTTTCTTCCCTCCAACATCACTTAACATAATTAATCTTTCCATTACAATATCATTAACTCCAATTTGAAAGAAAGAAATCCTACCTTAGCAAATTGACTCCGCAACTCGACTGAAAATTAATGGACTTCTCGTTGAACTTTCTTGTTGCCCCAATAATTAATTTACGCTGTTAAACACCTTTATTTGATCGAAGAATACCTTAGACAATTAATTTACGGATCGAAATTGGAGGACTTACCTTGTTGCAGCCCTTGTCGTGGCTCTCTCTTCTTCTTTCTCTCTATTTTTCTCTAAGCTTCTCTAAGTATAGAAGATGAGAACTAAGGGCTTAGTCATAGTTAGACATATATATATCCCTCCCTTGAGAGTGACACGTGTCAGTCCCTAAGGGTGAAATGTGTCCAGCCCCTAGGCATCCACCTCAGCCCATGCACCCACCCATGTGCTGCCACGTGGCGGGGTGGGGTCCACCTTAGTAGGTGCATCACCTACTCACTCCAAGTAGTTGCATCACCTCCTCACTCCAAGTAGTTGCATCACCTCCTTATTTCAAGTAGGTGCATCACCTACTTACTCCAAGTAGGTGCATCACCTACTAATTCCTTTTTCGTGGGTTTGTAATCTCGTCTCCCTTTAAGAACCTACGTAATCCTTGCTACTTAAGCTAGACATGTACTCAAGTAGCTTAATTATATAAAACATCCAAGTCGGTAGCTTACGCAAGTAGGTCGATTACCACAACTCATTATTTGGCCTCCAACTCCTTTCAAATCCCTCTAAACCTCTTTCTAACCATCACTACTCACACAAAACTTTAGGGATAACATGGATCACATGGCAACCTTTCAGAAAAAAAAATATTCCGATGTACAAAAGTGCGGTGTATAACATATTTTAGGCCCTTTTCCGCTTTATATATTAACTAAAATGAAAACTTTATTTTACAATTTAAGAGTGATATGCGCTTAATGAAGTGATATAAATAATAAATTCTCTTTTACTTTAACAAATTTAAGATGAAAGTTCTATTTTAAGCTAAATAAGATGAAGATTTTATTTTTAAATACATATGTTACCATCATGGGAAAGCACACACAAAAATATTTAAGCTAAATATTATGAAAATTTTATTTTTAAAAATGAATAACTAAAGCTTGCAAAGAAAATATAAAAAACTAAATAAAGTGAAGGGTATTTTTGTAAATAAACAACTTCTTAAAATTTATGCAATATATATTATTTTGAATACAAAAAATCAAATAATCAATAAGAAATAATCTAGCATAATTTCATCATAACTTGTATTTAAACCAAACGAACCCTAAGAGTTGTCTTCTCCCCATATTTGCTTCTACATTTATGTTTGATCTATTTAAGTTTCTAGATATATGTGCTCTAAACTAAGTGAGTATTTTTTTATCCGCCAGTTTATTTGTGGATATTATCAGCGTGCTTAATTTTTTTTGAACCCCCTTGATGAAAATCTTATTTTTGCCACTGGACAAAAACATTAAAAAATGATATGAAAAAAATTTAAATAACAATTTTCTCTTCTTGCTAGGAAAATTATTTTCCAATTTTTTAAAACTACATTCTTAAAAAAAAAAATATCTCAACCAACCAAACGTATAAAAATACCCCCACACACTCTAAATTGAAAGGATCGCTCCGCTGGTTTTTCAATCTTCTTATTTGGACAACCACGTGCTTATTACGTGATTTTAAGGACTTTGTTTCTTGGCTGGCTTTTTCATACCAAAAATGAAGGGTGCCAAGTGGCTCAGATACACTTCCTGATTATTATTTTTTAAAATTCTTAATTAAAAGGTTGATATAAAAATGGAGATGCCAATTGTTCAATGCAAAAGAAGTAGAGGACAATAAGAATAAATTGACCGAAAAGGTCAAAAGAAGTTTTTGGTGTTATTAGCTGTACTTTTCAAATGCAAAAAAATTAATTGTTAAATGATCCTACCTCTTGTCCAAATTATTTATCTCCAATGTTTTCGAAATAGACTTCTCATAAAAAAATAAAAATCCCAAGAATTTAAAATATTAGCCAAACAAGCTACTCCTCCGATTCATTTCAATTGTCATACTTATTAAAAATAATTGAGCTATAAATAAATATTATTTTAAAAAATTAAGATATATTTAATTCTTTATTTTTATCTTTATTCTTACTTAAAGGATGTTTGGGTGGGCTTTAAAGTTGGTCAACGTACTTTTAAGCATTTTTAAACTTAATTTGATCTTTGCTTGACATTTAAATTAAAATGCTTTTAATTTAGGTGCTTATAATAATCACCTGTTTGGCCAAACTTATTTTTTTCAAAGTGAAGTGTTTGATCAAATTTTTGAGGAAAAAATAAATGTTTCAGAGGAGAAACAAAAGTTATTTTTTAAAAGCTAAAAAGAGTAGCTTTTGCCTGAAGCACTTCTTTGAAAAATACTTTTTAAAAAAGTACAATTAAAATTACTTTTAAAAAGTTTGGCCAAACATTAATTGTTCCTTAAAAATATTTTTGAATCTGGCCAAAAACAAATTACTTCGGCAAACATACTTTTAAAAAACACACTTTTAAGAATAAATTGATTTTAAAAGTTTGGCTAAATAGGTTATAAATATGTAAAAAGATTAATGTGTTGAAAAAGAGTATAGTATTAAATTAAAATTAAAGAATAGTAAGAATAGTTTAATTAAAATACTTTTTTTAATTATATTTTATTAAGGAACTGCAATTCAGTGGGTATGTTGAAAATATGACAAATAAAATGGTTAGTTTGCCAAAACATTAATATTTGGTATCCAATTAATAGATTTAAGAAATTTTAAAAACAACTACACACTAGAAATATAATCAGGCTCCTTAACTATAATTTGTTCAATTATGATTCGTAGCTACATGTTATAAGGAAGAGCGATGCGAGCGAGATTTGGGAGAGAGGAAATAGGTGAGCGAGATTTGGGAGAGCGAGGAGACATATACAATTGATTTATAAATCTGATCGATAATTGTATCGTGAATATAATCAATCAATTGATTTGTATCAAAAACTAGCTACTAGAAGGATGAGAGACGACCGTATTTGGAAAAGAGAGGATAATTGTATCAAAGACTATTGAATTCAATTTATTGATGCAAATCAATTATATTAAGTATATTAACGAATACAATTTATATCATCAAATACAATTGTATCGTTGTTGTAATTCGTAACAAATTATATTCGTATTCATATGCATTTGCATTCATTTGTTACCATGTGTATTGTATTTAGGGATAGTTTCAAATATATACAATAAAAAATAATTAGTTTACAAAAAATATAGGCATATTTTATTTACATAAAAATAACCAAAATTTATAGGAAGTATACACTGAATATATAATATAAGTTGCAAAAAAATCATAGAAATTAAAGTATACACTGACTATATAATATAACTTATCTATACATTAGCTATAAACTAACTATATATTATGATATACTTAAAAAGCTAAATATAACTTAACTTATCGTTTATATTTATATTGCAAAGAGGAGAGGGAGAGAGAGAGAGGCAAGAGAAAGGGCATTAGTACAACTATATTTATAAAAACAATAGTTGCGAATGGTAATTAATTTTTTTTTATATAAATATATATTATATATTTGTAATTTTTCCTTAATAATAGAATAATGGTGGCGACTGAGCCGTGATGTGAATTTGAAGCCGCGTAGAGAATAATTGTTCTACTTGGATAAAAAAAAAAACACAGTTTGAAGTTTGAAATTTGAAGAATGTGAATAGGACAAGTGGCCCAGCTCAGAAGACAAATTTGGGTTTTTGGCAGCCTGGTTGGTGAGGTCTTTTCATGGTCGTTAACCATCATCTCATCATGATGATCAGCAATTAATATCCATTTTCAAGTCAGTTTCGCCATCCATCATACTGAATCCATAAAACGAAGCTTCCCACAACGACAACGACTTTAGGGGAGACCGAGAGAGAGAGAGAGCTGCCATTCCCTGACGATTCTTATCAATTTCTCAGATCTCCCTCTCCTAAAACCCCTACATCTATCTACTACTCCTTTTCTAGACCCTCAAAGATCTGTATATAATACATTGTTCCAAATCGGTATCTAATTACTATCTTCAGTTGGTCGAATGTCATTTCTTCCACTTTTGTCTTTTCTAAGCTGATAATTGACCTCTCTATTTGGCGGGAAATTGGATTTGTCCTCATCTTGCATTTTGTATTTTTGAATTCAAACAGCTCTTTATTGTTTGGGATTCTTTATTGGGTACACATTTGACCTTGTATTATTATTGTTGAACAAGAAAAGAAGAGGATGGTGATTTCGGATAACACCAGAGGCCTAATTCTGGCAATATCATCAAGCTTGTTTATTGGAACAAGCTTTATATTGAAGAAGAAAGGTCTAAAGCGTGCTGCTGCTGCTGCTGGCACTCGAGCAGGTTCATTTATCTTTAATCTCAATTGAATTGCAAATCAGCATATTTGACCTTTTCCTTTTCTTAGACAAATTGTTATATACAAGCCTTTTCCTTAGAACTTATATAGTTCATAATGTAAATAGTTCAGAGTAAGAGAGTTTTGTGAATATGGGTTGAGAGTGTGCACTACAGAGAAGGAACCATGTGGGTTTATTTTACTTGTGCCACTTCCTAGATTATTACAGTGTTCTCTAATATCATGGGGTTGATCCTCTTTACTGTGGACATAAGTGAAATGACTGAATCACATTTAGAATTGTGTTTCTTTTTGACTATATTGTGTTTATTATCTTAGTTATTGTCTATATGGGCTTGTTAAGAAAGTTCAATTTTTTTTGAAACTTCCATCGTGATAATCTGGTATCCAGACAGTGGTCTCGGGTTCAGTTTGAGGAGGCACTTTGATGCAAAGGTTATATTGAGAAATTTATTGGATTGCCAATTTCAAGTTATGGCATCTTGAGATCTGCCTAGGATTGGAGAGACATTTTCATTGAAGATTAGTTTGGAAAATTTTCTGGAGATCAAATTGATGAATTAGGAAGCTGTTCACATACAAAAATTATTCTGTCAAGTCCTTACAGATGCCTTGTTGATTACTAAAGACTATCAACTGCTTAGTCACGAGCAAGATGAAGAGGCAAAGATGTATATGGTGCGGGTTCCATATGCCAAACTAGTTTCTATAGTATATGTAATGATCATATGGAAATTTTAAAAAATGTTAGTATGTAAACTTATGGTTTGTCCATGTACTGTGAAGTGCATTCTTAGATATCCGTGTGGAAGTACCCTCAAGACTGGCAGAGTCGGTTGAGCAGGGGGTCTCAGGCTCGAAGCCCCCTGCATGCTTTCTTAGTTGAGCTCGTCGCATGGAGCTTGCCTAGTGCGCGGTTTACTCCTGTGTGGTTTGTGAGCTATTACATTGGAGTGAAGCTTAACCAGTGTGCACCTGAAGGGTAGTGGTTGTAGGTTCTCGTGTCAAAAAAAGATAAACGTGTGAAAGTTTAAATATATGTTTGAAGTTCTGGAGAACGAGGCCTCGGAAGATGTAAACTATTTTTCATCTATTGATGCTATGGTTATTGTGATTACCGCCTCTTTCTAGGGGAAAAATAGGTTACATCTTTTGAGGTAAATAGTTACACACATTCAGTATTTACACCAAATTGACTCTGTAAACTTATTATAAAATTAAATAATTTAATGAAGTAAAAATGCATGTTAATTGACCATATTAAGTGCTTCCTCACAGATCTATAATTGTTCTTGCCTTTGCTGTCAAGTTTGCCTCCAATATTAATAGGAATATAGGATAAGATATACTTTTTCAAAAAGTAGAACATTTGATCTCCTTAACATTCAACATTAGTATTTTAAGGTTACCACACGTTGTTACTGAAATGTATTCATTTTGATAGGAGTAGCTTACATCCAACCATAAATCTAGTGAATTTGACGATAAGGTTATATTGAGGAATTTATTGGATTTCCAATTTCAAGTTATGGCATCTTAAGATCTGCCTAGGATTTGATATACATTCTCATTGAAGATTAGTTTAGAAAAGTTTCCATGGAGATCAGATTGATGAGTTAGGAAGCTATTCTTGACATACAAAAATTATTCTGGATGCCCTTGCAGATGCCTTGTTGCAAACTAAAGACTATCAACTGTTTAGTCACGAGCAAGATGAAGAGGCAAAATATATATGGTGCGGGTTCCATATTCCAATATACTTTCTATAATATATGCAATGATCATGTGAAAATTTTAAAAAAATGTTAGTATGTAAACTTATGGTTTGTGTCCATATTCTGTGAAGTGCATTCTTAGATATCCGTGTGGAAGTACCCTCAAGGGTGGCCAGTTTACCTATCCTGTGTGGTTTGCGAGCTATTACATTGTAGTTGGCTTCACCCTGTGCGCATCCGAAGGGTAATGGTTGTGGGTTCCCTTGTCATCTAAAAAAGATACCCATGTGTAAGTTTAGATATATGTTTGAAGTTATGGAAAAATAGTAATACCTTTATTGGTTTTATGGACTCTGAATATGCCAGAGATTTTGATAAAAGGGATCACTCACAGGCTATAAATTTTGTATTGGCGGTTGTGTTGGTTGCTGGAAGGCACCATTACAATATCTGATAACATTATCTACTATGAGGTTATATATATGCTATGGCTGAGGTGATTAAAGAAGTTTTGAGGTTAAAATGGTTTGTTTGACGAGCTTAGTACATGTCGGGTGTAATTACTATTTATTGTGATTTAGTAACAGTTAGAAATATAAAATACTTCAGTCTTCTGCTATATTTTTAACAAATTGTTGATGAAATTTCTTCTGTTCTCTTGATATATCAATTCTATTGATTTCTTAAATTAAAACTGCAATGCTTTATATACTTATTTTCAGTTGTTCTGAAGTATTTTAGTGCCACATTGTCCTTGTCTAATTATGAATTCATGACACAAAACCAATTAAAATCTGCAATACAAGATCATTTTGTCTTTATCACATACTGTGCCAACTTCTGGTCACTCACTTAAACAGTTACTCTGATATTTACTGCAGGAGTTGGAGGCTATGCTTATTTGCTTGAACCACTTTGGTGGACAGGAATGATAACAAGTGAGTAGATCATGAGTTGTCTCCATACCTTAACCCTCTTTCTGGATAAGGAATGGTATTGGTATTGTGGTTTAGATTTCACTGAAAATTTTGGATTGGATTATGCAGTGATCATTGGTGAGGTGGCTAATTTTGTGGCTTACATTTATGCTCCAGCAGTTCTGGTGACCCCTCTTGGTGTTTTGAGTATAATTATCAGGTACGATTTTGAAGTTTATGAACTGTTTGTAAGCTCTAATAATGAACCATGAGCAATGTTGGCAAAACTAACCTTGATGAATCTTTGAATAGTGCTATTTTGGCGCACTTTATGTTGAAAGAACGATTGCAAAGATTAGGTGTACTGGGATGCATTTCATGCATTGTAGGCTCAGTGGTTATTGTTATCCATGCACCTCAGGAGAATACGCCAGGTTCTTTACAAGAAATCTGGATTTTGGCAACTCAACCAGGTTTGAATTTTGTGTCTTTAACATAGATGTTTTTCTGTTTATCATGCCATAGGTTAGAGAAACCTTATCGCACTTGTAGAAGTTATTACTTAGTTCTTCGTTACTGCCTCTGTCTGCAGCATTTTTGGCTTATGTAGCTGCAACGTTATCAATGGTGCTAGCTTTGATTTTGCATTTTGAGCCTCGCTATGGGCAGACAAATATACTGGTTTATTTGGGAATCTGTTCCTTAATGGGTTCATTCACGGTAATTGTGTTTTCTTTTAAGCTACTATTCTTAGCTGCAATGTGGACACAAAACTTTTTCTGGATGTGGTGTGTTTTGCACATATCAACAGTTTCCTACCTTGTCCAGAGATTGGTTGCTGTAGTTTTTTCATGGTCCTTTGCAGATTGTCAGCATAAAGGCTATTGGAATTGCAATAAAACTTACTTTGGAAGGAATTAGTCAAGTTGCTTATCCTCCGACATGGTTCTTTCTTTCTGTTGCAGTGATATGTGTCATCACACAGCTAAATTACCTTAATAAGGTAATACTTTATCTATAGAGTGGAATGGATACAGGGGATTTGAGAAGCCGACCCCAACTAATTTGTGATTGATTTGTTCTTAATTGATGTATTCTTATCAACCTATCAAACCTTTGCTTGCCCATATCTGAGAGTAGTTTAGATCATACATCTATGATCTATGTGCACATTTTCTATCATTCATTTAGATTTAGATATTAAAGAAATTATTCCGCTTTATGCACTCCTTCTATTGGTGCTAATTTTTCCATATTGCGTCTAGGTATTTTTCAGAAACATGAAGCATAAACTTGATAATGAGAATTGATCCCTACTATACTAGAACGATCTCCAGAACTGCAGACTTTGATTATGTTTCTTTCATGTTTTTGTAATTTGGAAATATAATTCAGCTAAAGAATTTTTTTTTGATGAACCTCATTAGATGCCCATGAATAGTTTAATGTGCACTTTGCACAGTCCTCTAGGAGTGCCTGTTCTCATCCTATGTTGAGAAACAGGGTATCACAGTTCAGTTCCTTGAGTCACTTGTTGGTCTTTATTAAAAGCTTAACGATTGAGCAGCGTAATTTTGGATATCTCAAACAAGTAGTTCTGTTTTCTAATGTAGCACAATATTCTGGTCTATTGTCGTATTAAATTTTCGTAATTAGCTGAACGGGGGATGCATAGTTGATTGAAAAAACCTTTTGACTGCTGCTGGACGACTAAAAGATTAGTTCGTCTAAATATGTTGAAGAATGACAAAAGTCCCACATTGGTGGTTAATGAGATGAGTGGACTTCTTATAAGGCTTGGATAATCCTCCTCCCTTTGAGCTAGCTTTTGGGGTTGAGTTAGTACCAGGTGTCATATTTTTACATGGTATCAGAGCAGGACCCGTCTCACTCAATGTTGGGCCCCCGAAATTAAAATTGTCCACGCACCAGATGCTAAGCACTAGGCGTGTGGTGGGCTGGTGAAGAATGACAAAAGTCCCACATTGGTGGTTAATGAGATGAGTGGACCCCTTATAAGAATTGGCCAATCCTCCTTCCTTTGAGCTAGCTTTTGAGGTTGAGTTAGGCTCAGGTGCCATATCTTTACATGTACTATTAACACGAAATGTGTAATTTTGTTTTAAAGTTAATCACATGTATGCTTTTTATGGATCATTTAAGGTGGTCCCCTCTGGGGAGTTTAAAAGCATTTCTGATATCTATACATCTTTTGATAGGCACTGGATACATTCAACACTGCAATTGTTTCTCCAATATATTATGTAATGTTCACCACCATGACCATCATCGCAAGTGCTATAATGTTCAAGGTATTCTGTCAATTGTAGCTCTTCTTTGTTATGGTCCTCTATGAATATGATACAGGGTATTATGAATATTCATCTCGCTTTGCAGGACTGGGCAGGACAAAGTGACAGCGACATAGTTTCTGCAATATGTGGATTTATAACAGTACTTTCAGGAACAATCATGCTCCATGTCACTAGAGAACAGGAACCAGTTACTTTGCCAGGTATGGATAAGACTAAAGTTTACTGGAAGCTCTAAGCCTCACATATTAATATATGTTCATTCTAGATACTGTGCTGCCTATTATCTAAAACAAGGATGTCATCGTATCTTTCTGTTGCACTCCTTTAAAAAACTGATGATAAACTAGGCGTGATTACTGCTACTTCTTTGTTCCTTCGAAGTATGGTGCATTGTCACCAAGGGAGAATATATTCTAGTCATTATTTGACATATTGACATCCTTGCTAGCTATTCCATTTGGGATGACCACCAAGCCTCTTGAACACGTTTTTGACAGAAGCATACATGTGTACTTCTGATGTTATATCACCATAGGGGAAGTTGAAATATGAATATGAACTTTTCGTATCTAGATATGCATCTCTGGAAGCGATTACTCTAGAAGTCCAAAAGGAGTCTGTAATAGCTCATTCTGCTAGCACTGGTATTTTTCTACGGCTAACATTAAATTGGTTTATGCAGGAACTGTTACATGGTACGATGGGGAACACATAAAGGCTATAGAGGATGGACATTACATCCTGTTGCATGATTCAGAATACTTAGACTCATATAGTGTCTTAGCAAAGAATTAGAAAGGTTGATTGCAGAACTGGAAGTTCTATCAGAACTGATACTTGATTTGTGCAATGGAGGGAATGAGGTTCTCGCCTTCTCGTTTAAGCTGATTGATCTTGAGCTTCACAACTGCCTGGCAATTTCTTCCTATGTGCATAATTTGGGAATGACTAGAGGGAAAGGTTTCTTTGATTTTCCCAAGATTTCTTGACCAACATGGAGATACGTCTGGACATGGTTTTCTTGCAAATCTCTAATTGCCATCGGGGTTTGTACATATATGGCTTCTTTCTATGTTGTAACATATTATTGATTATTTTTTCATAATGAGATATAGCATATCAAGCATATGTTTTTCTGAAGGATGATAAATGGTCTTCTTGCTGTTTGTATTATGGGGTTTGTCACTTTGTTTAGATATTAGATCCAAATTTAGTGAAACTCGCTCATTTGACACCCATACACAAAATCAAAAAATGGAAATTTAGGGTAATATAATGGGACTGTGAAAGATCGATTTTGAATTAATCAAAAGCACTTAAAGTGGAATAATCACACATCAATTGATTATTTGAATAATCACTTAAGAACTGTTTTATGACAACTCATGATCTATAATCTAATTGTGACTTGGCTAGTGTAAATTAGAACAATTCATTACTTAGTATAATACAAGTTTGAAAGATCCATCAATCGATTAATCATGGATCCCCTGAAATAACGTGAAAACATTTAGTGGAATGCTTTTTTTTTTCCCGTTAACATCAAACATAATTATATTCCCTTTTGCCCCTGTGGCCCTACCGAGTAACTTCATTAAGGTGTATTTGATACAAAGAAAAATATTCAGAAATATTTTGATTGATTGGTCAAAATATCTTGAAAAAATACTTTTTCTAAAAAAATAATTTTTTTTTAAAATTGAGAAAATAATAATAAATAAAACACAAGTTTCATAAATAGCATTCTATAATTATTTTTATTTTTCTCCGTCAGTCAACCCCCCAACCCTCTGGCCATGCAACTCCCCACCTCAAAACCTCCCCCAACTCCTAGCCCAAACTCACCCCATCCTTATTTTTTTGGCCAAACAAATAGATTTTATTTATACCACACAAACTCCAAGTACACACCCCAAAGTGATCAAAATATAATCAAATAGATCTAAGAATGCACTCCAGACCAGCCTCATCACTCTTATTGCCTACCATGTACAATGTCTTATTGATAAAGTTCTTCTATTCAATCTTTGTCTTGTACATTTTATTTTCCTCTATGACGTTGAAAATCCTGCATTTATTATCATGTTAAATCTATTTCGCAATCACCTGTGGCGTAGGAACCACATTGCTCCATAGGGCTTCATTCCTAGATCTCCATATGTGATAAATGAGTGTAGCTAACATAACCCAAATAAGACTCTTGCTATTACATGTGTCTGAATATTGTCTTACTTCCATTCTGGTGTTCAAAAGCTTTGTATACTACTTAATGAAAGCATTGCTAGTTCCACTTATTTTAGTGTGGTGCACTCCTTGAGTATATATATGTTGAATTTTGACCTAACACAAGTACAACTTCTTCAGGACCTCATCTTCCTTTTGCTCTATATCACTGAATCTAATTTTGCTAATTCTAATTAGTACTTTCTTAGGTCTGTTTAATTTAGCTAGTCAGTTGAAATATAATTTTTCTCCCATTAATTAAGTTTTACTTTCTAACTAGCCCTAACCTTTTCTATGAATTTAGGAACCATGTTAAAATATTTGACCTGTTTTTCCCTATTATGTTTCCATCCTTCCACTAAATTTATAGCAGGACAGTAGTCATATAAGCCCTCTCCTTCATGAATCGAATCTCAAAGGCTGCTAGCTGTGTTATCTAGTCATAGTTAACCAAAAATCTATCAATTTTACTGAAAACTTAATTTATTTATATCCTCCTCAAAGATTAATCATTAAATTCATATAATAAAATGTCATGCCTTCCCAATACCTCTATGTTGGGCTATATATATATACAATGTATCATCTATGTTGTGACTAAGATCATGTTTACATCATCTATCAAATATTTTCATGTCATTCATATTCTGCCTCCAGGGTGAGCTATTAAAATGATAGTATGAAAATCACCTATTTTTCAAGAGAAAATGCTTACCAAACACACCCTTGCCTTGAGTGTGTGTCTGTGTGTTTAGAGAATATGCCTGTGTGAATGTGAGGTGTATTTTTTATTTATTTAAAATTATAAGTATATTAATTTAAGAGACAAATTAACCAATTTTCTAGAAAATCCATAAATTTGTATAAACAGAAAATGTTATATGTAGTGGGAATGATGATCGTGTAGATCACAACAAGGGTACCAACATTGTTTATGACGGTAGAAGGTTTGAATTCTCAAGGTCATTCCTTACTTTCACTACTCTTAGTATAAAATAATTTCAAAAAAAATAATAGTGTATGATATTCTTCATGCAATATTTATTTTTATGTCCTTGATTTATTAGTTCTTCTATTTTATTGATTGCACTTAAGAACGAAAATAATAAATATAATCCAAGAGTCAAAAAGCTTATTGTAAACGATAACAACTCTCTTTCCTGGTCCTTTCGAAACTATTTGATTATCTTCCATGTTTAATTGCAATTGAAAGAGAATATATATATTATATTCATATTGACTGAACATTCAAAAATACTTTCTTAAGTCTCAAAATAAGTAAAAATTGCTTCCATTAATAAATCAATAAATACAATGTGTAGTTTACTAAACTATCCCTTTTTAATAAATATTTCTTGAGAATGAACACTATTAAGAAAGTAGAATATAATTAAGAGTATAATTAAAAAAAACATAAATTTTTATCTTGAATTTCTAAAGTAACACCTATTTCGAGAAGTTTATTTTAGGCATTTATGCAAACGCCCTTATTTCACTCCATTTAAGTAAAATATAAATAATACTCCATAAGATCTAATCACGAAAATGCATTCTGTAATGGTATTTTGAGTGGAATCCTCTTGCATTGGTAAGATGGATGGTCTAAACTCTACAGAGTACGGCTAAGAAATTTTTTTATTTTTTAAAATTTGTACCATAAAATTTTGGAAAAATTGAATTTCGAACTTTTTAAATAATTTAATGTCACGATTCAAATCCCCGTGAGTGACACCCACACTAAACCGCGGTGAAAAAATCAACTATCCAAGCCAATGCGCACAACTAAAGAGTCTTAAAACAACATTTTGAAGTAAAAGAACTCCAAAATCTATAAGTAGCATTCTTTAGAAAATATTTTATGAAAATAACCCCTTAGAACCTGAAAGTCGTGTATCAAATTCTACATAGTTTAAAATACGGAGATGCAACATCAAAACAAAAGAGCAAAAGAGTCTACGTCGAACAGATGGACTAAGAACGAAAAAGGAATCCACAGCAACCCGAAAGAAGTAGCTCACCCTTTAATTCAGATGAAGTGCATGTCACAATTGAGGTCGCAAAGCAACAGGGCCGGCTCAATGCATACAAAAATAAGGCATATGTCTTAGGCCCCCAATTTTAAAGGGCCTCAGATTTTTACCAAAAATAAATTATATGTATATTTTTGTAGATAAAAATTAATTATTTATAATAAAAATATGTATATTATTTTATTTTCTTTAATCCCATTCAAATAGAAGAAATCAAGAAAATGTTGTTTTCCCTTCTTACATTTTTTTAACTCCTTTTGTATTCTCTTTCTTCAAATCTTTGATAAGTTAGAGTAATATTTTGTCAAAAAATATGAATCAATAGTCAAAAAGTATTGAACAAAGTGAATTATAAATTATCTATTTTATTTCTTCGTAAATTTTCAAGCACTACAACAAACACATTAAAGTGAGGTATACCAAATTATCAACTTCTTGAATCATATTTTATGGTTCTAACACTTATCGTTATTTAAAATTTGTCAACTTATTATTTATAGAATTATGTTAAGAATTCATATAACAATTGCCTCAGTAAAAGGATGTTTTTCAACATTGAATTGATAAAATTAGAAAAATAATTTTAAATAAATAAATATGAGATTGAATTATTTAAATTTTAGGCTTCTAATTAAAATTTTGCTTTAGGCCTCACATTATGTTGAGTCGCCCCTGCAAAGCAGCCACTTGAATATGTCCTGTACTCAACAAAAAAAAGCAGGTGTAGTATTAATACACAAAACCAACAATGTATTGATATGATCATCATCAACTCTAAATATACAAATATAAGCAAGTAACTAAAACATAGTAAGTCCAGGACAACCAGATACATAAACCAAATCAACAAACATAAACTAGACTCTTGGTTATCAAACTGACTTAACAATCACACAAGGCATTTCCAACATCACAACAACATCAACATGATGATTCCATTCATAAACTATGGTGTTTAGCATGCAATCCTGGCCTTCACAAGAACCATCCCACCATTTAAACACAACAATCCGGTCACTCATGAACCAACATAATAAACACATCACAAGGAACAAATTTGATTCACTCAAGGAACCAACACATATATGAAAAATCAAACATGTATCAGGCGTGCTACACGAGCCAACCATATAGTAATTTGTATCAGACGTGGTACCCAAGCCAATGAATAATCTAACATGTACTGGGCGTGGTACGTACCGGAGCCAACCAATAGTATTATGTACCAGGCGTAGTACCCGAGCCAACCGATAAATTGTATCAGAAATAGTACTAGAGCCAACCAATGAACCACAGACATCACACAGTCATAATCAAAATGAAATAACTACATTTGTAAATCCACAATCAAATTAAACATGTTCATTATATGTGATTGACAACACAATATCATTTCACATTCACCCCTTATGTTTTCACCAACATGCATTGTACAGATAAACTACAGAAACAATTAACATGTACACATTATATAACTTGAAAAATAAATAACTATCACCTACCTCGAATGAAGCTAATCCTTCCCCCTGTTATGAATTCTAACTTGATTTTCATCTAGAAATAACAACACAAGTATAACAATCAATCACAAATGGTTAAATATTTTCGGATTATAACTTAATCTCCAATCTCAGGTCAAACTCATGATCTTCCCACCTAATCCAGACTTTTCCACCATTAATTCACCTAAAACTATCAATTTCCTAGTTATACTAGTCATGAATATAGTAAATAAATCAAGAATATCCGTTTTTATAAATAACTCAAGGTCTTACACCCAATTATTTTCATCTTAGGATGAGGTCAAACCCTCTCCTAGGGCCATAATTACTACCTCTAAGGTCTAGAAATTAAAGTACCAAGTTAGGAGAGTAATTTACTTCCCAGAAATCAAAGTACCAAGTTAGGAGAGTAATTTACTTATCTTTAGGATGATTTCGATGGAAACTGAAGAAAATCACCCTAGGTCGTCTCTATACTTTCCAAAATGTTCTTGCGAAATAATGAGCGGCTTTAAGGATTAATCTGGATAAAGTGCGACCAACCCCGCTATAACGGCCCAATCCCGTTATACCGCCCCCGCTGTAGCGGAAATACCCTCTATAGCGGGAATAAATACACCCATTGCAACGGCATGTCACGCGCTGTAGTGACTTGCATGTATGGAAACTCAGAAATCTCTCAAAAATTGTTCATTTCACAACACACCCTCGAATCTTGAGGTTTCAAACCAACTTTTTCACATCAAGTTCGATATCGAGAGTTCTACTCACTTGAATTTACTGCCGAAAACTCCTACAGATTCCTTAACGTCTTAGGTAACAGAAAAGTCAACCCAAACTTAGACATTTTATCCAATTCTTTTTCGGATTGCCGTAGGCTTCACCTCACTCAAAAATCGTCAGAACCTAGCCTAGCCTGAAATTTTTAACTCCCAAATCTAGAATTTTTCTCACTCACTTTCTTTCACCATTAGCGCATCCATAACGACAAGAAGTATCGCTACATTTGAAAAACACCAAAAAGTTATTTACACCTTTTCACTTTAATTACTCACAAAAATTCAAAACCAACTCCAACTTTGTATTCATGACAAATAAAATTTCAATTTTCAAATATTATTTTTTAACTTTACAAACAAAAATTACTCTTTTCAAATACTCATAATTTTTATGGCCAAAGCCCACTTAATCTCCATATGTCCTATAGGTCTTTCTTCGTGGCTTAATTCTATTTGATCGTCGTTTACTTCTTATTGTTATAATTGGAATTCAATACAAGAAATGAGATTTTAAAGCGGCTAAAGTCCCAACAGAAAGAAGAAAAGTCGCCATATATAAAAGAATTCTCGTGGCAACTTGATAGTAGTTAAATATAGTATCGGCGCTAAACTTAATTCATGACAACCCCTAATTATGTCGAACTTTTTTCTTAGAGAATGTTCATAAATGTAGCTAGAGTTTATGTAATTCCAACCAGAAAGTTCACAATTGTACATAATACATACCTTCGATCCGTTTCAATTCATTTATCTAGTTTTAACTTGAAATAAAATTTTAAAAAGTAAAGAAAAAATTTATATTTTGTACTCTTAAATTAAAGATATGTCAATTATATTAAAATATCCTTTAATTTTATGGCTTCAAACATGCATATCATGTGAAAAAATAGAATTAAAAAATTATCAAAAATATATATAAAAAATATTTTTTAAAACAAATTAAAAAAAACAAGAGAAATAAATTTAGAAGGAGGGAATATATAGGATCACTTGCAAGAGTTTGATAACATTTGTCCGAAACAAAAAATGATTACATATTGTTGTCAAACTAATTATCGTAACCGAAATCGTACGAGAAATTAAATAGACGTGCCTGCAACGTGCAAATTAATTAAATGCGTTTTAGAGACAACACATACCTGAGCTGTATAGGCATCTTCCCAAAGGACACATTCCTTAAATAATTAGCAATTAAAAATAATTTGACTAAATTATATTTATTATTTGATCTTAATTTAGTACTATTATTTTTTCTTCTCTCTCAATTTTTATTAAAGTAAAGGTAAAAGTTGTTGGATATTTTCTACGGTAAGCCTTAGAAGAAAGGGGGTAATGTGAATTGAGAAAATGGAAGAAAAATAAAATGCATTTCTTTTTTATTGGTGGTGAAGATGAAATCTTTTATACTTTTAATAAGAAATACCTGGTCTAGTTATTAAAGAGTTTAGAAGAGGTCTTCCTTCGCGCAACCGTTGTTCTTGTTTGACTTTGATTGATTGATAATTTTTTATATAAAATTTATTTATTATTCTCATCAATTAATTAAGTATATGTTCCTTGCAAACAAACATTTTTCTTCCAACATACACCACCTCTATTCTGAACAAGTGAATTCTCATCTCTTCAACCCAGATCGTTGGCTATATGTAGTGAGGTTTTCCTCAGTTTTTTACATTGAATTTACTTTTTTTGCTATTTTCTTACAAATAAAAATCGAGTCTTCATGTGAATTGTTGCTAACTTTTGAGTTCGTTAAAGTTACTGAAGTTTATATCCGTTTTATCCTGAAAAAAACTAATCCATAACATCAAGTACAGTAAATTAAATTCCTTAAGGACACACAATGAATTTAATAGTCTTGAATATTTATTCTTTTCTTTTTAAGAATTTCTTATTTCTACCTTTCCAATTTACTTTACTTTTGTACGTTACTGTCTTGAACACAAACTAACAATAAAAGTAAATAAATAAAAAAAAATCTATAATAATGTGTGTAACTGACAAGTTCTTTGACCAACTAGTTTTAATTACCATGAAACGTAAAATGCATCCCTACTTTGACTAAATTTGTTTTTATAGACAACCAAACTCTTGTCCTCTATAAATATTCATTAACCTTGTATACACTTATTGCATTCTTTCTCAAGTAAATAAGTGGGAGAAATTGAGAGATGGAAAAAACAAGCCTAGTTTCATTGATTTGCTTTATAGTTGTTATGGCCATGCCAATGGCTCAAAGTGTTGAATTAGGACCAAAGGCTGTTGAAAAATGGTTCCATAAGCTTCCTCATGCAAAGCAAAAGGTATCTAAGTTTCATTTCTATTTTCACGACATAGTTACCGGAAAAAATCCAACTGCAATTACTATAGCCCAGTCCAATATGACTGCCAAATCCCCAACTTTCTTCGGTTCTGTTGCAATGATAGACGATCCACTGACAGTTGGACCAGAGCTCAACTCGACAATAGTGGGTCGAGCCCAAGGGATTTATGGTTCAGCTGATCAAAATGAGGCTGCCCTTCTCATGACCCTCAACTTTGTGTTCACAACTGGTAAATATAACGGTAGTACATTGAGTGTACTTGGTCGGAACCCAGTATTTAACCAGTACCGTGAGATGCCGATCATTGGTGGTTCTGGAGTATTTCGGTTGGCTCAGGGAATCGCCACCGCGAAGACTTATTGGTTCAATACTACCAGTGGGGATGCTGTTGTTGAGTATAATGTTATGGTACTGCATTACTCACATTAATTAATTTAATTTGAAGCTTTGTGTGTTGGTGTTCATTTGTAATCTATAGTTTCTCTTTTTTGTGTTAAGGATATAAAGATGTGTTTTGATCAATGAAATAAGACCTTTGACGATGTTTAGGGATTGCACGTATAGATTGCAAACTTTCTTGGATTGGACATGTTTACGGTATTGAATAATTTAACTAGTTGTATACATAGTCAATGAATTGAGATATATAAAATTAATTAAAAGCCTATAATAAGCTATGTACTGGTAGTTATAATGAAAACAAAAAAAATGTAGTAAGTAATTATCTGAAAGTGAAAGTTGGCATATTGAAAGCATGCAGGCAACTAACTAAATGAGTTTTTAGCGATCAGGTGAACACACAAGAGGAGCCAGAAGGTTAGCGTTGGGGAGGAATCCATACCTTTAGTTTAAATTTTATATTTATATTAATTATTTTTTAAAAATATAAAAATAATAACACAAAATATTATTGCTATTTCAGAATTTAGAATCCGGAAAGTTTCAAAAAAAAAATCCAAAAAAAAGTGAATTTAGAAAGTTTAAATTCTGACTCTGCTTATATATATTTGTGATAGTAGTAGTATATATTTTTATGATCTATAGTAAGATAAGATTAGGAATATCAACGTGAGTGACCTCCAGTGAAATTGAGATAGTTTGAACATGTGAAGAGGAGATGCACATATATTTCAACGAAGAGGTGTGAGATATTGCATATATGGTAAGAAGAGTAGTAGAAGTAGGCCAAAAAAATATTAGAGAGTAGTGATTAGATATACCATGACACAATTTCGATTTACTGAGGACATGGCCTTAGATAAGAGAGTATGAAGGTCGCAGGTTAGGGCAGAAGGTTAGTAGCTAATTGAGCATTGTCTTGATTTTCGATAGGATTAAGCTCGATAGTAGTTTAGAATACCGTGTATGTCGTAAGTATTAGCATTATACATATAATTTCTTGCTTTTGATATCTGTTATTTATTACATTTAGGTTTTCACGCTATTTTGCTGATCTTATTACTCCTTTTCTGACTGTTATGTACTGTTTTTTTTATTAATTATCATGGTTTTCATCGTTGCCTTTTTTTTCTTTTCACATCTAATTTGTTTAGTTGTACTTGATTCTAGGATCATTTGGAGAGAATATCTCTAATTTCACAAAGATTAAAATTTGCATGCACTATCTTTTCAGAAAACACTATTAGGGGTCGTTTGATAGAGTGTATAAAAAAAATGCTAAATAGAGTATATTAATAATGCTTATATTAGTAAGGCTTGTATTAGTTATGCTTACATTAATTATAGATAGAATATTTCTTATGCATTGTTTGGTTTAGTGTATTGAAAATAGCATGCATTGCATAAAAATATTTTTTTACAAAAATATCTTCAACAATTATGGTAGAAAAGATGTAAAAAGGATTTTGAGGAGTAATTGGGTCTTTAATCATGGCAATGCATGCATTAAATCTCCTTGCATTATTAATACGTAGAAATCCATAATATTAGTAATACACACCTTGATACACAATAGAGTGTATAAATAATGCAAGCATTAATTATACATAACATAAAAAAGTGTACCAAACAAGGTACTACTAATACACCTAATTAATACATACATTAATTTTATTAATATACTCCACCAAACGACCCCTTAATGTTTAGACTTCGTAAAATATGTATTTCTATTGTTTATAGATACGTTGATATCATGCGGTAGTTACGTAACTTACGCTGCTAACTACTCATTTAATATATATTTAATTTTGATTTTAGTTGACAAGTAAGCAATATAATTTTAAGAGTGTATATTTAGATATTGTAATTTAATTTTAATTAGCAATTAAATAATTTAATGCATTCCCATCATATTTTATGGCACATAAATTTTGAATGTATTTAAATAATCATTTTATAAGTAACGTGAAAATAAATTGAGCTTTCTAAATATACATACTCAAAATTTAAGTATTTTATTTATCAATTGAAACTAAATTTAAATGTCTTATTTATGCATTATGCCTATTAAATTTGCTATATGAGTAGTTGGCGTAACTTTACCTAACATAGTTACTTGTATAGTCATATTCAATTAATAGCTACCCCATGAAGATTTTTTTTTTGATTTCTCACCCGTTGTCCGGAGCCCATATTGAAGCCCCAACTAAATTCAGATCGCGCAGTACAAAGTCAATTCAGGAATGGTACTCCCAACAGTGTAACTTATATGAATCCAACACAAATCAATGGATCATGAGGTCTCTTAACTCATCAAGAAAAGTGCGGAATGTAAAAGACTTAAAGTAAGGAACAAAAGAGCGTACGTAGAAACCACATTGCTCAAGGGAGGAGAAAACCACGACATGTCTCATAGAATTTCAACACAACTCCATTAACTTCAATGAGCAAAGATCCAGATAACAAGCTCTTGCAATTTAGGAATTAAACTCTAATCCATTTTCCGTAAAACTAAGCAATACCTCTATTGTCCATTACACCAATAACTTTGTTGATATAGAATTCAAGACTTCACATAGTTAACTCTAGCTACAACTCAGAATAATGAAGAAAGACTCAAATGGATCTAACTCCTTTATAGCTTAGGAATAGATCTTACCGTGAATAAGCACAAAAATAATATCTCGAATAACAACTAAGAATAAAGATAATTCTATTAGGTTCCTTGTTGTTGAGAGAACTTATTTCTTCATAGAATGACTTTTGCTATGTGTGATTCTTCTGGACTGCAAAAACTAGGTTATGTCATTTGTGAGGAGCCAATATATAATAGATAAAAATCTTTCAAAGCAATGTCATTGGATGAGAGTACTGTTGTTGTGCAGACGCACACCAATCACTGCAGTAGTGGTAATGGTTGCAATACTTTTTATAATTGTCCTTTTCATGTAGCAGAACCCTCATTCTCTCATGGAATCAGGTTCCCTATTATATCCCATAGTTTATTAAGTCATCAAAACCTCAGAATAATATTTTCTCCTTTTTTGATAATGACACACTATATTCCTATTTTCAACATTCAACTTGTTCCCCCTATCAACCAGTTCCTCCGTCAACCAATTCCCCCATTCAATCGAATTAGGTCCTCATACACAGTCTTTATATCACTAACTGATCCCATACCCTAAGTACAATATATTCCACCTTTTGTCATCACAAAAAAAAGTAAACCAAGTGAAAAGTAAGTAGTTTAGACAAATTCATGGCCACTAGGACAACACGGAGCATGAGTAAAGATGCATAAAGTAATGAGAACAACCAGTAGACACAAGGAAAAACATTCATTGATCATCAAATATTAACATTCAAAATACTACAAACAAAATACAAGAAAAACTGGACAATGCCAACTAAAAGAAACAATCAAAAGGACATGAAAAGAACATAGATGGGAGTTCAGATAGTAGGAGGCTTAGGAATAAGGGATTGAAGGACAAGGGTTAATCGAGCATCTGCTTCAACATGAGTTTTGAACATTCTCTCTTTGAGCTCAATGACTTGAGTAGTAAAACTCTCATTTTGAGCGTTCAAGTTAGACAGTTCAGATGAACATAGTCTTTATGTTTGAGCCTTTAACAACTAAGCCTTCAGGCGAGTAATTTCTGCTTACTTTCTATTCAAGAGTGCCGTTATTTTGTCCAACTCATGCTTTAATTATTCTTGTTCTATCAGCAGTTTTGACACCTTACTTACACTCTTTGATTTGTCTTCTAACACTCACACTCTATAAGTGCGGTCGAAGAAATGGTCTGTTTAACAGTTACTTGAATCCCTTTGCCTAGAGGAGCACCAAAGTGATTGAAAACTTTTGTCAACATGTATCCATACCCCATGACATTTTTACCATCCTTGACAGTGATGATCTTGTGCATATTCTCTAACATAATAGCAGGGCGATTTATCCATTCAATCTTGCCAAGAGATTCCATGAGGAATAACTCAACATCAGATGTAACAATTCTCTTTTTTCGGTCCTAGACAAGAGTACTTTATTGACAAATTCAAAGAAAAGTTGATATACCCCTTTGAGATAATTTTTAGGGATACATGCACAGTTAAGCTTCGAAAGTTTGCCAATTTCCTGAATAAACTGCTTTGATCGAGATCTATTGACCATAGTCTTGATTCATTCTCTAGGTACTTTCAAAATCTTTCTCAAAATTTCTTCATTTAGATACATCATCATGACTTTCACTTGGGTATTCAGACTCCCTTCTCCAGCAAACTCCATGTTATAGTAAAATTCACGTACCTCTTGTTCATACAATAGTGAAACTGATATACTCTTTAGGTGTCAACCTCATAGAGAGTTTCTTCTCTGATACCAATCAATAGCTTCTATGCATTCACCACAAGTCAATGGACCAGGTCCCTTGACTCAACATGAACAGTGTGAAATGTAAAAGACTTAAAGTAAGAAATAAAAGAGCGTACGTGGAAACCACATTGCTCAAGGGAGGAGAAAATCACAACCTGCTTGATCAAGATGGATTATGCCATCAGAACTTGAAGATTCTAGCTTCTGCGCTTTGTCAATATCTTCAATGGTTTGATTCTCCATGAAGAAGATATCACGGCTTCTCACAAGCTTCTTCTCAATTGGATCAAAAACCTATGATGGATACAAAAACCTTCTTTCAAGATACAGAAATCCTAATATGGATACAAAAACCTTCCTCACAGAACACAAAATAGCCCTGTCCCATCCAAGTATGTTGCTTATACATTCACAACCCATTTGTTTAATCTTTTCCTCCTCAGGCCACCACAACCTAAAAAGAA
This sequence comes from Solanum dulcamara, assembly GCF_947179165.1. NCBI lineage: Eukaryota > Viridiplantae > Streptophyta > Magnoliopsida > Solanales > Solanaceae > Solanum > Solanum dulcamara. Next base: position 15,618,557 of record NC_077248.1, on the reverse strand, counting down.
TAACTGGCAAATCAATTTTATATGGATAAGTAATGCACCAGTTCAAACCTGTTTCGTACTGAATTAAAAAAAAAGTTGTATAAATACAATCACATGGCTTCATTTCTTGTCTATATTGATCATCCTTTTTTTCTCCTTCATTTGTTAAATATTTCTGCCCCTCATTTGCACAATTTTGCCTATTATTAATTGAATACATTACCTAAATATTTTATGATATCCCATGGTTCTACATGTCATGTCTGGCAAAAACTCATCTGAACCTATTAAATTTGATTGTTTGTGCTTCTGCAAGTTATGGTGTCTTCCTTTGTGCTTGATATCTATATTCTCTGTTTCTTTGTGCTATGTTTACTTGCATAATCTCCATGATTATTCATTGAGAATATATTCATAGTATTTTCAAATATCCTTTGGTCCTTTCTCTTTTTCTATATTCATCGTAACTTGTCAAATTTCTTGTTATTGTTTCTTCGAGTTTTGGTGTATTTATATCCGCTTATTTTTAGGTGTTTTTGGTTTGAGATAAAAGTGTCAAAAATAACTATTTTTTTTTATACCTAAACTATTGAGACTTATTAATTTTAGAAACACACCTATCTCTTTTATTCCACTCTCATCATGGTGTGGAGCATTGAAGTATTGTAAAATAGAATTCTATATATAACATTGAAGTAATTTGATGTAGTGTGGTTGGAGGATTTAGTATATGTATTTTTGTTGTAGTTTGATCGATTGTTGGCAGCTCTTTGAGCTTGTTTTAACTGATTATATTGTCTATCTATTGAATTAAATTAAATTGGCAATTGGGCAACTGCAAAAACAATATTTTACTGCCAAGTTTTTTTTGTAAAACATTGATGACCACACACTACTAGGAAAACGCTCAATTTATGGGGTGATTTTTTCCATTTGTGGCGATTTAGAGACTCCACAAATTAAAGTGCGAAGGTTTTTAAATACACTATAATTACCTTTGTTACAAGCATATTTGAGGCGATTTTAATAAATCTCCATGACGCCCTCACAAAATGACTTTTTAATTTGTGGAAGTTTTTTTAGTATCAATTTGTGATGGTTTAGAACCTTCACAATATGATCTCAAATTTTTAAAAATTTGTGTGGATTTAAATTGTCGCGATATGATATCCATATTTACATAATTTGATTTGTGGAGTCTTACAAAATTTTGTCAAAAAAATAAAAATAAAATTGCTGTCATGTTATGTTGTTGCAATTAGTTCACACAACGTGGTTCAATGTCAAACTAATCATCGTAACTGAAATTAAATAACCTCTTGCTGGAACATGCAGATTAGTGTAATATGCATATACATTATTTAGAGTTTAGAGACAATACATATGTAAAATTTAGAAGATAAGAAGCTGAAGAAAAGGAAATTTTCTGTGTCTTTATTCATAGTATGTACATTTGCTTATATAGTGATACATAATGGTTGTAATAGAGACAAGAAGGCATGGATCTCATTTGTCTTATTAGTACAAAATTTTATTATACTTGCCCATAATTATATGGGCATAACTATATTTAATTGTGTGATATAAAATTCCAACGGTGGGAATTTTATATGGATGATATGCTTCCACGTGTGTGTGCAAAAGGAAAGGCTGAAGAGTTAAGACTCTTCAGCTTCCTTCTTCTTTATTTTGTGCTGCTTCTTCATTCTTCTTCTTTTGCTTCTGCTTTCTTCTTCTTCGTGTTCTTCTTTTCTGCTTCTTCACTATTGCAGTGTTGCTTTCCAACATCCCCCCTCAAGTTGGAGGGAAGAGCCATGACCCCCAACTTGTGGAGAATCGCCCGGTGAGGGACCCCAGAAAGGGGTTTAGTGAAGAGGTCGGCAAGTTGTTCTTTGGAGGGAACAAATGAGAGGGTAATCAAGCCGGATTGAAACTGTTGGCGGACGAAGTGGCAATCTAACTCAACATGTTTGGTGCGCTCGTGGAAGACCGGATTGCGGGCTATATGGATGGCAGCTTGACTATCGGAGTGGAGCGGAATGGGAAGTGAAATGGGAGCAGAAAGATCTTCAAGAAGCCGAACTAGCCAAGTAAGCTCAGCAGTAACGCGACGCATGGATCTATATTCTGCTTCGGCGGAGGACAAGGAGATCGAAGCCTGTTTCTTCGATTTCCAAGAGATCGGAGCTCCTCCGAGTGTAATGAAAAAACCACTAACCGATCTGCGAGAATCTTTACAAGAAGCCCAGTCTGCATCGCAAAATGCTAGCAAAGAAAAAGAGGGTTTGGAAGATAGCAGTATGCCTTGACCTGGATCGGAGCTCAAGTAGCGTAAAACGCGTAAGGCAGCCGAGAAATGTGACAAACAGGGTCGTTGCATGTGTTGACTCAGAGCAAGTACAGCAAAGGATAGATCTGGGCGAGTGTTGGTTAAATAATTCAATTTCCCTATCAAGTGACGATAAAGGGTGGGATTTTCCAGGCGGGGACTGTCATCAGCTCTAATCTTGAAGGAAGGATCCAGTGGAGAAGTAACTGTAGCCAGATGAGAAACATTGAAGTCATGAAGCAGGTCCAGGGTAAATTTGCGTTGATTCACAATAAATCCATGATCTTCTCGCAAAATTTCCATGCCAAGAAAATGGTGAATTTCTCCCAGGTTCTTAACTCTGAACTCTGTATTGAGGAAGCATTTGATATTCTCAATTTCAGACAAATCATTTCCTGTGAGGAGTATGTCGTCGACATAGACTGCTAAGATGGAAATAAGTGTGCCATTGTGTTTAAAAAAGAGAGAGTAATCGTTTAAAGAGGAGGAATATCCTTTGAAAGCTAAGGCTCCTGCAAGTCGAGCATACCATTGCCGGGAAGCTTGCTTTAAACCATATAAGGACTTCTTCAGGAGACAAACATGATTAGGGCTAGGAGGTGTCAGGCCTGCGGGAAACCTCATAAAAACTTCTTCTTGGAGGTCACCATGCAAGAAGGCATTGTTGACATCCAATTGTGAAACAGACCAGTGCTTCTTAGCTGCTATGGTAAGGAGGCAGCGGATGGTGGTCATTTTCACAACAGGGGAAAAGGTTTCTCCATAGTCTATACCTTCTCTTTGTATATCCCCCCTTACGACTAGTCTGGCCTTTAATCGTTCAATGCTACCATTTGAGAGATGTTTTATTTTGTATACCCATTTGCAAGGTAAAGCTCTCTTTCCTTTAGGCAATAGGACAACATCCCAGGTTCGATTGATTTCCAAAGCCTGAATTTCTGAGTTCATGGCCTCTCTCCATGCTGGATGTTGGGAGGCCTGGCTATAGCAACTAGGCTCAGTAAGATTAGAAAGGGAGTGAACTAGGTATTGATTGTGGGGGGATAGGGAAGAGAAAGCATAGCTTTGAGGCTTAGGAGAATGATCAAAGCAAGTTTTCCATAGATCAGTAACTATCACATTATTACAAATGTAGTCTCTTAGATACTCAGGCTCATGAGATATTCTACTAGACCTTCTGGGAAGAGCTGTTATAGGGGCAGGAGGAGAAGCATCTGATGTAGTAGAGCTTGGATAGACATGTTCAAGTTGTGGTAATATAGGTTGTGCAGTAGGGGTTTGCTGAGAGGGACTTAGTGACAGATTAGTGACAGAATGTGGACTGTATCCAGAGGCATGATGTTGAGATTCTGAGGGTGTGACTGGGTAGGAACAATCTCTTACAGGTGGGTCTGAGTAATTGTGGAGTGACAGGTCAGAATGATGATCTGAGGAAGAGGGGGAGTTGAAAAAAATAGGTGTGTGTGAGTTCTCAGATGAGTGGAAAGGAAAATGTGATTCATGGAATCTCACATCCCTAGATACAAATACTTTCTTCTTATCAAGAGACAACAGTTTATATCCTTTTTGTTGTAAAGGATATCCTAGTAAAACACAAGCAGTAGCCTTTTCATCAAACTTGTTTCTTCCCTGTGCCAAGGTGGAAGCATAACACAGACACCCAAAATTCTTCAAATGATCATAGGTTGGTTTCTGTCTAAGTAATATTTCATAAGGTGTTTGTCCCTTTAGAACACTAGATGGCAGTCTATTAATGATATGAGTAGCAGTCAAGATGGATTCTCCCCAGTAGCACATAGGTAATTTGGATTGAAACATCAGCCCTCTTGCAATCTCTAATAGGTGTCTATGTTTTCTCTCAACAGTTCCATTTTGTTGAGGTGTAGCTACACAAGACAGTTGATGCAAAATCCCCTGAGAAGCAAGAAATGCTGATTCTTGTGTGCCTTTCCCTAATTCCAAAGCATTATCAGATCTGATCATCTTAACCTTGACATTGAACTGTCTTTCTACCATAGAGAGAAAACTTTTCAGTACAGGAAAAGCATTACTCTTAGTACTCAGTAAAAATGTCCATGTCCCTCTACTAAAATCATCTACTATGGTGAGAAAGAACCTGAAACCATTGTAAGTATTACACTTGTATGGTCCCCAAGTATCTATATGAATAAGATCAAAAATGTGCTTGGATTTTATGCTGCTGGTAGGAAAAGGTTGTCTAGTTTGCTTAGCTCTAGGACAAATGTCACAAATAAAATTGGAGTTGGATTTATTAGAGAGAAAGCTTAAATGTTTCATTGCTGAAAATGGGAGATGTCCCAACCTCATATGCCAGAGCTTTACATTAGGTGCAGCATTAACATAAGCTGAATCAAATTCTGGAACTGAGGTGGGATTTCTTCCTTTTGGAATTGAAAATACATCATTTGAATTGAAAACATTTCTAGACTTGTCACTATTAGAATCCAATAGATAGAGACCCTCTCTAACTTCACCAAAAACTTGAGGAATCCTCACTGAAAGGTCCTGCAGGAAACATCCATTAGCAGTGAATAGGACATCATATTGAAACTGGACACAAAACTTGTGAATTGACAGTAAATTGTACTTAAAATCTGGCACAAGTAACACATCATTTATGACATGACCTGGCAGAATGGAGATGCTGCCTACATGGGTCACACTTACCTTGAAAGAATTAGGTAAGTTAATGTTTAAAGGCATAGGGAGAGGTTTTAGAAACAAAAAGGAACTGGGATCAAAACACATGTGTTCTGAAGCTCCTGAATCAATTATCCAGGAATTCTGTTTAAGGTTAGTGAATATGGAATTTGAGTATTTAAGAATGGTACCAGCTACTGCATTTGCATTCATTCCTGTTTTTGTCAATTTGCTTTGCTTGTACATTTGCATCATCTCTGCAATCTGTTGTTTGCTATACTGTTCTTCAACATCTCCATTTTTGATTTCAAAATCTGTCCTCCCCATGTCTTCATCCTTCTGCTGATTTAGACTTGAAACTGGACAGTGAACAGGACTTGCATTTGCTTTAATTTGAGGCTGATAGTTTCTGGAGTTGGTGAATTCAAAATCTGCAGGGAACCCATGCAATCTGTAGCAATCATCATGCAGATGTCCTGTTTTCCCACAGTAAGTGCATGACAGGTTTGGATCATATTTTTTCTTACCCTTAAACTTGTTTTGTGGCTTGTCAGATCTTGGGTTCTGGTTAGCATACTTCTGATATGTGTTTGTTCCTCTCATTGGTTGATATTTGATCCTTTGTGCATACCTTCCTTGTCCATTAGCCATGAATGCTGCAAACTCAGCAATCAACTTGTTGTTTGGCTGGTTTGCTTGGCCTACTGCCATAAATGATCCAGAATCAGAAGTGACATTTATGTTTGCATATACTTCCCTTTGGTTCTCATCCTGCAAAAGTAAAGAGTATGCAACATCTATTCCAGGTAATGGATTCATCATAAGTATATTTCCCCTTGCCTGAGTATATATATCATTCAGTCCCATCAGAAATTGAATCAATCTTTGATCTTCCAGTGACTTGGTTAACTTTGCTTTTCCATCACAGGTACATTCACATGAGCAGCAGGCAATCGCATTCATCCCATCTAATTCATCCCATAATTTCTTAACTTTGGTGAAGTATCCTGCAATGTCGTTATTGCCTTGTACTAAACCTGTTAATTCTTTCTGCAGATGGTAGAGTTTGGCACCATTTGATTTGCCAAATCTCTGCTCTAGGCTGTCCCAAAGTGCTTTTGCAGTTTTGGAACTCATTACACTGTCTGCAATATCCTTAGATAATGCATTTGATATCCAACATATGATCATGTCATTGACACAATTCCATTGCTCAAAGTCTGCAGAACTCTGATCTGGAACCTTGCAAGTTCCATTGATAAAACCAAGTTTTCTCTTGGCTGATAGAGATAGAAGGATAGATCTTCTCCAACCTGGGTATCCTCTTCCATCAAAAACACTGTTGACTAGAGTCATTCCAGGTGAATCTGAATTGTTTAAGTAATAGGGATGGTTGTTTTCATACATGACTCCTCTTTCACCACTGTCTGATTTGATTTCAGTTGTTTCAGGCATTCTGGGATTTTGAGGATGACTTTGATGTTTTGACACAGATTTGGATGGAGCTTTAGAGATGCTCTGATACCATGTAAAATTTAGAAGATAAGAAGCTGAAGAAAAGGAAATTTTCTGTGTCTTTATTCATAGTATGTACATTTGCTTATATAGTGATACATAATGGTTGTAATAGAGACAAGAAGGCATGGATCTCATTTGTCTTATTAGTACAAAATTTTATTATACTTGCCCATAATTATATGGGCATAACTATATTTAATTGTGTGATATAAAATTCCAACGGTGGGAATTTTATATGGATGATATGCTTCCACGTGTGTGTGCAAAAGGAAAGGCTGAAGAGTTAAGACTCTTCAGCTTCCTTCTTCTTTATTTTGTGCTGCTTCTTCATTCTTCTTCTTTTGCTTCTGCTTTCTTCTTCTTCGTGTTCTTCTTTTCTGCTTCTTCACTATTGCAGTGTTGCTTTCCAACAACATATATTCCTGAGCTGTATAGGAACTTATATATTGTACTCTGAATAAAAAGGAACAAAATATTTTTAAATTTTAAACAACCAACACCTACTCACGCTCTCCATATATATAAATACTCATATCTTTGTATCTACAACTATCTCAAATAGTTAAAGACAAGGAAAAATTAAGAGATGGGAAAAACAAGTTTAGTTCTATTACTTTGCTTCATAGTTGTTATGGCTCAAGGTGTTGAATTAGGACCAAAGGCTGTTGAAAAATGGTTCCATAAGCTTCCTCATGCAAAACAAAAGGTAACCAAATTTCATTTTTATTTTCATGATATAGTTAGTGGGAAAAATCCAACTGCAATCCAAATAGCCCAGTCCAACATGACTGCCAAATCCCCAACTTTTTTTGGGTTTGTTGCAATGGCGGACGATCCACTGACAGTTGGACCAGAGCCCAACTCGACTATAGTGGGTCGAGCCCAAGGGATTTATGGCGCAGCTGATCAAACTGAGTCTGGCCTTCTCATGAACCTCAACTTTGTGTTCACAACTGGCAAGTATAATGGTAGCACATTAAGTGTTCTTGGTCGGAATCCTGTATTTCACAAGTATCGTGAGATGCCGATTGTTGGTGGTTCTGGAGTTTTTCGATTGGCTCAGGGGATCGCCACCGCGAAGACCTATTGGATCAATATGACCAGTGGGGATGCTATTGTTGAGTATAATGTTATGGTCTTGCATTACTCACATTAATTAGTTAATTTAATTTGAAGCATTGCTTGTTGGTGTTCATTTGTAATATTTTCTATTTTATTATATTCAACACTTCTATAGTTTCTGTATTTTGTGTTTAAGACATTTAAAGATATTTTGGATTGTACATATTGCCAACTTTCTTGGACATGTTTACTGCATTGAATGATGTAAATAGTTTTATAGTCAATGAACTGAGGTATATAAAACTGGTATTCAATTGACCTTTACATGTACAATCACACCCTCCATGTCATTTTCAATTTGTAAATTTACTAAGGCATCATAAGCCTCAAAATTGAATTTTTCATCTGGTAGATATGAGGTTTTGATTGTAATTATCAATCAAAGTGTTTTTATGTCCTCGGTAATCGTCCTATTTTTAACTTCATTACTATGCATTGGAAGGTGGAAATTTGAAATTACTGCTGCTCTTAGTTTAATTTTTGTATTAATACCCTGTTATCGAAATTAGTATAAAATTATTATGAATTTGATATATTCTAATTTTTTTTAATCCAAACTTATGTATTGGCATGAAAATGATATTTTTATGTGAATATACATGTGAAAAATGTGTACAGATTTAGTTTTTTTTTCTTAGTTGTCATGAATTTGGTATGAATTTTGTAGTTGTCACAAACTGGTACGCAATGTATTTTTTTTGTGTATATAAATGGTATGTAATTGACATAATGTGATAAGATTTTGGTTTTTTTATAGTTTATACTAATTTGATATGAAGTTGATATGATATGATTTATAATCAACATGAAATTGGTATTTAATTGGTACTTAATCTCTAATTCGTCTACATTTATAATTTTGGTATAGTTATAGAATATGTTATTATTTTTTCGATATCTCTTTTATAGTTATATGTGGTATTAAAATGGTATAAAAATTTGATATACTGTGCCATTATATAGGTATTTTCACAGTTTGTATGAAATTAATATGACTTTGTTATAAAATGTATTCGCATTTGCATGAATCTGGTATAAAATATGTATAAAAGTTATTTCTATTTGGTATTATGTAATACATTAAATTTATGATGGAACAGGAAAGTATGTTGATTTCCAAATAGAGGAAATTATATATTACGTGCAGCACATGTTGTCGGGAGGGACACAAGAAGACATATTCAAATTATCTTGCTAAAAATTATTCATAATTTATTTTTATTTTAATTTAGTTATTTAATTATGACAAACACATATTTTGATGTTTTTGGTCTTTTAACTCAATGAATTTTGATTTCAGAATATTTATTATGTGTAATACTTAATCCTTTGTGTATGCATTGTTTTTCAAATGTATACTCAAAAACTAAAACTGGTTAATGTTGATAATCATTTGGTATCCACATGGTATTCAATTAGCATCTACTTGAAAAATTAAGTTCACTAATATATGTGTCACGCCCCGAGAGGGTACCCTAGGCGTGGCCGGCACTCAGAAACCATTTCTGACTTCTGAGAGAACCACTTGGTCTCATTTCTTATTTATTCATGAGCGGAAGACTTAAGAATACTAATGTGGGCTTGTCATAATCAAAGGAAAAATAGATAACTATTAGAAGAAGTAGTTTCTAAGGAGAACTACTCCGATTACATCATCAGACTCTGTCTATGAAGCCTCTAATACTCTTAGATGGTGCCAATGACATGTCCATGGCTACCTCAAAAGAAACATCACACTCAATAATAATAAAAGGATAAGGAGTTCCTTCGAATACAAGAAGGACTCACCAAATAGCTGAAAAGAAATGATCTTCAACGATGCTCCTGTTGAGGATCTCTAACACCTGTATCTGCATCATAAAACGATGCAGGTCGAATGACGTCAGTACGTGGAATGTACGAGTATGTAAAATGGCAGGAAGGTAAGGATAGATATCAAGATACTCCTCTCAATAAAACTCAGCTCAGAACTCAACATCATTTCAACATGAATATGTAATGCAAGTTTAAAATATAATAATAAAAATAATAGTAATAAGCAATGCTTACTAAGTTGGGAGTTTCTCTAACCGACAACCATCACTTATGAGCTAGCGATGATACAACGAAGCGATGTCGTTGCCACATCCATCCAATACCTTGCCAGGGTAAAGGACATCACCATCTTGGATTCATTCATCAAAGTCCTCTTTTTGGGACTTAAGAGGCATAGCCTCCATCCTACGCTGGCTACGTAGTTCTGGGGTTTGAGTAAATTAAACTCTTACCCAACTCGGTGCTCAATACTACTCCCAAAATATGTGCTCATATTAAACTCATCATCTAGTCTCATTGGACTTTAATTTAAATCATCAAACTCATCTCATTTCATGTTCATCAATCATTATACTTCCAAAAACATCATTTACATCTCATCAAAACATCTTGCTCAAAATATCATTTCTCAAATTCATTCAAATTCAACTCTTTTGCTCTTTCAAAACTCAATAAAATACATATATAGTATTAATTCATATAACTCTCTTTTTATCAATAAAAATAATAAAAAGGCAACATCTTTACTCAAAACATGTGTAAAAATATTCATGAACATCAAATCAATTAGGATTCATGGGAAAGTAGCCATGAACAATAATTCCAATAATATGAGAGATAACAATAATAATAATATTAATGCATAAATATATCTAACTCAATAGAAGAAGAATTAATTCATTTAGAATTCAAGATTTGGATAAAACTCAACTATAACTCAATTATAATGAATTTAAATATTGGACGCATGGACGAACTCAATCCGATGCTATGAAAGCCTTACATACCTTAAATCCGAAGGTTTACTCCGAATTGGAATACTCTTGGATCTCTAGCCTTTTCTTCTCGCCGGAGCGTTTTGTGTACTACCCGGAATATAAGAATAACCGGAGTAGTATTTTTATACTACTAAAACTAAAACTATATTTGAGAAGAAGTATATAGAGAGAAGAAATGCTTAGGAAAGCTTGATGAATAAAATGAGGAAATAAGGTGGGTATTTATAAGTGGGAAAGAGGGACCTAACAATAAATAAAATAATTATAAAGAAAAATCTGAAAATTTAATGGAATATATTGATGTCATGGATGATGTTAAATGGAGGACAATTTATGTCATGCATGATGTCAAATGCATCTAGATGTTTCCATGGTAGGTAAGATGAGTTCTTTTTAACAGAATACTCATTTTCGAAGCTACGTTTGAATAAGATAAATTCCTTATTAGGATTTGGTTTGTTCATAAGAATTGTAGATATGGAAGTCTAGTTTCATATCGTTCAAGAATCAACCAATTTGGAGCAACCTACAGTGAGATATGAATTTTCTTCTATCAACACTCAATTTCGTCACAGCACTATATCTTGCAAAGATTAATTTATTTGACCTACGTATACTCCGAATTTGAAGTTATGTTCTTCATGAAAGTTGTAGGTAAGGATGTTGTGATTACCCAGAAATTTGAATCACCTAATTTGGACCAACCTATGAAAAGTTATGCCCAAAATACAGAGGCTGTATTATTTTTGTCGAGAATTGAAATACCGACATACAACATTTTAGGGGTTGTTACAATATGCAATTGGTATCCAACTATATCCAACTGGAAAAGTCTGACCATATAAGGAATTGGTATCTAATTGATATCCCGTTGAAAATACAACATATAATTAAGATATCAACCGAGTAAGCCAAACTAAAATTAGTTAATGCTGTATCCAATTGATATCCATATGGATAGAGCTTAAGTGTAACAAAATATGCAATTGGTATCTTAATTGAATTTCAAAATATTTAATTCTTACTGCTTTGTGTATGTAGTGTTTTTCAAAACTAAAATTCCAATCTAGATACCAGTTTTAATTAAGATTTCATATTATTATCTCCTTATTGAATCAAGATTGAATGAATGTTGTCATATTTCATACTGAATTTTTTTTATGTTACTTTACATAATTTATATAAAAAATAAATAAATTTAAAATCATGGATGGAAACATAAAATTTGTATTAAAGATAAATAGGGAAGAAAAAGAAAAAGAAATTAAAGAAAAAATAACTAATGTGGGTACATTAAGGGAGAAAATTATGTGAGAATATTAAGGAGAGATTAAAAAAATAAAACAGATTTAAGTAATAAGAATATTAAATAAAAAAAGATTTTCAAATTAAAAAAAATGATATCAATTTTCAAAACAATAAAAGAAATATTGTAGAAAGAAGGAGGAAAGAGAAACTAAAACAATAGATTGATACTATTAATTAGGATATTAATTAGTAGATTGATAACAACCAAAATAAAGTCCGACTAAATGGAGAAAATCAAGGATTGATATATTTGGTCATTTATAAAACTCTATATTTAAGGAATTAAATAATTTAAGGACATCAAATTCATTTTACAGTTACAACAAATCAGCTAATTGAGAAAATTAAGGCTTTTAATATTTAGGATTGATGGGAATCCCAACTTTTATGATAACTAAATACAAAACCATTTTTTATTAAATATATATATTTTGTTTTTAATACTTTAATTAATGCATATTATTTTCAAATCTATTATAACTTGAAAGATTTTTATTGCTACAACCTAAAATTTAGAAACTATTGTCACAAGTCGAAATTTCTTATATTAAATATGACATTTATAAATTTTTCACTAACACAAATCCTATTGGAGAGATAAAACTAAGAAGAATGGGCTAGATCCTTAAGGACAACCCTATCCTTCGGGATGACTTAGTTGATTTGAGTTGAGAAAATGATAATCCTACTCAGGATAATAGCCACACTAAATAGAAATAGCAAGAGAGTAACAACGACACCAAATATTATAATGGAGTAAATATGATATCCGAATTAAATAATACAATAACATTGATTACAACTTGATAGTGTCAAAAGACAACTATTCTTTTATAAGAACAACACTCTTTTATTTTTTACAACTCACAATAATATTACTGCCATACTATTTTCTCACAAACTAAGAAATAATTTGTAGATTCTCTCAATGCTCTCTATTGCTCTCCCTGTTTTTGGTGTGTTTTCAAATGTTCAATAGATACTCTATTTATAGAGTTATTGAACCTCTTGATTACATCATTAGTGACATAACTGTGGCAACCAATTTCTACAAAGTTAGGTTGCCAACTTCACCAAAATTTGACTAACAATTTGAACAAATGTGGAAGCCAATTTCTACAAAGTTTGGCTACCAACTTTCACCAAAATTTGACTACTAATTTCAACAAATATAGCTACCATTGCCCCCAATATTTGATTTCCACAAATCTCTCCCTTAATTTTGATTTTTCTTTTTTATTCCAAGGCTTGATCTTAATCTCTGAAAATCTTCAAATTTGAGAGGCTTTGTAAATATATCCGCAACTTGATCATGAGATTTCACATACTTGAGTTCAACCTCTTTCTTGGCAATGCATTCTCGGATAAAATAATATCTTGTGTCTATGTGCTTTCTTCAGTCATGATACATTGAATTCTTGGCAAGTGCTTGCGCAAATTTGTTATCAACACAAATCATTGTGGCTTCAATTTGCACCAGATTGAGTTCCGTCAATAATCTCCTCAACCAAATAGAATGATACGTATATGATGTTGCTTCCATGTATTCAGCTTCACAAGTCAAGAGAGTAACAATGGATTATTTCTTTGAATTTCAAGAAATAACACAATCATCCAAGAATAACACAACCATGTGTGTTTTTTCTATCATCAACATCTCCGGCATAATTATTTTCACAATATCCACAAGGTTAAAATCATCATCAAAAGAATAAAACAACCCAAAGTTGATTGTAACTTTTAGGTAACGAAGAATTCTTCTAGCACCTTCAAGTGAGTGGAGGTAGTGTTATGTAGAAAAATAGACGAAGTTTAAAATTAATTTCATCTTTATAAGAAAAAATCAATTTTAGTAAAAAAAGAGTCGCCATTTAATTTTTTAAAGAAATTAAGAAAACTTAATTTAAAACACCCTAATAGATTTAAGTCTTAAAAATTTAGAGAAAAGGGTACGAGGTTCATATTACTATTTTAAGAAGGTTTTAGCACTTAAAATAGCCGCTAACATGCGGTTGTCCGATGATTTAAAAATTATTTAACTAACTTTGGGAAAATGTGTTTTTTAACAATAATCAAAGTATTAAAACATTTAGAAAAATTTATAAGAGAAATAAACTTGGTATAAAATAATTTAATGAAGGAGGAATAATTTAAATAAATCATTTAAATGATACAAAATCGATCATAAATATTGTACCCAAGATAATATTAGCTATTTAAATTATATAAGCAAGTTTAATATGTAATAGTAATAATAGTAGTATTAGTAGTAATAGTAGTAATAATAATAATAATGATAACAATAGCAATAACAATAATAACGATAAGAATAATAATAATGACAACAACAACAACCATAATAATAATAATAATAACAATTGCAATAACAATAATAATGATAACAGTAAAATAAAATATATGTACTACTACTACTAATAATAATAATAACGAAAATTATAATAACAAAAATAATAATAATAATAATAGTAATAATAATAAGCAGTAAGTAATAATAATAATAATTATAATTATTACTAATAATAATGATAATAATAACAACGAAAACATTAATAATAATACTAACAGTAAATAAATATACTACTACTTCTATTAATAATATTAATAACGAAAATAATATGAATAATAATAATAATAATAAAGATAATGATAATAATATTAATAATAATAAAAGTAAAAGAAAATTCTAAAAATAATAATGATAACGAAAATAATAATAATAATAATAACAATAAGAGTAAACGAAAATACTACCACTAATAATAATAGTAATAATGATAGTAAATAAGAATACTACTATTACTACTACTACTAATAATAACGAAAATAATACTAATACTAATAATGATAATAATAATAATTATAATAATAATAACTGTAAAAGTATAATAATAATGATAATAATAATAACAGTAAATAAAGATACTACTACCAATAATAATAATAATAAATATAATAATAATAATATTAACAGTAAATAAAAATACTAATACTAATAATAATAATAATAACAATAATGTTTTAAAAAATAATAATATTAATAATGATAATAATAATGATAAATAAAATACACTAATAATAATGATAATAACAACAACAACAATAATAATAATAATAATAATAATAATAATAATAATATTAATAATAATAATAATAACAGTAAAATAAACATACTACTACTTCAATTAGTAACATTAATAACAAAATAGCAATAATAATAATAAAAAACAATAATAGTAATAACAGTAAATAAAATATACTACTACCACTACTACTACTACTACTACTACTAATAATAATAATAATAATAAATGGTAAAAAAATGATAATAATAATAATAATAGCAATAATAACGATGATAACGATAATAATAATAATAATAATAGACAATAAAATGCTGAAAATATAAGTAAGCGGAATTGAGTCGGAGTGAGATCATCTTGTTTTGTTTGATATTCAATGGGTCTAAGATATCAATTTCAGATGATGATTTCATCAAGTCTTAAAAAAAACTCGAATTTCTTAAAGTCCCAAATTAAGACTCCATTTTTTGCTCCCAAAGTGTTCATGCAAATAAAAGACGAAATTAGCAAGATAATATTTTAGGACAATATTTTTATCATAATGACAACAGAAAATAAAAGAAAAATGGAATAAATATTACCTGTTGCTGGGCAGTGAACGGGGTATTTTGGTCACGAATCTACCCTCGTTTTTTCAAGTAAAATCAAGTTCAAATGGAGAGAAAAATTCAAAAAAAAAAATTCTTTTGCAAGAAAAGTCTTCAAAATCAAAGGGTAAGAGTCTATTTTTGAGTATTCTGTCCGTGTTTTCCTCCTCTGTCCGCTGCCCCCCTTTCTTAAAGTAAGTAATCGGATATATATATAGGGAAATAAGAGGGAATGGTGGATGATTATAATAATGTGGAGTGGGTAAATTAATAAAATAATGCGGAACGGATGAAAATATAAAATAATGCAGAACAGATGAAAATATAAAATAATATGGAGTAGATAAATTAATAAAATAATACAGAACAGGGGAAAATCTAAAATAATGCGGAACGGAGAAAATATAAAATAATACGGAATGGATAAAAATATATCAGAAATTATTTATTTATTCATTTATTCATTTTATTGTCATGGAAGAAGGGGGTACGCATGGATTTATGGGGACACACGTGAGTTTAATTATAAAATATGTTTTCTGAAAAAGAAAAGGTGATGGGATTTATATTTTTTATTATTATTATACTTTTTATTTTAATAGGGTATGGGCGGGGGGTTTATTTATATATTTATTTTTTTGGATAAAGAAATATATATTATTTATTTTATTTATTATTTTTATATTTTACTTTATTTATTTGTTTTATTTTTCTTGAAGGGGGACAAATGGTAATGGGCGGTATCACCCATGAGTATTTTTTATTATGTAGAAGACAAGGGGTTATGGGAGGGTATATTTTATTATTTTTAATTAATTTATTATATATATATATATATATATATATATTCGGATGAAATAAAATATATATATATTTATTTATATGTTTATTATTTTTTTTATATATATATATGGCGGAAATTATTTATTCATTCATTTATTTATTTTATTATTATATATATATATATTAATGGTCAATAATTATTTAATATATATATGCCAAAATTATTTTAAAATAATAATAATATATACATATTTTGTTATTATATATATATATTTTTTAATTTTTTTTAACTTTTTTAAAATTATTACGTTGTGGAGGGTCAAAATTGGTTGTCAACAGCTGTTCCTCTTTTACCGGAGATGATGAAAGAGTTTTTGGGCAAAGAAGTTGACGTACTAACCAATTTTGACCTGACCATCAACGTTGAAATGAATCTCAGAATATACAAGGTAAGAAATTTGTGAGAATTATGGCTGAACTTTTGTTTTTGAGTTGTCTGCATATCTCAGGTAGCATGAGAATCGAGCTGAGTGCAACTCTCAAGTTATGCCATAATAAGGTGGAGTGAGTTGACGACACCATCAATCATAAAATTATGTTTGTATTAGCGATTGAGGAAAATGTTAACAGAGGTGGCCAAGGAAAAAATGAGTTTGAACAAGTGAAGAGTTATTAGAAAATGAGGTGAAGTAAAAGGGTACATAGTGATAATATAAAGAGATATAAGTGGAATTAAAAACTTGCACTCGACAGAGTGCGAGAATATTGGGAAGAATGAAGTAAAGCCTAGCCCAAAATTGTCCCAGTATCGAGTTATGGCGAGACTGGATTTTAAGACCCAAATTATGGAACACGGGCTGAGTAGAGTTCGAAAGTAGATTCATGACCATTGTTGGTGAGTTTAACCCTTCAACAAATATCCCAGTTCACTGCTTAGAAACGGTTCCACATTGTGCTAAAGCTTCTTTTTGTAGGCGTCCACACTTGTGGTTTAATTGAGAATCTATCCTCTTGGATGATCTCGCCAAAGACTAAGATAAAAACTCATTAGTAGAAAAAATATACTTCAAAGGAAAGGATAGCATCATTACAATGTCGACGTGTCAACCTCCTTCGGTTTTGACGTAGAGCAAACAAAATGTATTTCCTAAGTTAATGTGATATGCTTCAATTTTGATGTAATATGCAATGAGTTGATATGATGCGATATGAAAATAAATTAACACGATATAAAGATGGCCTTTCGGCAATGGCATGATAATGATGGCCCTCTTGGCAATGATAAATGATGGCTCTCCTGGCAATGATATGATAAATGATGGCCCTCTTGACAATGATAAATGATGGCCCTCTCGGCGATGATATGATAAATGATGGCCCTTTTGGCAATGAAGAATGATGAATGATGGCCCTCTTAGCAATGATAAATGATGAATGATGGCCTTCTTGGCAATGATGAATGATGACCCTTTTGGCAATGATGAATGATGGCCCTCTTGGCAATGATAAATAATGAATGATAGCTCTGTTGTCAATGATGAATGATGGTCCTCTTGGCAATGATAAATGATGAATGATGGCCCTCTTGGCAATGATGAATGATGGCTGATGGCCCTCCTGGCAATGATAAATGATGGCCCTCTTGGCAATTGTCACGACCCAAGCCTAGGCCTAGACGTGGCATGGCGAATGAGGAACCCGAAAGTACCTCAATCAAGCCTCTTAGCATTCTTTTAGCCTTTCATAGGTAATGATGATAAATGAACAAGCGAAAATCATAATAGTAAATCTTCAACTTACATATGTCCAACAATACCTCTAACTATTAGATTTAACGGGGCTAAGACAAGTCCCTAGCTCACCCTCAATCATAATAGAAGAAATGCCATAGTAAAATATTTTAACATATCATAAGCTAGAAAGATAAAGGAGTATTGTTCCCGGAACATGGGAACTCACCAAAAGTAGTCTTCAATGTAATATCAACTAGCCACGTGGAGGAGAACGAGGAGGAGCACTGATCCCTACATGGTGATATCATGTAGGCAAAAGAGTATGCGTTAGTACTTTGAATGTACTAAGTATGTAAGGATGCATAAACATTGAGGAAACATTAAAATATTTATGTAATATGGAACATAATTTAATGTATGCATAATAAATCATATAGATATTCTTTAAAACATTCATTTTGTGGGAAATTAACCATAACCGACATTTAAGACCATGCGAGCTATTACATGGAATCCAACATAACCCCCTACGTTGGCCGGGGAGACTACTTGCCAGGTAGAACTCCGTCAACTTCATTTATTTCTTTAACTTTAACTTTAAGGGCTATTTATGGATCCATTAGCCTAAGCCTACAAAGGCTCCTATGTTGGCACATAGTTAGTGAGACAAGGAGTTGCTGCTAGGATTCCCTTACCGAATCTGTAACAACCCCTAAAATGTTGTATGTCGGTATTTCAATTCTCGACAAAAATAATACAGCCTCTGTATTTTGGGCATAACTTTTCATAGGTTGGTCCAAATTAGGTGATTCAAATTTCTGGGTAATCACAACATCCTTACCTACAACTTTCATGAAGAACATAACTTCAAATTCGGAGTATAAGTAGGTCAAATAAATTAATCTTTGCAAGATATAGTGCTGTGACGAAATTGAGTGTTGATAGAAGAAAATTCATATCTCACTGTAGGTTGCTCCAAATTGGTTGATTCTTGAACGATATGAAACTAGACTTCCATATCTACAATTCTTATGAAGAAACCAAATCCTAATAAGGAATTTATCTTATTCAAACGTAGCTTCGAAAATGAGTATTCTGTTAAAAAGAACTCATCTTACCTACCATGGAAACATCTAGATGCATTTGACATCATGCATGACATAAATTGTCCTCCATTTAACATCATCCATGACATCAATATATTCCATTAAATTTTCAGATTTTTCTTTATAATTATTTTATTTATTGTTAGGTCCCTCTTTCCCACCTATAAATACCCACCTTATTTCCTCATTTTATTCATCAAGCTTTCCTAAGCATTTCTTCTCTCTATATACTTCTTCTCAAATATAGTTTTAGTTTTAGTAGTATAAAAATACTACTCCGGTTATTCTTATACTCCGGGTAGTACACAAAACGCTCCGGCGAGAAGAAAAGGCTAGGGGTCCAAGAGTGTTCAAATTCGGAGTAAACCTTCGGATTTAAGGTATGTAAGGCTTTCATAGCATTGGATTGAGTTCGTCCATGCGCCCAATATTTAAATTTATTATAATTGAGTTATAGTTGAGTTTTATTCAAATCTTGAATTCTAGATGAATTAATTCTTCTTCTATTGAGTTTGATATATTTATGCATTAATATTATTATTATTGTTATCTCTCATATTATTGGAATTATTGTTCATGGCTACTTTCCCATGAATTCTAATTGATTTGATGTTCATGAATATTTTTACATATGTTTTGAGTAAAGATGTTGGCTTTTTATTATTTTTATTGATAAAAAGAGAGTTATATGAATTAATACTATATATATATTTTATTGAGTTTTGAAAGAGTAAAAGAGTTGAATTTGAATGAATTTGAGAAAATGATATTTTGAGCAAGATGTTTTGATGAGATGTAAATGATGTTTTTGGAAGTATAATGATTGATGAACATGAAATGAGATGAGTTTGATGATTTAAATTAAAGTCCAATGAGACTAGATGATGAGTTTAATATGAGCACATATTTTGGAAGTAGTATTGAGCACCGAGTTGGGTAAGAGTTTAATTTACTCAAACCCCAGAACTACGTAGCCAGCGTAGGATGGAGGCTATGCCTCTTAAGTCCCAAAAAGAGAACTTTGATGAATGGATCCAAGATGGTGATGTCCTTTACCCTGGCAAGGTATTGGATGGATGTGGCAACGACATCGCTTCGTTGTATCATCGCTAGCTCATAAGTGATGGTTGTCGGTTAGAGAAACTCCCAACTGAGTAAGCATTGCTTATTACTATTATTTTTATTATTATATTTTAAACTTGCATTACATATTCATGTTGAGATGATGTTGAGTTCTGAGCTGAGTTTTCTTGAGAAGAGTTTCTTGATATCTGTCCTTACCTTCCTGCCATTTTACATACTCGTACATTCCACGTACTGACGTCATTCGACCTGCATCGTTTTATGATGCAGATACAGGTGTTAGAGATCCTCAACAGGCGCATCGTTGAAGATCATTTCTTTTCAGCTATTTGGTGAGTCCTTCTTGTATTCGAAGGAACTCCTTATCCTTTTATTATTGTTGAGTGTGATGTTTCTTTTGAGGTAGCCATGGACATGTCATTGGCACCATCTAAGAGTATTAGAGGCTTCATAGACAGAGTCTGATGATGTAATCGGAGTAGTTCTCCTTAGAAACTACTTCTTCTAAGAATTATATATTTTTCCTTTGATTATGACAATCCCACATTAGTATTATTAAGTCTTCCGCTGATGAACAAATGAGTAATGAGACCAAGTGGTTCTCTCGGAAGCCAGAGATGGTTTCTGAGTGCCGGCCACGCCTAGGGTACCCTCTCGGGGCGTGACAAACTTGGTATCAGAGCACAGAGTTCAAGAGTCCTAGGGTGTCTATGAAGCCGTGTCTAGTAGAGTCTTGTTTATGGGTGTGTCGTGCACCACACTTATAATCAGGAAGCTATAGGACATTAGGAATTATTTCACTTCTTTCATAATCTGAGTTCGTGCGATAGAGTTTAACTCTATAAAAGCTTTCTTTCTAATTCGTGCGTTTACACGTTTCAGACATGCCTCCTAAACGTTCAGCCAGTCAGAGGAACGCTCCCAGCACTGAGGTTCCACAGTCAGTGATGCCTCCACGGAGAACTAGGGGCCGACCTGCAAGGTCTACTGAGGTACCCCAAGTACCTACTGTTCAGACCACTCCTACTTCTGAGGATGATTTTCGAGGAGCGATTGCTATGCTCACCCAGTTGGTGGCTGCTCGAAATAGTAGCCAGAGTTCACCAACTCCTAGCTCTAGTTATCAAGAGCCGTCTGCTGCCACGAGGATCAGAGATTTTCTGAGAATGAATCCATCGGTCTTCACGGGTTCTAACGTTGATGAAGACCCCCAAAATTTCATTGATGAGATGTGGAAGATACTAAAAGCGATGCATGCTACAGAGATTGAGGGTGTTGAGTTGGTGTCTTATCAACTCAAGGATGTCGCAAATGTCTGGTATAACCAGTGAGAAGAAAGTAGAGGTGAAGATGCAGAGCCTGCTCTTTGGGATGAGTTTGAAAGAGCATTTCTTGATAACTTTTTTCCCCAAGAGCTACGTGAAGCAAAAATTGAGGAGTTTGTGAACTTCAAGCAAGAGAGTATGACTGTGAAAGAATATAGTTTGAAGTTTATTCAATTGTCCAAATATGCCCCAGAAATGATTCCCCATATGAGGTCTAAGATGAGGAAGTTTGTCTCTGGCCTAGGCAAACATGTAAAGAAAGAATGTAAGGCAATGCTAATGATTTCTGACATGGATTTTTCTAGATTGATGGTGTATGCTCAGCAGGTTGAGGATGATAAGAAAAAGGACCGAGAAGAACACCTAAGCAAGAAGGCTAAGTCTGCTGGGCATGAGAATGAGCAGAAGCAAGGGAAGGGTAACAAGTCTTTCTTTCAGAAAAGGTCTTCCAATTATGCACCTTCCCCAACAAATACTTTTACACCTAATACCAGGTATGATCAAAGATCTCTAAGTCACCAAAACTTCCGATCTCAAGGTTCTCAGTCCCAATTAAGTATGGCTCAAGGTTCTAGAGGGAAACCACCATGTGCTAGATATGGAAGGCTCCATTTGGGAGAGTGTCGTGTGGGCACCAATGCTTGCTACGGATGTGGAAAGATAGGTCACTTCCAGAATGAGTGTCCTTCAAAAAGGCAGGGAGATGGAAGTAGTAGAGCTCAGTTTTCTTCTGCAGCTCCACAGAATAGAGGTAATCATAGAGGTGCAGCTTCAAGTGCAGGTGGGGGAACCAACCGCCTGTATGCTATGGGTAGTCGCCAAGACCAAGAAAACACACCCGATGTTGTTATTGGTATGCTTCGAGTCCTTTCTTTTGATGTGTATGCATTACTTGATCCAGGTGCTACATTATCTTTTGTGACTCCTTACTTGGCTAGTAAATTTGAGATCCTTCCTGAGTGTCTTCTTGAGCCTTTCAGTGTGTCTACTCCTGTTAGTGATTCTATCTTAGCTGAGAGGGTCTATAGAAATTGTACTGTGTCAATCTATCATAGGGATACCATGGCTGACTTAGTTGAGTTGGACATGGTTGATTTTGATGTGATTCTTGGTATGGACTGGCTTTATTCTTGTTATGCTTCGGTTGATTGTAGGACCCGAATTGTCAAGTTTCAATTTCCAAACGAGCCTATCTTAGAGTGGAAGGGGAATTCTGTAGTGCCTAGGGGTAAATTTATTTCCTACCTTAAGGCCAGAAAATTAATCTCTAAGGGATGTATATATCATATAGTTCGAGTCAAAAATATTAATGATCAGACTCCATCTCTTGAGTCAGTTTCCATTGTGAATGAGTTTCTTGAAGTCTTTCCTGAGGATCTACCCGGAATTCCTCCTGATAGAGAGATAAACTTTGGTATTGATATCCTTCCTGATACACAACCTATCTCTATTCCTCCTTATAGGATGGCTCCTGCTGAGTTGAAAGAGTTGAAAGAACAACTGAAAGACCTCCTAGATAAGGGGTTTATTAGGCCAAGTGTCTCACCCTGGGGCGCTCCTGTCCTATTCGTGCGAAAGAAAGATGGGTCCCTTAGAATGTGCATTGATTACCGACAACTAAACAAGGTCACCATTAAAAACAAGTACCCTCTCCCCAGAATAGATGATTTATTTGACCAACTTCAGGGTGCCACATGTTTCTCTAAGATAGACCTCAGATCAGGCTATCACCAGTTGAAAGTGAGAGAATGTGACATCCCGAAGACGGCTTTTCGAACCCGCTATGGTCATTTTGAGTTTCTTGTTATGTCCTTTGGATTGACAAATGCTCCAGCAGCTTTTATGGACCTCATGAACCGAGTATTCAAGCCATACCTAGATACGTTTGTAATTGTCTTCATCGATGATATTTTGGTCTACTCTAGAAGTAAGAGTGAGCATGCTACTCACCTTAGGATTGTCCTTCAAACTCTTAAGGAGAAGGAGTTGTATGCTAAGTTTTCAAAGTGTGAGTTTTGGCTTGAGTCTGTAGCATTCCTAGGTCATATTATATCTGGGGATGGAATCCAAGTTGATACTCAAAAGATTGAGGCAGTTAAGAACTGGCCCCGACCCACCTCTCCAACCGACATAAGGAGTTTC
The DNA here is from genome assembly GCF_947179165.1 of Solanum dulcamara. Lineage (NCBI taxonomy): Eukaryota > Viridiplantae > Streptophyta > Magnoliopsida > Solanales > Solanaceae > Solanum > Solanum dulcamara. The sequence goes on along the minus strand of NC_077248.1, from coordinate 15,594,967 downwards.
TTAGGTTTGGCTGGTTACTACAGGAGGTTTGTTGAGGGATTTTCATCCATATCCTCACCATTGACTAAGCTGACTCAGAAGAAGGCTAAGTTTCAATGGTCTGATGCTTGTGAGAAAAGTTTTCAAGAGTTGAAAGCTAGATTGACTACTGCTCCAGTACTATCCCTACCCGAAGGAATGGATGGTTTTGTAATCTATTGTGATGCTTCAAGAGTTGGGTTGGGATGTGTATTGATGCAGAAAGGTAAGGTCATTGCCTATGCCTCCAGGCAGCTTAAGACTCATGAGAGGAACTACCCCACTCATGACCTTGAGTTGGCAGCTGTGGTATTTGCTCTTAAGATTTGGCGTCACTATCTTTATGGTGTACATGTGGATGTGTTCACAGACCATAAGAGCTTACAGTATGTATTCAGCCAGAAGGAGCTGAATTTGAGGCAAAGGAGATGGCTAGAGTTGCTCAAGGATTATGACATGAGCATTCTCTACCACCCAGGTAAAGCAAATGTAGTTGCTGATGCTCTTAGCAGGTTATCTATGGGGAGTACAACTCATGTGGAAGAGGAAAAGAAGGAGTTGGCAAAGGAAGTGCATAGACTTGCGCGTTTGGGAGTTCAACTTATTGACTCTAGTGAGGGTGGTACAATAGTACGAAATGGAGCCGAATCATCTCTAGTTGCAGAGGTGAAAGAAAAGCAAGATCAGGACCCTATTCTTCTTCAACTGAAGGATGAGGTTCACAAGCAGAAGGTAATGACTTTTACCAAAGGGGGAGATGGAGTGTTGAGATATCAAGAAAGATTATGTGTTCCAAGTGTTGATAGTATTAGGGAGAGAATCATGAAAGAAGCCCATAATTCTAAGTATTCCATCCATCCAGGTTCAACAAAGATGTATCATGACTTGAGAGAAGTATACTGGTGGAGTGGAATGAAGAGAGATATAGCAGAGTTTGTGTCCAAGTGCCCAAATTGCCAACAAGTTAAAGTTGAGCACCAAAGGCCTTGTGGAGTGGCTCAGAATATAGAGATACCGGAATGGAAGTGGGAAATGATCAATATGGACTTCATTACCGGTTTACCACGAACCCGCAAACAACATGACTCTATTTGGGTGATTGTGGATAGGATGACCAAATCGGCCCATTTCTTGCCGGTTAAGACTACGAACACTGCAGAGGATTATGCCAAACTGTATCTTAGAGAGATTGTTAGACTGCATGGAGTTCCTTTGTCTATCATCTCTGATAGGGGAGTTCAATTTACTGCTCAGTTTTGGAAATCATTTCAGAAGGGCTTGGGTTCAAGAGTGAACCTTAGTACTGCTTTTCATCCGCAAACAGATGGCCAGGCAGAGCGTACGATACAGACTTTGGAGGATATGTTAAGAGCCTGTGTTATTGACTTCAAAGGTAATTGGGATGATCATTTACCTCTTATTGAGTTTGCATACAATAATAGTTTCCATTCGAGTATTCAAATGGCTCCTTATGAAGCTCTGTATGGGAGGAGATGTAGATCACCAATTGGTTGGTTTGAAGTTGGTGAAGCTGAGTTGATTGGACCAGACTTGGTTCACCAAGCTATGGAGAAGGTGAAAACCATACAAGAGAGGTTGAGGACTGCTCAAAGTCGCCAAAAATCCTACACTGATGTTAGAAGAAGAGATTTAGAGTTCGAAGTGTACGATTGGGTATACTTGAAAGTTTCACCCATGAAGGGTGTGATGAGATTTGGAAAGAAAGGGAAGCTTAGTCCCCGCTACATTGGTCCTTATCAGATTATGAGGAGGGTAGGTAACGTAGCCTATGAATTGGAGTTGCCTCCAGAATTAGCTGCTATTCATCCCGTGTTTCACATCTCTATGCTTAAGAAGTGTTTGGGAGATCCTTCACTTGTTGTCCCAGCTGAGAGCATTGGGGTGAAAGAGAGTTTGAGTTATGAAGAGATTCCAGTTCAAATTCTTGATCGTCAGGTTCGCAAATTAAGAACTAAGGAAGTGGCATCTGTCAAAGTCCTATGGCGAAATCAATTTGTTGAAGAGGCTACATGGGAAGCTGAAGAAGATATGAAGGCTAACTATCCTCATCTATTTATGCCTTCTGATGACGATATTCAAGGTAATATTCCTTACTTCTACCTTTGAGTCGATGTTTATTCTTGAGTTTGAGTCATTAACCATTTGAGTATCGGAGTTGATGTATTGATGATATTCATTCTTTATGTCTCCTATTTTCATCTTCATTCGAGGACGAATGATCCCAAGGGGGAGATATTGTAACAACCCCTAAAATGTTGTATGTCGGTATTTCAATTCTCGACAAAAATAATACAGCCTCTGTATTTTGGGCATAACTTTTCATAGGTTGGTCCAAATTAGGTGATTCAAATTTCTGGGTAATCACAACATCCTTACCTACAACTTTCATGAAGAACATAACTTCAAATTCGGAGTATAAGTAGGTCAAATAAATTAATCTTTGCAAGATATAGTGCTGTGACGAAATTGAGTGTTGATAGAAGAAAATTCATATCTCACTGTAGGTTGCTCCAAATTGGTTGATTCTTGAACGATATGAAACTAGACTTCCATATCTACAATTCTTATGAAGAAACCAAATCCTAATAAGGAATTTATCTTATTCAAACGTAGCTTCGAAAATGAGTATTCTGTTAAAAAGAACTCATCTTACCTACCATGGAAACATCTAGATGCATTTGACATCATGCATGACATAAATTGTCCTCCATTTAACATCATCCATGACATCAATATATTCCATTAAATTTTCAGATTTTTCTTTATAATTATTTTATTTATTGTTAGGTCCCTCTTTCCCACCTATAAATACCCACCTTATTTCCTCATTTTATTCATCAAGCTTTCCTAAGCATTTCTTCTCTCTATATACTTCTTCTCAAATATAGTTTTAGTTTTAGTAGTATAAAAATACTACTCCGGTTATTCTTATATTCCGGGTAGTACACAAAACGCTCCGGCGAGAAGAAAAGGCTAGGGGTCCAAGAGTGTTCAAATTCGGAGTAAACCTTCGGATTTAAGGTATGTAAGGCTTTCATAGCATTGGATTGAGTTCGTCCATGCGCCCAATATTTAAATTTATTATAATTGAGTTATAGTTGAGTTTTATTCAAATCTTGAATTCTAGATGAATTAATTCTTCTTCTATTGAGTTTGATATATTTATGCATTAATATTATTATTATTGTTATCTCTCATATTATTGGAATTATTGTTCATGGCTACTTTCCCATGAATTCTAATTGATTTGATGTTCATGAATATTTTTACATATGTTTTGAGTAAAGATGTTGGCTTTTTATTATTTTTATTGATAAAAAGAGAGTTATATGAATTAATACTATATATGTATTTTATTGAGTTTTGAAAGAGTAAAAGAGTTGAATTTGAATGAATTTGAGAAAATGATATTTTGAGCAAGATGTTTTGATGAGATGTAAATGATGTTTTTGGAAGTATAATGATTGATGAACATGAAATGAGATGAGTTTGATGATTTAAATTAAAGTCCAATGAGACTAGATGATGAGTTTAATATGAGCACATATTTTGGAAGTAGTATTGAGCACCGAGTTGGGTAAGAGTTTAATTTACTCAAACCCCAGAACTACGTAGCCAGCGTAGGATGGAGGCTATGCCTCTTAAGTCCCAAAAAGAGGACTTTGATGAATGGATCCAAGATGGTGATGTCCTTTACCCTGGCAAGGTATTGGATGGATGTGGCAACGACATCGCTTCGTTGTATCATCGCTAGCTCATAAGTGATGGTTGTCGGTTAGAGAAACTCCCAACTGAGTAAGCATTGCTTATTACTATTATTTTTATTATTATATTTTAAACTTGCATTACATATTCATGTTGAGATGATGTTGAGTTCTGAGCTGAGTTTTCTTGAGAGGAGTTTCTTGATATCTGTCCTTACCTTCCTGCCATTTTACATACTCGTACATTCCACGTACTGACGTCATTCGACCTGCATCGTTTTATGATGCAGATACAGGTGTTAGAGATCCTCAACAGGCGCATCGTTGAAGATCATTTCTTTTCAGCTATTTGGTGAGTCCTTCTTGTATTCGAAGGAACTCCTTATCCTTTTATTATTGTTGAGTGTGATGTTTCTTTTGAGGTAGCCATGGACATGTCATTGGCACCATCTAAGAGTATTAGAGGCTTCATAGACAGAGTCTGATGATGTAATCGGAGTAGTTCTCCTTAGAAACTACTTCTTCTAAGAATTATATATTTTTCCTTTGATTATGACAATCCCACATTAGTATTATTAAGTCTTCCGCTGATGAACAAATGAGTAATGAGACCAAGTGGTTCTCTCGGAAGCCAGAGATGGTTTCTGAGTGCCGGCCACGCCTAGGGTACCCTCTCGGGGCATGACAGAATCCCACCTCAATGCCTCATTCGGTGCTAAGTCAATCCCACGGAATAGTTTAATACTTCAAAATATTCATAGCATATAACTTGAGAATTCAAACATCATATTCGGTAGAATAGCTCATTAAAACATTTGATAATTCAAATATGCAAGAATTGTCCTTATTGCATAAAGAATCCATGATTCATATCATTTCATCATTCTTTCATTTCATAAGACTCCCTTTTTGATCATAGATATTACTTTCATAAATATTTATTTGGAGTCAAAGCTTTCAAGTCAAACTTTATTAAAAACATAGTAAAACTAGGTGGGTTCAAATCACTTCAACTTGCAAATATGTATGTAAATAAATATACATAAATACTTTGAAATCCATTAATTAAAAATCATGCTTTAAACAACCCACCATGAATTTCAAGAACCTTTAAATAGATAAATAAAAGAATTACTTGTAAACCATCAATTCATACATATGAAATTATGTTGGATCAAAATAGAGCAATAATCATTAGTTTAACCATGATTCATACTATTAAGTAAAATTAAGAATTAACATAAGAAAATATTACTTGAAATCAAGATATTTAATTGAAAGAGTTTTTGGACTACATGGGTGGAAGAACCAATGGATAAACACCCACATAACTTAGAGTAAAGCTTAAAGAAAATAAACATAATTTATCATATAATCAAAATAATTTAGACATGAGAGTGGAAGGAATACTCTCATTGAAACCTTACATACCTGGAAACCGAAGCTTTAGTTGGTACCGAAAGACTTAATGAACACTCTTGAGTCCTAGCTTCTCTCCTTGCCGGAACGTTTTGTGTACTACCCGGAGTATATGAATCACCGGAATAGTATTTCTTCACTACTAAGAACTAAAACTATATTTGAGAATGTGTAAAGAAGTGTATAGAGAGAAGATTTGCTTGAGAAAGCTTGATGAATAAAATGAGGAAATAAGGTGGGTATTTATAGGTGGGAAAGAGGGACCTAACAATAAATAAAATAATTATAAAAAAAAAATCTAAAAATTTGGTGGAATATATTGATGTCATGGATGATGTTAAATGGAGGATAATTTATGTCATGAGTGATGTCAAATGAATCTAGATCTTTCGATGGTAGGTGAAATGAGTTATTTTTGACAGAATACTCTTTTTGGGAGCTGCGTTTGAATAAGATAAATTCCTTATTAGGATTTGGTGTCTTCATAAGAATTGTAGATATGGAAGTCTAGTTTCATATCGTTCAAGAATCAACCAATTTGGATAAACCTACAGTGAGATATGATTTGTCTTCTATAAACACTCATTTCCGTCACAACATCCTACCTTACAAAAATTAATTTATTTGACCTACTTAACCTCCGAATATTAAAATATGGTCTTCATAAAAGTTGTAGGTAATGATCTTTTGGTTACTCAAAAATTTGAATCACTCAATTTGGATATTCCTATGAAAAGTTATGCCTAAAATACAGAGTTTGTATCATGTTTAGGCAAAAATTGAAACATCGTATACAACGTTTTTAGGGGATGTTACATTATCTCCCCCTTGGGAACATTCGTCCTCGAATGAGAAAAGACTTAGCTTGAGTAGAGTAGAGTGTTAACAAACAACCTATCATTAATGCAACAGTGTAATTTAAAATATCGTTTAAAACATATTTCATAATTTTGCAAGCATATGACAAGAAAAGTTGAGATGTAAAGATTTCAAGTAATTGAGCAAGGGCAACTTAATACCTTAGGTTTGGGTAGAGGAGAAAAGATGAGGGTATCCCTTAATTATATCCGCTTCCGCTTCCCATGTTGCAGTTTCTATTTGTTGATTCCTCCAAAGGACTTTAACAGATGCAACTTCTTTGTTCCTCAATCTCTTAACTTGCCGGTCCAAAATTTCTACAGGAACTTCTTCATAGGTCAAGTTTTCTTCAATATTCACTACTCCCATAGGTACAATGGAACTAGGATCACCCACATATTTTTTCAACATAGACACGTGAAATACCGGATGAACCATGGCCATTTCCAATGGTAATTCCAACTCATATGCAACCTTACCAACACGTCTCACGATTCTATAAGGCCCTACATATCTAGGGCTCAATTTCCCTTTCTTACCAAATCAAACCACACCTTTCATGGGTGAAACCTTTAGATACACCCAATCGTCCACATTAAACTCAAGATCCCTTCTTCTAGTGTCAGAATAGGACTTTTGACGACTTTGAGCTGCCTTCAACCTTTCTCTAATGATCTTCACCTTCTCTAAAGTATCAAGTACCAAATCGGGGCCTAACAAGGTCATCTCGCCTACTTTGAACCAACCAACTGGTGATCTACATCGTCTCCCACACAAAGCCTCAAATGGTGCCATCTCAATACTTGAGTGGTAACTATTATTATAGGCAAACTCGATGAGAGGTAGATGATCATCCCAATTCCCTTTAAACTCCAACACACAAGCCCTTAACATATCCTCTAGTGTTTGAATCGTCCTTTCGACTTGCCCATCCATTTGAGGATGGAATGCTGTGCTCAACTTTACCTTAGTACCGAGGCCTTTTTGAAATGATCTCCAGAAGTGTGAAGTGAATTGGGTACCATGATCCGAAATAATGGATAATGGCACACCATGCAACCTCACCAACTCCCGAATATACAACTTGGCACAGTCTTCAGCACTATAGGAAGTTTTAATCGATAGGAAGTGAGCTGACTTAGTCATTCTATCAACAATTACCCAAATCGAGTCATGACGCTTCCGGGTATTAGGCAAACCCACTACAAAATCCATATTCACATCTTCCCACTTCCAAGTAGGGATTTCAATGTCTTGAGCTAGTCCACCCGGTCTTTGATGTTCGGCCTTCACTTGTTGGCAATTTGTACATTCGGACACAAATCTTGCTATGTCCTTCTTCATGCCACCCCACCAATACAACTCCTTTAAGTCTCAGTACATTTTTGTTGAACTGGGATGAATGGAGTATCTAGAATTACGAGCCTCCATCAAGATCAAACTCCTTAGGCCATCAACATCTGGAACACATATCCGACCTTGGTAGTATAGAACCCCATCTCCCCCCGGGAAAAGACCTCTATCTTCTTTTCCTTTACCAACTTCTTTAACTCAATAAACTTTGGGTCAAGATCTTGCTTTGTTTTAACATCCACCACCAAAGAGGATTCAGACCTATTTTGAACAACCATACCCCCATCATTAGTACTACCTAACTTCACCCCTAATCTAGTTAATCGGTGAACATCTTTTACCAACTCCCTCTTCCTTTCATCCACATGGGCCACACTCCCCATAGACACTCTACTAAGTGCATCAGCAACCACATTGGCTTTACCCGGATGATAGTGCACACTCATGTCATAGTCCTTAAGGAGTTCTAGCCACCTCATTTGCCTTAGATTAAGGTCCTTTTGGGTGAACACATATTGAAGACTTTTATGATCAGTATACACATCCACATGCACCCCATAGAGGTAATGCCTCCAAATCTTCAGAGCAAAAACAACGGCCGCTAATTCAAGGTCATGGGTAGGGTAGTTGCGCTCATGCACCTTTAATTGCCTAGAAGCATAGGCTATTACCTTGCTATTAATTGCCTAGAAGCATAAGCATAGGCTATTACCTCGGTCGTTAGTTAAAACGGCAATGTGTCTATTACTTATTTTCTTTTGAGTACAGGAAAACGCAAAGGAGATACTTTCAATGCAAGCATCCATAATGACGCCAAATTATATTCTCCATCCTCAAAAATGTCTATTTGGCATGCATAAGCCACATAAGATGGTATGATGCCACATATAATGATATAATGTTGTATGTGATGACATGGTGGCCGTATATACATGATGATATATGCCATGATATAACATCATATACGATGATATAATGTCATATACGATGATATAATATCGTATACGATGATATTATTTTATTCATATTATATTACCGTAGGTGATAATATCATTGCCAAGAGGGCTATTCATATTTTATTATCCGTATTATATTACCGGAGGTGGTAATATCATTGCCACTACAGTGCAAAAGATATTGTTATATGGATACTACTAGCCTAAGATGCCATTTACCAAGGAAAGACTACCTTTTTTTTGAATGAAAGAAGCAGAAGGGGTGAACGACCAGTGTCAAAGGTAGGGAAACATATCTAGGCGTCAAGAGCTACCTACGATACCAATCTTGGAGGTAGAGTTTTTGATATATGGGGCATCAATTCAATGGGGCCTCATATGGTATGAAATACATTCTTGTAGCAGTTGATTATGTCTCCAAATGGGTGGAAGCTGTCGCCTTACCAGATAATGAGAGCAAGAGTATTGTTGGTTTTCTGTGAAGAAACATCTTTTCCAGGTTTGGGACTCCTAGGGCTATCATCAATAATGGGGGCTCCCATTTCTGCAATAAGATCTTTTGGACTCTATTGGCAAAATATGGTGTGCGATAACACAAGGTAACTACTCTATGTCATTCCTAGTTGAGTGGGCAGGTTGAGATGTCGAACAGAGAAATCAAGGAAATTGTAGTAAAGTCTGTAAATGCCAACAGAAATAATTAGGTAAGGAAGCTTGATGATGCTCTATGGGCATATCGGATAGCTTTCAAAACACCCATTGGTATGTCCTCATATCAGTTATTATTTGGAAAGGCATGCCATTTGCCTATGGAGCTGGAACATAAGGCATTATGGGACTTGACAAAGTTGAACTTAATTTGGAGTGAAGTTGCGTATTTGAGGCTGAATCAAATCAATGAAATATATGAGTTTTATTTGTGTGCGTATGAGAGTATTGTTCTTTACAAAAAGAGGATGAAACTATACCATGATAGGCATATTGAGCAGCGCTAATTTAGAAATGGGGACAAAGTGTTGCTATTTAATTTAAAGCTGAGGTCAAAGTGGTCTGGACCTTTCACCATCACATAAGTATTTGCTTATGAAGTAGTGGAACTTGAAGCTCAAGATGGTCATAGGTTCAAAGTGAATGGATAGGAGTGAAGTGGTAATTAGTATCTCTTGACGAAGTGAAAGTGGTTGAAAAACTCCAACTTGATGAAGTCTGAGTAGTCAAGGGACCTACGTCGTGCCGCGATGTTAAATCAATCACTGCTTGGGAGGCAACCCAATGATTGTATTAGTAGTAGATAGGTTAAATTCTGTTATTTGATGTTTTATATTACTCATGGTGTGTTCAGTGAGTGCAGGAGCTCCATGGAGGAGAAAACCATTAAAACAATATGGCCAAGGTTCCCCACCACGGGTACCTATACGGTCCGTATAGGGAACTACGTCCCATGGTAATGCGGCGTGGTGCACAAAGTCTTAAGAAATTCCAGGATTATAGGAGGGATTACATCCTTGTTGAACTTCATAGACTGTTTTGCCTTCCGTGAATCCCAGGTACCACAGGGGTCTGGATCTTTCACTATCGCACAAGTGTTTGCTCATGGAGAAGTGGAACTTGAATCTCGAGAGGGTCATAAGTTCAAAGTGAATGGATAGCGAGTGAAGCGGTAATTGGGATCTCCTGACGAAGTGAAAGTGGTTGAAGAACTCTAACCTGATGAAGTTTGAGTATTCAACGTTAAATCAAGCACTGCTTGGGAGGCAACCCAAGGATTGTATTAGTATTAGATAGGTTAAATTCTATTATTTGATGTTTTATAGTGTCATGGTGTGTTTAGTGAGTGCAGGAGCTCCAGGGAGAAGAAAATCATTAAAAAAGATGGCCAAGGTTCCCCACCACGGGTACCTATACGGTTCATATAGGGAACTACGTCCTGTGGTAGTGCGGCATGGTGCGCAAAGTCTTAAGGAATTCCATGATTACGAGAGGGATTATGGTCCATATTGAACTTCACAAAACATTTTGCCTTTTGTGAATCCCAGGTACCATAGCACGACCACACACTAAGAATACTTCTAAATTCCAACTCCACGACTCCGCATCTGAAGAATCAGAGCATGAGTCAGAATATGAGTCGGAGCAAGGTCGGGAAGTGATGAATCAAGTAGGTCGGAGATCCAAGTGTCTACCAATATCTCTCCTCACTCTCCCCATATAACTAGATCTAAAGCAGCTGTTGAGGCTGAGGCCACTCCCTCTTATTTGAAAAGGAGGCAGCCAGCTCAGCCAATGAGGCAAGCGGGGACGATGCACAATCCGGAGAGGAGGGCAGAGCTACTGGTAAGAAGAGTATTGATGGTGCTGGGGATGATGGACTGGACTCTATAGAGATGTTTGTCAATGATATGGAAAGTGACCTAGTTGCACGCCGAAATGTCATCACTTTTCTAACAAACAGTTGGTTGGTTTCGGGCCAACATGATATCTTTCTGAATGGCCTAACCAAAGGGTTTAAGGGCTTGTGTAAATGAGCCATTATGATAGAGGTTTGGGTGGTCCTTAATAATCTCTCCGCCCTACTTGATCTCAAAGACCCTTTCTACAAGTATCATTTTGGGTGGATGACCAAAGACCCGTGATATTATGGTGAAAGTCTAGTTCGAGTATTCTATTCGGCCTATGCAGCCTCAATACTAAATGATATGGCCAAGGGGATCTCTAAATATAAAAGGAAGGCACTAGAGTTAAAGCAACCACCATTGAATGAAGTCATAGTTCGAGACATGATAGTGGACATATCAGAGTCTACAATCAACAGGTTCCTATATGGTCCGACATTCCATATTGATATTTGAATAGGTCTTTAAGAGAACTAGCACCATGAGATTAGTGATGAGGCAAAGATAGGTAATCCTGTAGTGCGCCGAATGATTATGGAATGAGTCAGAAAGCATATTGTTACTGCTAGAGAAAATGCGTCATGGGTCACTAATATGAAGAAGTTGATTACTAAGGCTTTGCTCACATTTCTAGCTAAGTTTTGGTGGGCCATTGTCTGTGCCTGTCTCTGAACGATTGCAAATGAACACACCCTTCATCCCACGCAGGCGTCTCTAGTAGCCTACATTATAGCTTGGTTTGGACTATACAACGGGAGGCTAATTGCTGCTAAAAATCGGAATCAAGCATTTAATGAGCAGGCTGGACTCCCATTCTCATATTTGATTACTGCATTATGTGAGGCCGTGGGGACATTGGTAAATTGTTACTTTGACAAGTGCATCCCAGCAATGAAGTCCATAAATACAACGCTAATAAAGGATTTGGACAACTTACTGTACAAATACAAGTCGGGCCGACCTATTGGTCCAGTCACTATGGCTACAGGCCCAACTTCTCCTACTCTTACTTTGGAGGGTGTTATGCCCTATTTTTAATCGAGGTTAGATAAAGCACAACATACAGACTCTAAAAGGATTAATTATTGTATAGAATCACCACCTAATTTATTAAGGAAAATAAGGAAAACCTATTTGATGCATGACCTGTATGACTCACGTTTCAATCTGCGAAAAACCAGTTTAGATTCTAGGTAAGGGTTTACATTATTCCAAAGGGAAGGTGTTAGGCATCCTTCGAAATCCACAAAATGTGGTACCCAGCTAGACTTAATTCATCAAAAAGAGAGGAGATAAAATTATTATTTGCAAGTATAACAAACATATATATAAAAATATATACACTAAAATTGTATAAGAATATATGTATAAAAAAATATGTACTAAGTAAGTAAAGTATATTATCACCAATTATGTGTAGAAAAATATGAGAAAGGTATATGTATATAAAAAAGGTAGTTTTTATGCAATATTAAAAGAATAGCCCTTTATTCATATGAACAAAGAACTCTTTTATCATATGAAAAGAGTAATAATTTTGAATATCATTTGTAGAAAATATCTCCGAATAAATGTACAGACACTTGGTAAAATATTAATAATGAATAAATTATTATCAAAATAATTTTAAAATATGTGTGTATATATACTACAAAAAATAGAATTCTATTTTATAGTAAGATCAGAGGCGTAACTGTAATAAGTGTTACATTTCTATTAGAACGTCATGGTGATTCGTAAAAAAATCAATTCAATTGTTCAAAAGAGATTTTAAAAGAAAATAGTTTAATTTAAGGAGTCACCATAATTTTAGAATAATTAGAAACCAATCAATTATTTAAAAAATGTCTACAAATTCAATGGATCCTAAGTAAGGGGTTCAAGTTATTTTAAAGGGAAGGTATCAACATCCTTCGAAATCCACAACTGCAGGTCCCAGCTAAACTCAGCTTTTAAATCGAGGAGATGAAAATATTGTGCAAATATGTAATGAAATATACATAAAGAATAAATTAAAACAATAATATAAGGAACGGCCTAATGTTTGCCTAACGTCAATAATATACACTAATAAATTAAATATATTATTCGAACTTAATTCGCATAGCTTTCTCAGGAAGCAATTCTGAATACCTGTAAAAGAATTAATAGAAGTGTTAGTAAGGAATAAATATGATGATGATGATGATGATGATAATAATAATAATAATAATAATAATAATAATAACTAAAAATAAAATCCGTCTTATAAACATGGAAGGCCTTGGAAATCGACGGTAATTTCTTCATCGACCTATTAGGTATAATCTCTATTTAATATGATGAATTACAATAATAATTAAAAATAATAAAATTATTTCAATAAAATGGCGTGAAAGCCATGACAATCAATAATTGATGAAACAATCGACATAATAGAGACAACATATAAGATATTTGAGAAGTGAAACAATAATAGCGTAATTAATAACATAATAAGCAATACACTAGATAAAAGATGTAAAATTCAAACCAACAACAATAATTCAACAAAAATAGTAACATAAACAAAATAACAAAAAAAAAACTAGTGAATATTTACATCATCAAGCACCAACACCCACAGAAATAAAGGTACAATATGAAAAAAAAAAGTGAGAAGATTTTATCAATTAACTTAAACACATGATAATATAAAAAATAAAATAGTAATACTAAAGTTAATGACAAGTGAATCAACCTAGCTTTATTATATCCTACATAGTCAAAAAGAATAAAAACAATAATATCAACATCCATTAAATAAGAAATCATGTATTAAAGAAAATAAATTATTACTAATCATCAATTATAATCCTTTGATGAATAAATATAGTCAAAACAAATGAAGTTAAACTATTAGCAAAAGTAGTCAAATAAAGTTAAAAATAGATACAAAATAACTATAAATAAATAAAGTATACACTAATCATCAATTATAATCCACCAACAAACAAAAATGATGAATAAATATAACTAAAACAAATGAAGTTAAACTATTAACAAAAGTAGTCAAACAAAAACAAAATAATAATTTTCACTCAACAAACAATAGATATCACTAATAGAGAGATATAATGGAGACAACAACAATAAAATAAAAAAAATAATAGAAAAAAATCACAATAATTATATCTATCATAAAACAAAGTAGATCAAAACAATCATATCTTTTAAACAATCAATTAAAATAATCAAAAGCAAACATATATGACAATAGATATCACTAATAAAGAGATATAATGGAGACAACAATAATAAAGTAAAAAAATAATAGAATCACATCACAATAATTATATCTATCATAAAACAAAGTAGATCTATAAACAAAAAAAAGTAAAATAACAATGAAAAAAACAAAGGAGAGATAGAGTTGTGTTACTTGTTAGTTTCTTACCGAATTTACCATCGCGATAGCTATTTGTTGTTTCCCGAAGATGGATCCACCCAGAGGTTATTGATTTAACACTATTGGACTTTGTTTTAACTTGCAAAATATAATGTCTAATATAAACTTAAACTAAAATTTCCGTCTTTTTAAAATGGGGAGCCTCGAAAATCGACGGAAAGATTTTTTCATTGGACAATTACAATTTGAACTATATATAAATTTAAAGTAATATTTCATATTATCACTTAAGGCTATACAACAACAACAACAACAACAACAACAACAACAACAACAACAACAACAAACAACAACACTTAAGGCTATCAAAACAGTAAATCCGACCAAAAATGTACCTCATGTTGTACCTAAAATTTGAAACTCCAAACGGCAAAACTGGACTTTATGTCCTTCATTAAAGTTGTAGATATATGTCGTAAGCTTGCAAAAAGAAAAGAATCATCACAAAATACATTTTTTACAAAAAGATATGATCAAAATACTAGCGGTTGTACATGCTGGAATTTTAAATAAAATATCTGGACAAAACTTATCCTATGTTGCGTCCTATCTTTCGACCCAATACCAGCAGATCTAGGCTCCAACATAAACATAAAAGTTGTAGGTACGTGTTTCATCTTTCCAAAACATATTTATTTATTAAAAACAAAGATTTATACAATGAGATACGTCAAAATTACTAACAGCTATGCAGTTTCAAAAAATCGAATTTGATTTACTTACCACAAGGGAGGAGTTGCTTTGTTCTAGATGAAAGGACAAGCTTCTTTTGAGACTATTTGAGGGAGAAAAAGATAAAATAATGGAGAAAGTGGTATATTTTTTAGGAAGAAAAAGAGAAGAGAATGGAGAGAGTGGTGTGTTTGTGAGGGAGGAAAAGAGAAGATAATAGAGAGAGTAGTATGTGTTAGTCTTCTTTTGAAAGAAGAAAAAAAAAAGATTGTCTTCCTTTTTCTTTATGTAGGATTAGTTAAAAGGAGATGGATGATTGGAATCAATATTCTAAAGTAATAACCAATGAAGTAAATAATAATATTATTTATATAATAATAACAATAATAAAATTTTAAATATTATACCAAATGTAAGCTCAAATATACAATAAATAAAAATTTAAAGAATACACATTTAATTAAATAGCAATCGAAAAATGGGTTATAGGTCGGTCAAAATTGGATGTCAACACTAATTTACGAAATAATTAATTAAAATAAAATATGTTTGAGATTATTTTTGAATAATGATAAAAAGTAATAAATTATTATATATAACTATATATATCATTCAAAAATTATAAAATGACAAAGTTATTTTAAAGTATTTAAAATATATTTTTTTGGATTTTTAAAAGATTAATTATTTTAAATTGTTTAAAATTGGAGAAGCTCGATGATTAATTTGCATTGTGGAGGATCGATGTCAACATGGATAAGAATCCTATTATTTACGAAACTAAGAATGCTTATTCATAAATTATAAAAAAATGAGAAAACAAATTCATGAAAATGCTAAAAATAAGGATAATTATAAATAAATAAATAAAAACTAAAAAAAAAATGTGTAAAAACAAATATTATATTTTGTGTTCTTTAACGATCAAGTAGCCTGAAGACATTAATTTTGAGTACAGAGAGCCAAAATTGACTGTCAACAGTTTGCCCCTCTTTGCTCGATGATGAAGAATGAATTGTCGGGCAAAGACGTTGACTGAGTAGCCGATTTTGGCCGACTTGCGAGACGGTCGTGGTGTGACCAAGTGGAATGATATGGGATTGTGAAAAATATTATGGCCGAGACTTTGGTTTCAAGTCGCCAACATATCTCTGGTTTTATGAGAATCAGGCTGTGTGTAGTTTTAGATGCAAAGTTGCGGTAAATTTTGATTGACTCTCAAAATTTGCCCCAGTGTTGAATCATGATGAAACTGTTTTCCTTTGTGACAATGGTAGAAAACATTTAGTACCAATGGAGGAAAAACGTAATGTAAAGGGCTGTAATGACCTTGAGGGTGATTTTCAAAAATTTGTACAAAACACGCGTGAACAGTAACACGCGTGAACAGTAACTTTTTTGGCAGAAAATGCCCCTTTCTTCCCATTTCAATATTTTTCATCATTTGTTTGAGTTCTTGAACTCCTTGAGGTGATTTGAGAAGAGATTTTCAAGGCAAAGTATTGGGTAAGTGATTGTTGACCTAAAACCTTCCTTTTTCATTAAGTTTTTGACGATTTTAACTCTTAAATTTTAGTTTCAAACCCCAAAAATCTTTGTTTCTTCCCTAATCCGAATTTAAGGAAAATTATGATTTCCAACTCGTTTTGAGCTCTATTTTTATGGATGTTTCAACCATGAGTTCCTTATTACCAATAGAATGGGATTGTTCAATAAATTTTCATATTTGACCCTTTTCGAAAATAGTTAATTTTTGGACCATTTTACCCCCGGTTCCGAAACCTATCAATATGGGTGTTATTGGACTCCTTGTGACGTGTATGTTTCATTGTTGATAGTGGGTTGTCATTCCGAGCGCTGAATTCGAGAGTTGCTTGTCCGGTGGAGGTATTCGAGTGCGGTTTCGGCAATTGAGGTAGGTTTGGCTATCTTTCTTTGAGATTGAGATGGGGTAATTAGTCATTCATATGTTATAGACTTTGGGATGGGGTTGTAGTATGAGTTGAGAATGTTATATATATTGTGATGCCCGTGGGGGGGCTTATTTATTAATGTGTTGTCGTGTGGGGGTTTATTCGTATTACATAGCCCGTGTGGGGGCCTTATTTGTTATCTTATTTGCTTTGAGAGCATGTGATTTGTAATTTGCCTAAGAGAGAGGCTTAAGTATATTATTTGACTTGTGATGCCGCCTGAGAGATTGAGTTGGTTTTTTTTAGCATACTTGAGTATTAAAATATTGTTGAGAAAAGGGTGAATATTTAAAAGAAAGTGTTTCCTTCCCGTTACTATTTATTGAGGGTGAATATCATGTGTAGGTTAAGTTTTGAGAACTTTGAACCTTATACCACATGTGAGTTGAATATTACTTCCATGCCATATGTGTTTTGATGCATTCATCCTCATTCATCATATCATGAAACATGGGAAGTTGAGAAATATGGAAAAAAAAAATTCGAAAGAAAATGAAACACCTTTAAACCTTTGTATCTTGAGTCCCTGACCGAGGCAGTTTTCCAGCAGGGTAGTAGATGCATTGTGATCCTTGACCACGAGGAGGGGGCAAGGATAATGAGATATTATGATTGAGCTATATGGTCTGCGAGACCCCCATGGGCCCTGCTTAGTAGCACAGCTCAGCAGGTGTATACGACAATCTGTGCGACAGTCTTGATTCCATCGTACCACCACATTATTGCATCATCATATTGCATTGCATTGATATTTGTACTACTTGAATTATCTGGTTAATTGTGATTATGAGCTGTTATTATGGGTTTACTTTACTCGCGTCAATATATATATAAACTGGCAGCACCGATGCCGAAGTAGGACTTTTCTGTATGCAGGTGGATGCGTTCCTTAGTTTATTTCATAGGTTTGATTAATTCCTTATATTTAGTCAGCTAAAACCTACTGAGTACATGTGAATTGTACTCACCCCTACTTCTGTGTCCCTTTTTGATGCAAATACTAGTCGGGGTATCCCACGTGGTAGTTAATATTCTAGCGGATTGTGTATTCTCAGATTAGTGGTGAGGTCCCAGAATTCGGATCGTCACTAGTCTATCTTTATTTTTCAGTCTTTTGTATCATTCAGAGACTTATGTTGTATCTTCAGATTCGAACCTTGTATTAGATGCTCTTTATACTTATGACACCAGGTTTTGGGATAATTTTTTCATTGTTTTTTTTCTTTTATTTAAATCGTGGCATCACTTTCCCCTTTGGGAGTCTTGTATGAGTTTTATTTTTAGGGTTACACATCAGATTGGGTTTTGAGATGTGTGTCATCATAACCTCAGTTTTTGGGTCATGACAAGGGCATTCGACTGGTTGGGAAAGCATGTGACGTAAATGACCTAGGACAACAAAATGTAAACGCTAGAGTGTAGATACATGCATTAAAAGGTGGGTGTATGTAAAAAATGTATTGAAAAACCCGTATTAGAAGGTGGGCGCCTGTAAAATGTAATAAAATACCCGTATTAGAAGGTGGGTGCCTCTAAAATGTATTGAAATACCTGTATTAGAAGGTGGGCACCTGTAAAATGTAATGCAATACCCGTATTAGAAGGTGGGCGCTTGTAAAATGTAATGCAATACCCGTATTAGAAGGTGGGCGCCTGTAAAATGTAATGCAATATCCGTATTAGAAGGTGGGCGCCTGTAAAATGTAATACAATACCCGTATTAGAAGGTGGGCGCCTGTAAAATGTAATGCAATACCCGTATTAGAAGGTGGCCTGTAAAATGTAATGCCATACCCGTATTAGAAGGTGGGCGCCTGTAAAATGTAATGCAATACCCGTATTAGAAGGTGGGCGCCTGTAAAATGTAATGCAATACCCGTATTAGAAGATGGGCGCCTGTAAAATATAATGCAATGCCCGTATTAGAAGGTGGGCGCCTATAAAATGTAATGTAATGCCCGTATTAAAAGGTGGGCGCCTGTATTTGAATTTAGAATGCTTGTATCTTAAGGCGAAAAATATGAGGGTTTTTTTTTTTTTTTTTTTGTAAGAAATGTTGAAAAGTAAACAAGACAGAATCACATCTTGACTTCAGTTGGTACCAACAATTAGTATTGTGTATAAGAATTTCATCATTTTTTCTCAGCTAACCGAGATCAACATCAAAGTAATTCCTATAGTTTCAAGTAGTACCTCAAATATTACCTAAGTGTAAACACAATTTGTTCGTCTTGTTTCCAATCAAAGTTTCGAACTATATCTGTCCCTCATGTTTCAAGTGCTCTTACCACAAAGAAAGTCCTAATTTTCACATATTTGAATATTATAATTTAGGACATTTTGGGAAGTACGCTCATGCTCGGAATGATATTCATGCATGCAATTGTGATACCATAGGCTTGGCCTTCATGTAAATCTCCACTAATGTGAGAATATTTGAAATAAAACCATGTAGGACTTGTTATTGGCTTGTAATGTAGGCTTAAGGATGGGTAGGATAGTCATTTGGGATAAAAGTGACTTAATTCCTTCTTGAGCATTGCACTGAATTTGTGCTTTCAACGTTTTATTATGCTTTTAGCGCTTAATCCTTATTGTTGTACCATTGTTGTTTGCTTTTGGACTTCTTTTGAAGATTAACTTTTCTGAGCTTCTTTTTTTTTCCTTCTAATCATTTTTTTGAAGTTTCTCCTATTTGTTTGGAGTATTTTTCTTCTTTTGTTGCAATTTTGCTTCTCTGGACTTTTTGGGAAATTTTCAACTTTCTTTTCTTTTGAAGTCATTCTTGCATCCTAAACTTTGGAGGACTTCTCAATTTTTTGCCTTCGACAACTTTGAACCTTGACTATTCTTTTGTAACTCACACATCTTCAGTGCGCTCAAAAAGGTCAGGCCAAGAGAGATAGTGCATATAAACACTCAGAAAGGGTATAGGCTAAAATGTGGTTGTCCAAAGAAAATGCTTAGGCTCAAAGTGGGCATGCTAAGGATTAATATCATTTGGTAGGCTTTGAAGGGCACAAACGGGTCAAAGAAGGCCTACAATCATTTTTCAAATCAAACATTACTCATAATTTTGCCTCAATAAATAATTAGGCTAAGTTCTAGATCAACATTGCAACGTAATGAATTAATCTAAGGCTCACCACACAAATGCACATGAAATAATGAGGTTAATTTCATTTTTGTATTAGATGTATGCAAGAGAATTTTCTCAAGTGTCACTAAGGTGCAATTAAGAGGTACCAAAAGAATCTATGGTTTACCATGAAGTTGATCTTCTCCATCATGACAAATATTTCTTCCTTATGCACACTCCTAACTATGTTGGTACCAATCAAGTTCAGACTTTGATTCATTTTGCATGTGTTTTTTTTTGGAAAAAAGAAAAAAAAATGGGACCGAACCCAAATGAGGGTTGCCTACGTATCTTGAAGAAAACAAGAATCAGGTCTGCGTAGTTCAGGCATACATGGTACAAGATATATATTTTGAACAACGATATACCTTTTGAATGAAAAATAACAAAATGAAAATTCAATGAGTCATTTAAAGGCGGACTAACCAAACTAAAAATGGATCACATTGAAGGGTAGACTACCCAAATTTTGAAAAATATCAAATAATTTTTTTTTTCATTTTTTAAAGAAATGTAAGAAAAGAAAATCAAAGATATTTACTAAACATAACATCCTATACAAAAGTTAATACGAAGAGATAGACAAACTCGGAGCGATGCCTCGTTAGTCAGGTGTCTGAGTGCAACCTTAGTTGAATTTTTGAGGATTTTTCTCAAACATTTTGCCCCTGTTCCAGCTTCAACAAACTCTGGTATTCAATCTTGTGACAAATGTCTTCTTGTGATTTTTTTTCTTATCTTTTCAAAAATTTTGCCCCAGTTTTTGTTGTAAAATATTAGAAAGCTCATGGAGAACATGACCGAGCCATGGTGGCGCCTACGTATCCCTTTGAAGCAGGAATCAGGTCAAACATAGTTCTAATATAAATATACCTATGTGTATTTTTTATGACTATTATGGATTAATGATTGTATTTAAAAGAGGTGAGGCTATGAGTTAGAGATCAACTCTGAACCAATGTATTTTAGAATGTACAGGGCAATGCAAAAAGATGAATTGTAATCTAAACACGCCGTCTCTAAAATTAAGGAATTTTGAAAAGATTTCGAAAAAGCGCAAGACGCTTCATCACATGCTCAGTGTGTGATAGTGTACAATTATGACTCGATAGAAATAAAATAACCAATAGAGTGTCAATAAATATACAACTACAGTCTATAAATAAATATTAAATTAAAAGATTGATAATAATATGAAGAATTTATGTACGACATACACAATTCACAGGATGCGAAAAGAATCAAAGAGAGAAAAAGAAATATATTAACATGTGAAAAATATGAACAACAATACCTCCCTCAATTGAAAAATTGAGCCTATTATGGTTAAAACCTGAATTTTTCCCAGCAGAGTTGCCAAACTGTTATGCCCTATTTTTAATCGAGGTTAGATAAAGCACAACATACAGACTCTAAAAGGATTAATTATTGTATAGAATCGCCACCTAATTTATTAAGGAAAATAAGGAAAACCTATTTGATGCATGACCTGTATGACTCACGTTTCAATCTGCGAAAAACCAGTTTAGATTCTAGGTAAGGGTTTACATTATTCCAAAGGGAAGGTGTTAGGCATCCTTCGAAATCCACAAAATGTGGTACCCAGCTAGACTTAATTCATCAAAAAGAGAGGAGATAAAATTATTATTTGCAAGTATAACAAACATATATATAAAAATATATACACTAAAATTGTATAAGAATATATGTATAAAAAAATATGTACTAAGTAAGTAAAGTATATTATCACCAATTATGTGTAGAAAAATATGAGAAAGGTATATGTATATAAAAAAGGTAGTTTTTATGCAATATTAAAAGAATAGCCCTTTATTCATATGAACAAAGAACTCTTTTATCATATGAAAAGAGTAATAATTTTGAATATCATTTGTAGAAAATATCTCCGAATAAATGTACAGACACTTGGTAAAATATTAATAATGAATAAATTATTATCAAAATAATTTTAAAATATGTGTGTATATATACTACAAAAAATAGAATTCTATTTTATAGTAAGATCAGAGGCGTAACTGTAATAAGTGTTACATTTCTATTAGAACGTCATGGTGATTCGTAAAAAAATCAATTCAATTGTTCAAAAGAGATTTTAAAAGAAAATAGTTTAATTTAAGGAGTCACCATAATTTTAGAATAATTAGAAACCAATCAATTATTTAAAAAATGTCTACAAATTCAATGGATCCTAAGTAAGGGGTTCAAGTTATTTTAAAGGGAAGGTATCAACATCCTTCGAAATCCACAACTGCAGGTCCCAGCTAAACTCAGCTTTTAAATCGAGGAGATGAAAATATTGTGCAAATATGTAATGAAATATACATAAAGAATAAATTAAAACAATAATATAAGGAACGGCCTAATGTTTGCCTAACGTCAATAATATACACTAATAAATTAAATATATTATTCGAACTTAATTCGCATAGCTTTCTCAGGAAGCAATTCTGAATACCTGTAAAAGAATTAATAGAAGTGTTAGTAAGGAATAAATATGATGATGATGATGATGATAATAATAATAATAATAATAATAATAATAATAATAACTAAAAATAAAATCCGTCTTATAAACATGGAAGGCCTTGGAAATCGACGGTAATTTCTTCATCGACCTATTAGGTATAATCTCTATTTAATATGATGAATTACAATAATAATTAAAAATAATAAAATTATTTCAATAAAATGGCGTGAAAGCCATGACAATCAATAATTGATGAAACAATCGACATAATAGAGACAACATATAAGATATTTGAGAAGTGAAACAATAATAGCGTAATTAATAACATAATAAGCAATACACTAGATAAAAGATGTAAAATTCAAACCAACAACAATAATTCAACAAAAATAGTAACATAAACAAAATAACAAAAAAAAAACTAGTGAATATTTACATCATCAAGCACCAACACCCACAAAAATAAAGGTACAATATGAAAAAAAAAAGTGAGAAGATTTTATCAATTAACTTAAACACATGATAATATAAAAAATAAAATAGTAATACTAAAGTTAATGACAAGTGAATCAACCTAGCTTTAGTATATCCTACATAGTCAAAAAGAAAAAAAAACAATAATATCAACATCCATTAAATAAGAAATCATGTATTAAAGAAAATAAATTATTACTAATCATCAATTATAATCATTTGATGAATAAATATAGTCAAAACAAATGAAGTTAAACTATTAGCAAAAGTAGTCAAATAAAGTTAAAAATAGATACAAAATAACTATAAATAAATAAAGTATACACTAATCATCAATTATAATCCACCAACAAACAAAAATGATGAATAAATATAACCAAAACAAATGAAGTTAAACTATTAACAAAAGTAGTCAAACAAAAACAAAATAATAATTTTCACTCAACAAACAATAGATATCACTAATAGAGAGATATAATGGAGACAACAACAATAAAGTAAAAAAAATAATAGAAAAAAATCACAATAATTATATCTATCATAAAACAAAGTAGATCAAAACAATCATATCTTTTAAACAATCAATTAAAATAATCAAAAGCAAACATATATGACAATAGATATCACTAATAAAGAGATATAATGGAGACAACAATAATAAAGTAAAAAAAACAATAGAATCACATCACAATAATTATATCTATCATAAAACAAAGTAGATCTATAAACAAAAAAAAGTAAAATAACAATGAAAAAAAACAAAAAAAACAAAGGAGAGATAGAGTTGTGTTACTTGTTAGTTTCTTACCGAATTTACCATCGCGATAGCTATTTGTTGTTTCCCGAAGATGGAGCCACCCGGAGGTTATTGATTTAACACTATTGGACTTTGTTTTAACTTGCAAAATATAACGTCTAATATAAACTTAAACTAAAATTTCCGTCTTTTTAAAATGGGGAGGCCTCGAAAATCGACGGAAAGATTTTTTCATTGGACAATTACAATTTGAACTATATATAAATTTGAAGTAATATTTCATATTATCACTTAAGGCTATACAACAACAACAAACAACAATACTTAAGGCTATCAAAACAGTAAATCCGACCAAATATGTACCTCATGTTGTACCTAAAATTTGAAACTCCAAACGGCAAAACTGGACTTTATGTCCTTCATGAAAGTTGTAGATATATGTCTTAAGCTTGCAAAAAGAAAAGAATCATCACAAAATACATTTTGTACAAAACGATATGATCAAAATACCTGCGGTTGTACATGCTGGAATTTTAAATAAAAAATCTAGACAAAACTTGTCCTATGTTGCATCCTATTGTTTGACCCAATAACAACATATCTAGACTCCAACATAAACATAAAAGTTGTAGGTACGTGTTTCATCTTTCCAAAACATATTTATTTACTAAAAACAAAGATCTATACAATGAGATACGTCAAAATTACTAACAGCTATGCAGTTTCAAAAAATCGAATTTGATTTACTTACCACAAGGGAGGAGTTGCTTTGTTCTAGATGAAAGGACAAGCTTCTTTTGAGATTTTTTGAGGGAGAAAAAGAGAAGATAATGGAGAAAGTGGTATATTTTTTAGGAAGAAAAAGAGAAGAGAATGGAGAGAGTGGTGTGTTTGTGAGGGAGGAAAAGAGAAGATAATAGAGAGAGTAGTATGTGTTAGTCTTCTTTTGAAAGAAGAAAAAAAAATAAGATTGTCTTTCTTTTTCTTTATGTAGGATTAGTCAAAAGGAGATGGATGATTGGAATCAATATTCTAAATTAATAACCAATGAAGTAAATAATAATATTATTTATATAATAATAACAATAATAAAATTTTAAATATTATACCAAATGTAAGCTCAAATATACAATAAATAAAAATTTAAAGAATACACATTTAATTAAATAGCAATCGAAAATGGGTTATAGGTCGGTCAAAATTGGATGTCAACACTAATTTACGAAATAATTAATTAAAATAAAATATGTTTGAGATTATTTTTGAATAATGATAAAAAGTAATAAATTATTATATATAACTATATATATCAATCAAAAATTATAAAATGACAAAGTTATTTTAAAGTATTTAAAATATATTTTTTTGATTTTTAAAAGATTAATTATTTTAAATTGTTTAAAATAGGAGAAGCTCGATGATTAATTTGCATTGTGGAGGATCGATGTCAACATGGATAAGAATCCTATTATTTACGAAACTAAGAATGCTTATTCATAAATTATAAAAAAATGAGAAAACAAATTCATGAAAATGCTAAAAATAAGGATAATTATAAATAAATAAAAAAAACTAAAAAGAAATGTGTAAAAACAAATATTATATTTTGTGTTCTTTAACGATCAAGTAGCCTGAAGACGTTAATTTTGAGTACAGAGAGCCAAAATTGGGTGTCAACAAAGGGTGAGACTTCATGCCCGCTGACGGTTTAGGCCACCGAGCAGCCCTAGGGTGACACTAAACCTATCCCATATACACCCGTAGTTTCAAGTATGATGATCATTGTCTCTTATGCACTCTTTGAGTGAATGGTAAAGGACGAGAGGCAAACATAGGAGTTGGTTGATTTGGTGATTGAGCGACTACCTAGGTTGGTCCAAACACAGATATAGGAGGAGGCGACTCAGATTCACACCAAGCTCTAGCAGGAGGCGACACTGATATAGAGCCGTATTGATGGCCTTGAGGCACACATCACTACTCAGAAAGGTCGTCTAGGTAATGCAGAGACTACATCCTTAAATAAAGAGTTGGCTACTTTAAAAAAAAGTTGTAGGTAAATTGGAAGTAAAGTCATCCTCTACTGTCCCGGCGAGCGCTAAAGATATTTTGCTATAGTTGTTATCTGCACTGCCCGCACCTGTATAGCTAGATGGAGTTTGGGGCTCCATTTTGGCACCTGAGCCTGATAAAAAGGGCAAGGGAAAGAAGTGGCGACAGGAAGATGATTCCCCATATGATGCAGAAAAGGCCAGGAGAGCAAGGAGAAAAGAGGAAAAAAGGGCTAGGCTCGCTTTTAGGAAATAATTTCAGGAGAAGCAGAAGCTTGAGAAGCAGCAGCTTGAGGCTTCTAAGGCTGGAGCGTCATCCAGTGTAGCACACTTACTCCTGCTACAGGAGGTGACCCTTTGAGGGAGCCTACATCATTGAGTGCACCGACCGATGCTGGTATCCCTATACCACCACCGACTGATACCAAAGGCATCACAAGTATGATCACTTCCCTTGTACCTATTATTGAATTCTTTGATGTGCAATTGAGGACAATGCACGCCCTTTTGATAGGGGGTAATGCATCCCTAACGCTAGGAGTTCTTTTGCCATGTTTCTTTTATCTCAGGCGTATATCTAGTAGAATTGGCATGTTTAGGATTATTTACAAGAGTCTGTAGATTGATACAATAGCCTGTGAAAGAAAGGATTTGAATTAACCTAAAATGACTCCCAACTGAAATTTTTGTGAAACACTATGCGATTGATTTGGTATTTGAAAACTGACTTCCTAGAATCTGTATAGGACATTTGTCACGCCCCGAAAGGGTACCCTAGGCGTGGCTGGCACTCAAAAACCATTTCTGGCTTCTAAGAGAACCGCTTGGTCTCATTTCTTATTTATTCATCAGCGGAAGACTTAAGAATACTAATGTGGGCTTGTCATAATCAAAGGAAAAATAGATAATTCTTAGAAGAAGTAGTTTCTAAGGAGAACTACTTCGATTACATCATCAGACTCTGTCTATGAAGCCTCTAATACTCTTAGATGGTGCCAATGACATGTCCATGGCTACCTCAAAAGAAACATCACACTCAACAATAATAAAAGGATAAGGAGTTCCTTCGAATACAAGAAGGACTCACCAAATAGCCGAAAAGAAATGATCTTCAACGATGCGCCTGTTGAGGATCTCTAACACCTGTATCTGCATCATAAAACGATGCAGGTCGAATGACGTCAGTACGTGGAATGTACGAGTATGTAAAATGGCAGGAAGGTAAGGACAGATATCAAGAAACTCCTCTCAATAAAACTCAACTCAGAACTCAACATCAATATGTAATACAAGTTTAAAATATAATAATAAAAATAATAGTAATAAGCAATACTTACTTAGTTGGGAGTTTTTCTAACCGACAACCGTCACTTATGAGCTAACGATGATACAACGAAGCGATGTCGTTGCCACATCCATCCAATACCTTGCCAGGATAAATGACATCACCATCTTGGATCCACTCATCAAAGTCTTCTTTTTGAGACTTAAGAGGCATAGCCTCCATCCTACGCTGGCTACGTAGTTCTGGGGTTTGAGTCAATTAAAATCTTACCCAACTCGGTGCTCAATACTACTCCCAAAATATGTGCTCATATTAAACTCATCATCTAGTCTCATTGGACTTTAATTTAAATCATCAAACTCATCTCATTTCATGTTCATCAATCATTATACTTCCAAAAACATCATTTACATCTCATCAAAACATCTTGCTCAAAATATCATTTGCTCAAATTCATTCAAACTCAACTCTTTTGCTTTTTCAAAACTCAATAAAATACATATATAGTATTAATTCATATAACTTTCTTTTTATCAATGAAAATAATAAAAGCCATCATCTTTACTCAAAACATGTGTAAAAATATTCATGAACATCAAATCAATTAGGATTCATAGGATAGTAGCCATGAACAATAATTCTAATAATATGAGAGATAACAATAATAATAGTATTAATGCATAAATATATCAAACTCAATAGAAGAAGAATTAATTTATTTAGAATTCAAGATTTGGATAAAACTCAACTATAACTCAATTATAATGAATTTAAATATTGGGCGCATGAACGAACTCAATCCAATGCTATGAAAGCCTTACATACCTTAAATCCAAAGGTTTACTCCGAATTGAAACACTCTTGGACCCCTAGCCTTTTCTTCTCGCCGGAGCATTTTGTGTACTACCCGGAATATAAGAATAACCAAAGTAGTATTTTTATACTACTAAAACTAAAACTATATTTGAGAAGAAGTATATATAGAGAGAAGAAATGCTTAAGAAAGCTTGATGAATAAAATGAGAAAATAAGGTGGGTATTTATAGGTGGGAAAGAGGGACCTAACAATAAATAAAATAATTATAAAGAAAAATCTGAAAATTTAATGGAATATATTGATGTCATGGATGATGTTAAATGGAGGACAATTTATGTCATCAATGATGTCAAATGTATCTAGATGTTTCCATGGTAGGTAAGATGAGTTCTTTTTAACAAAATACTCTTTTTCGAAGCTGCGTTTGAATAAGATAAATTCCTTATTAGAATTTGGTGTCTTAATAAGAATTGTAGATATGGAAGTCTAGTTTCATATCGTACAAGAATCAACTAATTTGGAGCAATCTACAGTGAGATATAAATTTTCTTCTATAAACACTCAATTCCGTCACAGCACTATATATTGCAAAGATTAATTTATTGGATCTACGTATACTCCGAATCTTAAGATGTGTTCTTCATGAACGTTGTAGGTAATGATGTTGTGGTTACTCAGAAATTTGAATCACCTAATTTGGACTAACTTATAAAAAGTTATGCCCAACATACAGAGGATGTATTATTTTCGTCGAGAATTGAAATACCGACATACAATATTTTAGGGGTTGTTACAACATTGTACATATTGAAATGTCTCGGTTGATTAGTGATTAATAGTATAACATATGTTCCATGTGCATGTGAGCTTAACTACTTAGTTTGAACAATGCACTTGTAAGCTAGAACTTTCCTGGTTTGTCTTAGTGAAATGATTGAATAGCCTTATTAGGACATGATCATAGGTTGTTGTTGATAATGAGTCACTTAGCCTAAATTGAACCAACCAAATGAAATTGTACCCTTTGAACCAAAAATTTAAGCTTTAATGAACCTTTTCTTTGAATTACCAAAATTCACCTTCTTTTGTTATCAGTGAATCCAAATTTTGGACCTAGTCCCTCCAAGGATATTGTGTACCTCAACTCAGGCCAAAATCCTAATTTGAGGGTGGTTATTATAAGGAGAATTAGTTTTGTGAACCTTTATTTTGGCCCTGGTCCCTCTTAGGTGATTATGTAATTCAACTTAGGCAAAAAGCCTAAGTTGAGGGTGGCTACCATAAGGAAAGCAGAAAAGTTAGGGTATGAAAGAAATGATCGAGTGAGAGGAAAACAAAATCATGGTTTGTGTACGCAAATGAAAAAGAAAATGCTATGCGAAAATGATTCATAAAGAAAAAGAATGAAATAGAGGGAACAAAAGCGAAAACCACACCCAAAAAGGAAGAATGAGGAAATAAGGGAACAACGAGAGTTTGGAGGGTTGAAAACAAGTAAGCTAAGATAAAGTAGCATTTGGAGGGGTAAAGTAGTCACTTTTATCCTAAATATATCCTACCCTAACCCCAAGCCTACGTTACAAGCCTACAAAGTCCTATTGTGATCCCAACAAGGTTATTCAAGAGTTGAAGTATTGAAAATAAAGGCAAGCCTATGGTCTTTACTTTTGCATTGTTTGAATTTCTTTTGAGAGTGCGAGAGTTTTCTTCCAGTCTCTGTTTATCCTCTACACACTGTGAGAGAGACTTTTTTTATAGTGAGAGCACTATGATTATATTATTGAGTTGCTAT
This sequence comes from Solanum dulcamara, assembly GCF_947179165.1. Taxonomy (NCBI): domain Eukaryota; kingdom Viridiplantae; phylum Streptophyta; class Magnoliopsida; order Solanales; family Solanaceae; genus Solanum; species Solanum dulcamara. Next base: position 15,565,370 of record NC_077248.1, on the reverse strand, counting down.
ATTGCTTGGTGCATGTCATTTGTATTTTTTTGGTTGATTGTGAGTAGTGCTATGTCATAAATCGATCCTTCTGAGTTAGTTGGACTGTCAGTGTGTTGCATAGTTGGGAATGAGTAATGATTAATGAGATGGGATGCTTTATATCTACACTATAGTCCTTTGTATTTGGGCATCGTGTTGTTTTATTTTGTGTCATTACTTGAGGACAAACAATGGTTCTAAGTTGAGGGTGTTGATGTGTCGCGTATTTACGACATTTTCCATGCTCAAAATGGTGAAATAGTATGCGTTGCAAGCATGTTTCTATAGATATGATGTGGGTTTTGTTTGTTTTTATAGGAAAACTAAGTCGTTCATAAGTTTTGATGATTTTATGGGTTTGAGTACTATTTTCCTGAGTATTGAGGAGTACGAGCCTCACCACAGATGTAGTGAATTGAACAGGTCGTGGTGGTGGGCATAGAGATGATGAGAGAAGGAAGTTGTGCTAGAGGATTTGCCAAGTATAACTCTATGGAACCCACCACAGACCGTAGTGCCTTGCACGGGCCATGGTGGGTATCGTACTGTTGATCTTGTGAAGATGTTGATGATATAAATTTTGGCCAAGTGTAACTCCACGGAACCCATCACGGTCCGTGGAGGCCACTACGGATCATGTTGGATGATCGTAAAGGCTGAGGGCAGATGTGGGAGACTTAGCAAAGATTATCAACATGGAGGTCAGAATGGACCGTATTCATCACCACGGGCCGTGAGGATTGCCCGTGAAGAAGTGAAGAGCTACACAGTATTGAAGCCCAAGTTAAACACTACGGGAGAAGGATCATAGACCATTAAATCTAGTATAGTTCATCATGGTGGAGCGTGAAACGTGCCGACTTTATTTTTTCTAGTTGATTTAGGATTTGATTTTTTATTTCTATAAATACTTGAATTTATTTTATTTTTAGGGTTCTAAGTTTTTACGAGTTTTTGAGTACTTTGTGATCATAGTGAAGCTACACTTAGTTAGTTTTGTAGATTGATTCTTCAAATATCATTCCGGTTTTCATTCTTGATTTGTGATTTGGGTGATTGATTCAAGATTGACTTCTTCACCTTCGTAGGTATTAATTCATGAATTCTTCATAAATTCTTATTCTTTTACTTACAAGTATGAGTAGTTAAACCCACAACTAGGGTTGTGGGAACCATGATGACTTAACTAGAATAGGCAGAAGTAGGATTGATATTCGTGATTTGTTTTTGCATGTATTATGATTTCTTTATTTAAAATTCTTTCCTAGTGAGTGCACACATTAAGAACTTGCCTGTATTTATTGCTTGCCCGGGAGGGAGGTAGTGATTAGGAAAAGAATATCACAATAGTAATTCGAAGAGTCTGACTTTGAATAAAGAGATAAACTTCGTCTAAGTTACTTGAGACCGGGAGGATATAGTAATATGAGATCTAGAGCGAGGTCTAGTAAAGCATATATTTTGAGACCAGAAGGAGATGAATAATATACATCTAAAAAGGACTGGGAGGTGAATTAGATGTTACCTAGCTTGCTAGATTTTGCATGCAATGCATTAAACGATATCATGAATATAAATTGTCTATTAAGTTACATGTCATGGGGAACACAATCCTAACTAAATTCTCATATTGTTCACAATGTAATTGTTAGTTACTTTGCTATAACATCTTTAATTTACTTAGTTAAATAACAAAAAAAATATTTTACTTTATACATCTTTATTTTCGGAAAGTAGTAACTACGACTGAATAGTGATAGATAATAGAAATAGTTTCAACTTATTCCCTATGGGTTCGACGCTGTCTCTTAGTTGGGTAAAATATACTACTAATGATCGTCGATATCTCTTTCGAGAGGTGTAAAATATACTATTAATGATCGTCGATATCTCTTTCGAGAGGTGTAATTGAGCGTTATCATAGACATCAAACACGAAACACAGGATGGGAAATTTTAAAAAAAGTGTCCCATATACTATATATCGATTGATGGCCAACATCCATGAATAACTTAATTGGAACTAAAACATATAGATATATCTTCAAAAGATTCACCAATAACAAGTACTCTATCTCTTTTCTTATTTATTCACGGATGGTCTTTGATTTATAATAATTAAAAATAATTTTAAAAAATGAGTATCATTGAACTGGCCATAAAATACACGACATGGGATGACATCCAGTTTCTTTTCATATTAAATCTTGATCGAGACGTTGTTTCTCCAATTGCAAAAAATATGTTAACGATTAAAAAAAGTATTATAAAACAAACAACTTAGCAAATTAAATTAAAAATAAAGGGAGATAGAAATAGAAAGAGAGAATGGAGAGAATTATGTTTTTATATGTGTGTTTACTTGCACCAAAACATTGACTATTTATAGCCATTGTAAAGTGGAAAAGTTGGGTAAAGTAGGTTAGTGGAAAAGTGACATCCACTCTCCATTCCACTGATTATTTACAACACTACCCCTTGAATGTCCACGTGTAATCTGTCTCATTAAAAACATTACAAGAAATAATATGCATAGTTATCCTGAATATCCATAGTGTTGTGCCTCGTTAAAACCTTACTGCGCCTTGAGTGCTACCTCATTAAAAATCTTTAAAAGAAAACTCAGTGGGACAAAACCTTGGTTAAGAAAAAAAGAGTACAATGCGTAATTTACTCCCCCCCGATGAAAACTTCATTTGATATTTTGGAGACGACGCATTCCATCTTATATCTTAGCTTCTCAAAAGTTGATATTGGTAATGCCTTTGTGAATAAATCTGCAAGATTATCACTCGAACGAACTTTTTGTACATCAATATCACCATTATTCTGGAGATCATGTGTGAAAAATAATTTTGGTGAAATATGTTTCGTCCTGTCTCCTTTTATGAAGCCACCTTTCAATTGAGCTATGCACGCAACATTGTCTTCGAATATAACTATGGGTACTTTGACATCATTTTTTAGGCCGTATATTTCTTTGATAAGCTGTATCATTGATCTCAACCACACACATTCTCTACTTTCTTCATGAATTGCTATTATTTCACCATGATTTGAAGAAGTAGCAATAATAGACTACTTTGTAGATCGTCATGATATAGCAGTTCCTCCGTATGTTAATAGATAGCCTGTTTGAGATCGAGCTTTATGTGGATCTAATAAATAACATGCATCTAATAAGGTCCGCATAGCCTTTATTAATATAAAAAGAATAAATATCAATGGTACCATTTAGGTATCACAAAAGATACTTGATACCGTTTCAATGTCTTCGCATTAGGGATGAACTATATCTTGCGAGCAAATTAACGGAGAATGTTATATCAGTCCTAGTTGCGTTAGCAAGATATATAAGTGGACCAATAATATTGAGATATGGTACTTCAGGATCAAGAAGTTCTTCATTCTCTTCTGGAGGTCGAAATGGATCTTTATCCACTTCAAGTGATCGAACAACCATTGGAGTACTTAATGGATGTGCTTTGTCAATGTAAAATCATTTTATGAATTTCTCAGTGTAGGTAGATTGGTGGATAAATACCCCATCATCTAAATGTTCAATTTGCAGACCTAGACAAAGTTGTCTTTTCAAGATCTTTCATCTCAAATTCTTTTTTTAGATATTCAATCGCCTTCTGGACCTATTCAGGGGTTCTAATGAGATTTATATCATCAACATAAATAGCAAGTATAACAAACTCTGATTCCATTTCTTAATAAATACACATAGATAAATGACATCATTTATATAACATACATTTATCAAGTATTCACTAAGGCAATTATACCACATACGCCTTACTTGTTACATACCATATAATAATCTTTGTAATTTAATTGAGTACATCTCCCAAAACTTAGTACATGCTTCATGCAATTTTCATCCTTCTAAATTTTTATATAAATTTCATTATCAAGTGAACCATAAAGGTAAGCTGTAACTACATCCATTAGATATATTTCAAGATTTTTAGGTACAACTAAACTAATAAGATATCGAAAAGTTATTCCATCCATAACAGGTGAATATGTTTTCTTCATAGTTGACACTGGATCTTTGAGAGAATCCTTTTGCAATAAGGCGTACCTTGTATCTTACATTTTTATTTCTCTCATTTCGTTTTCGCACAAAAACCCATTTATTACCAATTGATTTTACACCTTCAGGGGTTTGTACTACAGGTCCAAAAACCTCATGTTTAGCAAGTGAGTCTAGTTCTGATTAAATTGTCTTTTGCCATTCTGGCTAATCACACCTACGGTGACATTCTGTGACGGATTTAGGCTCAACACTTTCACTATCTTGCATGAGGTAGTTCAACATTATATGCAAAAATATTATCCATCATAATTTTTGATCGATCTAAATTTATCTCATCACCGGTAGAACTTATTGAAAGTTCTTCATTCACTTGAGTCTCGGGTTCACTAATTTCTTCAGAAATATTAGGATTACTCAAATCTTGACCTTTTTCAGGAGGTTTTTTTGTAGTATCATCTTTATTATTTCTCACGCTTCTCTTTCTAGGATTTTTATCCTTTGAACCCAATGGTGTACCATGCTTCAGGGATGTTTAGGATTCAGAAGTTATGATACTAGTAGATGGTCTTTTTGGTACATCAATTCGGATAGGCAAATTCACTGTAGGGATATGTGATGTAGTTATCCGTTTCAAATCAGTAAATGAATCTGGCATTTGATTTGCTATTTTCTGTAAGTGGATGATCTTCTAGACATCCTGCTCACATGTGTGGGTACGTGGATCAAAATGAGATAGTGATGAAACTTTTCACGCAATTTCTCTTTCTCTTTCTCTTTTGGGTTCCTTTTTCTCTCCTCTTATTTGCAGAAAGGTTGTTTCATCAAACTAACAATCTACAAATCGAGCAGTAAATAAATCTCCTGTCAACGGTTCAAGATAGCGAATTATAGAGGGTGAGTCAAGCCCAACATATATGTCCAACCTTTATTGAGGGCCCATTTTGTACGTTGTGGTGGTGCTACAGGCACGTATACTGCACAACCAAAAATTCATAGATGGACTATATTTGGCTCATGATCAAATACTAATTGTGATGGAGAGTATTTATTATAATTTTTTAGTCTGAGACATACAAGTGTTATTGCATGTAAGATAACATGACTCTAAACAATAATCGACAATTTTATTTTCATAAGTAGATTCTTTCTATCAATTGTAGACGCTTAATAAATGGCTCTGCAAGGCCATTTTGAGTATGAACATAAGCAGCAGGATGTTCAATTTTATCCCAATTGATAAGCAATAATCATCGAAAGCTTAGAATGTAAATTCTTCAGCATTATCACGTGAATAGCTTTAATTAGATAATCTAGGAATTGCGCCCTTAATCTTATTATTTGTGCTAATAACTTCACAAACGCCGGGTTGCGAGATGATAAGAGGCACACGTGAGACCATCTTAATGATGCATCTATTAGGACCAAAAATATCTAAACAATCCACTAGGTGGATGAATAGGTCCACACATATCCTCATGTATACGCTCTAAAATCTAGGAGATTCGATGTCAACCTTAAAGGTTGATGTTATGGCAATTAATTTTCCTTGATAACAAGTAGCATATGAAAATTCATCATTTGTAAGAATCTTTAGGTTCTTTAACGGATATTTAGTTAAATTTTCAAGAATTCATTTAAACATTATTGATCCAGGATGATCTATTTGATCATGCCATAGCACAAATATATTTAGATTAATAAACTTCTGATTTACGATCAAATGTGCTTCAAATGCACTAATTTCTGCATCATATAGGCCAGACGACAAAATTGGTAATTTTTTCAAAATATAGTTCTAACCTAACACACTCTTGGTTATACCAAAGTATTCAATATTAATTTTATTTAGTGTTTCAACATGATATCCATTTTTGCAGATATCTTTAAAACTTAACAAGTTTCTTGGGGATTTAGAAGACAATAGTGCATCTTTTATAACAATCTTTGTTCCCTTAGACAGAAATATAGTAGCTCATCCAGAGCCTTCAATCATTTTCGAATTTCCAAAAATTGTAGTAACATTTGTTTTTCTTCTAATAAAGTAGGAAAAATATTTCTCGTCTTTAAAAATGGCATAAGTCATTCCACTATCAATTACACAAATATTTTTGTGATTGATTATTGATCCAAAAAAAATTTGAGGCATATCCATATTTTTCTTCAAAAATAAATAAAATAAATATTATAATTAAAACATGGCTCATTATACAAATTTTATTTATTTACATGGATTAAAAAAATATAAATATATTATTTAGTATAGACAAATGAAAAGAAAATTATTTAAATATTATAAGGCTTATCAATATTCATATTTCCTTTGGAGAAATTTAAGAAACCGACTACATCCAAATGCATAGGCTCAATATTGTCTTTAGTGATAAAGTTTGTCTCTGAATTATTTTCTGCTCTCTTCAACGACTCCTGATATAGCTGAACCAGATGTTTTGATGACTGACAGGTCCATGACTAGTGTCCCATACCTCCACATCTATAACATATACTTTTTGAATTTTTCTTTGGTATAGCTTCTTGCTTTTCACTCTTATTTTTGTATTGGTGATCATTTCTCGATGCTAGAAAGCATCATGATTATAATTTCTTCTTCAATCACGGCCACGACTTGGGCTATGACCTCTTTTTCATTGGTTATAGTTTGCTTGATTCACTTCAGGGAGTGGCAAAGAACCAACGCGCTAACTATCATAATTTTTCATTAACAGTTCATTATGTTGTTCAACAATAAGAAGGTGAGAAAATAATTCAGAATATTTTTTAACACCCTTTTCATGATATTGCTGCTGCAGGAGCATATTCGCGGGTGGAAAAATAGAGTATATTTTTTCAGCTTTGTCTTACTCGGTAATTTTTTCTCCGCATAAATTTAACTGTGCTATAATTCTAAATAAGAAAGAATTATATTCGGTTATATTTTTAAAATCTATTAATCTCAAATTGAGCCAATCATGATATGCCTGTGGAAGGATGACCAACTTCAGGTGGTCATATTTTTCTTTTAGATTCTTCCACAGTTTAAGGAGGTATTTTAATCTGAAGTACTGTAATTTTAACCCCTCATCAAAAAGGTGGCAGAAACATTTCATGGCTTTGGCACAGTCTTGACTAGATGTCTTATTATCATCTTTGATGGTGTCTGTCAGACCCATCGATTCTAGATGTATTTCGGTATCTACTGCGCATGATGAGTAGCCTTTTCCAGATATATCAGGAGTAATAAATTCAAGTTTAGAGATAATAGATATTTTTTAAAAATAAAATTCTTATCCTTTTGTTACCTGTTTAAAATAGCTCAAAGTGATGGAGTCTCGTGATGATAACGTGTTATAAAACAAACTAACTTAGCAATTTAAATTAACAAAAAAGGGAGACAGAAATGGAAAGAGAGAATGGAGAGAATTATGTTTTTATCTGTGTGTTTACTTGCACCAAAATGTTGGCTATTTATAGCCATTATAAGGTGGAAAAGTTGGGTAAAGTGGGTTAGTGGAAAAGTGACATCCACTCTCCACTCCACTCATTATTTACAATAAATAGACTATTTTGAAACTCCGAACTTGACATATTTTACTCGATATACATATTCAAGATATTAATTTTTTTTATCACTATCTCTTCTATTTGATTTACTTGGACCTTGGTTCAAGAAGGTGTGATCGATCGATGTAATTGTCATATGAATAATTTTTCTATGTGGTATTTCTTAATAATATATAAATTTAGTTCTTACTTTTTAAATTCATTATTCTTCTAGGTCATATTTTCAGGTTAAATTCATTTTTAAAAAAAACTATTTAGAACTTCATACATTTAAACAAAAAAAATTATTTGGCTACACACAATGCAGTTTTCCCAAAGTTTTTTAAACATATTTGGCCAAAAAAATACACAGTTGAAACAAATTGTCATTGCATTTAAAAGATGAAATAAAATAAATTGTGCAGGTAAAATATTTCATCATTTTTGACTAAACAAACATTAAGTTTGTGTAATTCATGAAGCAAAAGCAAAGAAGTCATTGTTCCTCACATGGGCTAACGAGTCTGCAGACTACAATAAGTAGGTGACCGACCTACCCTATAGTTCTAACACTTGGACCGGAGAATTTTATTGTATAATGCTTGTTTAAGTATGATAGAAAATGTTTTTCAGATAATATTATTTTCTTTGCTTTACATTATGTGACATTATTTGATCACATATGTCATTTCAATTAACAAATAATAATATGAATGAGTCTTCTCTCACACGAAAATGGCATAAATGAGCTAAACGTTTAACAGATGGCAAAGATGAGCCTTTTCTCAAAGTTCAATGGAATATTTGAGCCTTTTCCCAAAAATAAATGGCATGTCAAATATATTTACACTAAGGGTGTGTTTGGTATGAAGGAAAATGTTTTCCATGGAAAATATTTTTCCTAGAAAATGTTTTCTTGCAAAATAAGTTGGTTTTTAACTTATTTTCTCATGTTTGGTTGGTGAGTTGTTTCTAATGTATAATTGGTGAATGAAAAATATTTTTTAAAAAATATCTTTTATAAAATCCAACCTGAGACTCGAACCTGAGCCCGACTCGACTCTGACTCTCCACACTAACATTTGATTCAAGATTCAACTTTTGAATTGGAATCCGACGCTGACATCACACCCGAGATCAGAACCCGATCTGAGACCCAATCCTCGACCTCGACTCGAGACCTGATGTCAATCCCGACACGCAACTTGAGACCCTTCCCCAACCTCGACAATCGATTCAAGACCCAACCCCATCGTTCGACCCGAGATATGACCCCGACCTCGACAACCAACTCGAGACCCGATCATAACCCTAATCTTGATAATCGACTTGAGACACGACCCCAACCTTGTCATTTGACTCGGGACCCTACCCTGAAACTCGATTTAAGTCTCAACCCCGGCCCTAACACCTGACCCGTAGATCCCACCCCCACATCGACCCCAACCTTGACCTCGAGACTAGACCTGACACTCGATACCTTACCCGACCCCAACCCCGACACCTAACCCATGAACTGACCCCGACCCCGACCCTAACCTTAGAGTCGACCATAAATCGAGACTTGACTCTGATACTCAACTCGACCCCTACACCGGAGACCTGAACTCAACCCCAACCCGAGACACGACCCGAACCGAACCTGATCCCGATACTCAATCCAAGACCCGACCCTGACTCAACTTGAAACTCGAGAGTTGGCTCTCGAATTGAGGTCGAGATGTAGGTCTCGAATTGAGAATCATGAATCGAATATAGGATTAGTATTTTGAATCAATACTCGAGACTTAAGGGTCACAACCCAAAATCCCGACATGATGGCACTTATACTTTCCAACCGGCCAATTCAGTCTAATCCCACTAAATGCGAAAGATAAAAGTGGAAAGCTCGGCTATAGTATCTGCCGGAAGAGACCTCGGCTATAATATCCTCTAGAAAAGACCTAGCCTATAATATCCATTGGAAAAGACCCCGCCCGCTGGAAGAGATTTCGGCTAATGAACTCGACCAATAGAAACCAAGATCCCAGTATCTAGTATCTCACTCAGATCACTTTCTCAGCCATCACAGATATGTGTATGCACAAGTAATGAATGAAAATAGAATGGATATTCACATATAATGTCATAGAGTCCATAATCACCTAATTAATCAATATCATATCAACAACATATAAATATATTCAAATATTCATAACAAGCCCAAGGTTCTATCACATCAACACCACATGTAATCTCATCTCAATTTTTCCATTTATTACCCCACTCTCTATCATCAAGTTCATTTGAATATCAATGGTTCTTAACACCACTTTCTATCAATCCTCAATACATAAGACACGAATATATGATCCTACAAACTTTAGAATAGGTTTAGAAATTCACTTATCCTAATTTAGATCTCAAACTACTTTGGAATCTGAGCTTTACCCATACGCCGATGTTCCAAATCAAGATAATCTATTCAAATATGAATCCAATAAGAACACTAGTCTAACGATTTCCAAATCAATATTTTTGAAAACCAGGGCGATTTCGTAAACAAAAAGAAAATTCAAATTTTTTTACATGAAAATGATCCTTACAATATTTAGAAACTAATGTTGAAAACCAATTTGAATTTGGAGTTGGAATCAACCCTCAAACACCAATTTTAATAAAATCCACATTTATGAGAAACTCAGACTCAAATCTGAAATATTTCCTGAAAAATGTCTTACCCATAATTAGAAAAGTTCAAATATGAAATTTTATCAAAAATGGAGTTAAAATCGATCTTGAAATCCTCAATTTATCAAATTTTAACTTTACCAAAAAAATCCAAATTATATGCAGTTAATATGATGAAAATAATCGATGAATCAACAAATTTATGCCAAAATTAGGTTTGCATAACACAAGGATCCTAAATATACCTTTTTCATCAAAAATAGAGTCCAAATCGATAAAACTCTAATTTTCACTAAGGAATTTACGGATAAGGAAAGAAACCAGATAAAGAAATAATGAGAATATGTCGATCTGGGGATTGCATAATAACGCCCATATTGTATCGATAAGTAATCCACAAGAATCACTTCATTCCGAGCTCTAGAACTTCCGATATGCTCAAAATACAGTCTGAAATTTATATACATGTACAACTCTATTTGCACCAGAAAATTTGCAACTTATGTTTTTACTAAAAGAGTCGTAAATCCCTCACACGATAGTGAAATGACCCGATTATTTTTTTATATGTCTTAAATAATGATATGGACCTGCTCCTTCAATCAAAACTCAATTTTAAACTCGTTTGCCTAGTCAAATATCATTTCTGCTCGATAAATAATTATTTCTTATTTTGCGATAAAATTCTAATCTCGGCTTAGCGAAAATGCACCAAACTTTGCAGATAAGACCTATAATTCATGCTCAAAATTTCAAAAGTTTCAGAATAATTTTTTGATCTTTAAAACTAATAATGAACTTTTTAGTTGCCACAATTTGCTAAAGCACCCAAGAAGCTTAAACACTCACCCAAAACTCATCTGGAACTTTTAGAACACAAACCAAATATGCTACTAGCTTGAAAATGATATTTCAAACTCAATAGAATCAACAAAATTCGAAATTCGAGGTCTTCTTGACCCGAAACTCGAAAAGTCGCAACTAAACTAACCTAGGCCTCCAAAATACCAAAACGAGCTTGGGACTTTTAAAAATTATAACTAAGCCCTTTCTAGCGTTAGAATCACCTCCTGAAACCATTATAACCATCAGAAATTCAATTTGAGCACCCAAACCCCAAATGTTTACCAAAGTCAAACTTGGATCAAACTTAAACTCAATTTCCAACTTCGAATCTAAATTACACGTTTCAACTGCAAATCTGATTTCGACAATTTTTCTAGACCAATTTCCATATTTTGGAACTGATGGAATCGATAGAATTCCATTCTGAGACTTGAAACTCCAAATGACTCTGAAACTCGATGTTTGACAACTTAAGCCTTTAAAACTCATTTCTCTAGCAAAATCTCAACTTTTCACAAGATTTTCAAAAACTAACTTTTAAACCAATCTAAACTCAGGGGAAATGAAGGGATGGGTATAACGGTAATTTTATTAAAAATATTAAAAATGACCTTCAGGGTCATTACATCATACACCGCTAAAATCTATGTTCGTCCTCGAACATAATGGAAAAGAAAGAAAGATACTCGATGCTAGCAAGAGCTTGAGGCATAACCTCCAAGTTCGATATTTATCTTTCCCAATTGAACATATTCTTAGACCATATTATCAGGATCAACTATCAAAACTGAACTTCTGAATCAAAATTGAAAAATCTACAATCCAGGAGTGATTTCCAAGCCGCAGGCTAATCTAGGAACCAAACCTGAACCGAAACTCTCTAAATCATAGCACAACCATCGAAATGAACCCTTTTACCATATAACCATGAGAAGATTCTTAACTACTACCAACTAAAACCCAGAGTGAGTCTAGAACCAACCACGAAACATGCATAATGGACACACCCATCACTAATTTTAGTTAAATTTCCTTTTCTTAACCTAATCCTTCCACGAGCTTTAGTGCAAACACCTGATCTTTAGACAATGCATACTCATCAAGGGAGAACCCAACTAATCTGATCCAAAGAAGGAAATGATCAAGTAACCACCTGATGAATATTCATCAAGGCATACAAAATTCTAATAACGCCGCCGAAAAATCGGAATAGTAGTTGTGATTGTAGTCAATTCCCAAATGGAAGAACCAGGCCCAATGGTCCTACAAGTATCATATCACACCTAGTTGAACATGTCCTCAATGATAAGGTAAAAACCAAGACTGTCAAGAAACTATAATATATAAGGTAACTCTTCTATAAGTTCTCTTAAGCAAGATGACACTTGTAGAATTTCTGAAAACCTTCAACTGCCACAAGGCAACACCAAATCTGCCACATTTGAAATAACCAAACTTCTGTCAGCATCTTATCCTACCAAAAAGGGCATGTATCAATACATCCGATCCACCACTAGAAATCCATCCACGGAGATAAAAACACGCCATGAATCATAGACAGAGAATCATACACTAAACCCTATCTGAAATAATGTACGTGGTCACATAAGAATATACGGAACCAAAGTCGAATATCACAAGATATTCCTTTCATAGTGTCCATAACACACATTCCCATTCACCTGACTCCAAAATCAGTCAGCCTGGTCTCATAACAATCATAGACACACTCGATTTATCAACTTTTTCATACTCTCTACAATACTCTAGTGAAGCTAACACTACCAATACTACTAAAATATCATAGTCACACCGGCCAGTTACTTTACTCTCAGACCGCCACTAGCATCCAGTTTTTTTCTTAGCAATACCTTGTTGTTCCCAAGATTTTAAACTATGGCCTCTCTCTTCCCATTTAAGCATTACATGATAGGTACGGATCTCAATCAATTATTAAAACTCTAATTATCGAATCTCATAGTACTTTTCCATTAAGATAAAATTAGTGAATCACAACCAATATCAATTTCACGCAATCTTACACTTACCCAATTTTAACTACTATTCAATCATCATATACATCATGCCACACTTAGAGGAACCCTTCCTCACCCCGATAATTCTGTATACTATAAACACATAACCCAATACCAAATGCTTGCACTCTTTGATGCACCAAACTCGTGTTCCTTTCCTTAACTCACTTATCATCATTATTTTCTTGGCCAAGCATTCACAACATATTATCTTTTAACTTAAATCAAGCTTCTCAAATGAAAACTTTATTGAACACTTTTACAATCGAAAGTAATAAACTCCACAACTCAAACCATGCACAAGTTCTTCCAGATGCTCAACAATCAACACAATCAATCATTCCTTACCTTGACAATTCATACCTTGACAAAAACCAACCACCACGAATGTAGACTAACGATGCAAAACTTGAAATTTCGATTCAAATCGTGCAAATCAATCCCCTTATCAATTAATATTAGCCAATACCTTGAAGATTTTATGAATCACATACCTTAGCTTATCATTTGACACTTATACATTAATTTTACCCTGTCCCTCATTAGGAACCCAAATTGTGCCAGTTGTCAGACTCGAGACCACTATAGAACTTACCGCAATGCTAGAGTATAATGTCCATAGCTCCACTCTCGAAGCATGCTCAGCCCGACTGATAAACACCAAATACTATTCCCATAACCAGAATAAGACGAACAAAGCCATGTGCTCCTGAACCCAACTTTCCACATAACTACGCTACTCATCAAGTGGTAGCAAATGAAATCTTAGATACTCGCAAGTCATCATTATCATACTGGATTTCCTTAATTGAAAGCCATCACCACATAGTTGCATCATAATCAGAGTCCACCCTGAACTATATTGCCATGCTCATCCACCCTTGCCATTATAACGGAGTTAACCTTATCATCCACGTGATACCTCAAACTTGTTGTACTATCTAATTTTGTGAATTAACCAATTTCCATATGTATTCTCTTGTTGGTACACTCACTTGCATTCATGCAGTATACTGGACAAAACTTTCTCCACCCATAAGCTTATCCTTTCAATGTCAATCAACTCCTTTTGGCTCATAACGAACTCACCAATCCCTAATTAGATCCTCGAAATACACGTCACCATTCAAACACATTAATTCCCTAACAAAGATCTACCACTATAATTTTTCTTATAAACCATACCTAACTCCAATATCCGTAGTAACAACCAGTTAGTTTCTCAAATGTGAATGCAACATCAAACTTCATTGCCCGAGTAGGTGAAACAAATGATAACACAATAATAACTAGTATTCGCTCTTGCCAACCGATGTCTCTGTTCCTATGTATCACTAGTATCATACCATGAGAGCCCAATAGATCCACCACTAAAATATATCATACCCACCGGAGAGATCATTTCCAGTTTGTCTACATCTTTCTATCCATTACGTAACCACCATAAATTACCAAAACATTTCAGCCTCTAGTCAAAAATGATATGCACCTTTTCGTAAGTCAAGTCGATAGCAGAAGCAACACAACCCATAACCTCACCCAAGTCAACACAGGTATCGCGATAATAGACTTATCATATGATATACACCCATGCTATAAAATTGCCATAGAAATTTTGATCTCGATTGGCGTAATGTTATCATCATAATACAATACACAACACATTCTTTTATGATGAATTTCATAGTCTGTAGTCCCCAATGTCACAGTGCTCTCCACATACTTATTTCCCTAATTATACCATTCTTCATTGTCAAACCACTTCAAATGTCGAATAAGCCACACCAATATTATTTTTCGTTGCTAAATACCTAACCATACATGATGAGATGTTCATAAAGTCTCTTAACAATTGTTCATCTTTCAATTTCATAACCTCAAAACATATCATTGAACCACAACCTTACTCATCCCTTTCGAGTCATAGAGCATTCCAAGTCTGACTACATATTCTTCCCATAATTATATCATTTCCGCCTCAATGTCAGATCTGACACTAAGACCAAGCGACGACACTTCAATTGCTCACACGCAGGACCAAGCACGAGTCATTGCTATACGAGAGAGGACAGAGTGAAACAATAGAAATTAGATCAGATCAAGGACGCACGATAGAGAATCAAGAAGTAAAGGTATTTCCTAACAGTTTTCATAGCCTCTCGAAATTAGGTACAGATGTCTACATACCGATCCTCGAGACTCTACTTAGACTTGGCTTGTAAATGTGAGACCTATAAACCTGGGGATCTGATATCAATTTGTCACCTCCTGAAATTATTGGAACCATCAGAAATCCAATCTGAGACCCGAACCCCAAATGTTGACCAAAGTCAAACTTGGATCAAACTTTAACTCAATTTCAAACTTTGGACCTAAATTCCGCGTTTCAACTCTAAATTTAATTTCGACAATTCTCCTAGACATTTTTCCACATTTCGGAACTGACGGAATCGATGGAATTCCATTTCGAGACTCGAAACTCTGAATGAATTCGAAACTCAAAGTTTGACAACTTAAGCATTTAAAACTCATTTCTCTACCAAAACCTCAACTTTTCACAAGATTTTCAAAAATCAACTTTCAAACCTAATCTAAAATGACTCGGGACAACTGACAAGAGGGGTAAAATGGTATTTTTTTTAAAATATAGAAAATGACTTTCAGGTTCATTACATTAAGTTAGGATGGAAAGTTGAGGTGTGAGATTCAAAATAATTTTTGAAAATATTTTCCTTACTTTTTAAGGAAAGTAATTTTCCTTGAATTTGAGGAAAATGAATTGATTTGGAAAATATTTTCCAAATTATTTAAGCTAACCAAAAATAAGAAAATTAGAAAACATTTTCTGAAAAACATTTTTCTTTATACCAATTACACCCTAAAAGTGCTCTAATATTCATGAGCCTTCATAAATATCTTAAACTTTAGTGAAAGACTTATTAACTTATTCCTTGTAAAGCACCTTCAATATTAATTTAAAATTTGAAGTCTTACCTTATAGACCCTTCTCCATATAATTAATACTAGATATAGGAGCGTCTGTGCTAGCACGGGCCCAATTATTATTTCTGATATTTTAATTTATGTGACACAAATAAAATTTTGAGAGTCATTCAAATTTTTATTTAAGTTATTAATTATTGTGATTTATAGTATTTTTAAATTTTTAAAATAATCTACATTACCCCTCTGTCCCAATTTAAATGGCACAGGTAGAATTTCAACAGTCAACAATTTTTTATGTCTTTTAAATATTTTAAGTTGTTAATTATTGTGATTTATATTATTTTTTACAATATTTAAAAATAATATATGTTACTTTCTCTATCTCAATTTATGTGGCACTAATAGAATTTTGAGAGTCAATAATATATCCAATATATATATGTAGAAATGCAAGGTAAGGTTGCGTACAATAGACCCTTGTGGTCGGGCCCTTCCCCGGACCCTGCGCATAGCGGGAGATTTAGTGCACCGGACTGCCCTTATATATATATATATATGTGTGTGTGTGTGTGTGTGTCTTTAAATATTTTAAGTTGTTGATTATTGTGATTTATAGTATTTTTTACGTAATTTTCAAATATGTAACAAACTAAAAAGAAAAGTAAGATAAAAAATGAGAAGGAAGAAAGTATAAAAATTTCCTAAAAATCCTCGGCTAGAAGCAGGTACGTCGGCGAAGAGATGCCTATTTCTGACCTCAATTTATGTGATGTAGTTTGATTTGACATGAAGTTTAAAAAATTAAAAAAAATTGAAATTTGTGATTTAAAAGTCATAATTATTTGTGTGCTATAAATCATTTATTATGAATAAAATGGACATTTTAAAATTAAATCATTACAAATATAAAAGTATGACTTTTTTTAGACTGACTAAAAAAAGTGAGTAATATAAATTGAAATTGAAGAATGATAAAGCTAAAAATTGATAATGTGGAAAGCTACTAAGTGGGTCATTAAGTGATGGAAAGGAAAAAAAAAGTAGTAAGCATGTTGAAATTTAAAGCTCAGAATTAAGCATAGGGAAGGACCCCAAGCTCCTCTGTTGTAGATCCCCCAGAGGGTAATTATGTCTTCAAAATAAAAAAAGTTAACCTTGAAATGGAATTAGAACCAATGAATTACACTGAATTATTAATAAAAACAAATGAAAATAATGAAATGAAAGAAATATTCCATAATTGACATTAAATGCCAAGAAGCAGGCATGTTGAAGAAAGATAGTAAAAAATATATTAAATTTATTCTATTAAAAATAACATAATAAAATTATCATTTATTTTTGTGAACTTCTCAAATGAACAACCAATAGAAATATATTAAAATTATTCTATTAAATTAAAAATGACATAGTAAACTTATCATTTATTTTTGTGAACTTTACAAAACTTCTCCAATGAACAACCAATAGAAAAAGAAGAAGCATAATATATGTTGAAGGGATAAAGCTAAAGGAATTAAACGAGCAATATGTAGACCTAACTAAAATGGGCCCCAAGTATTTACTAGGGAAATTTACATTAAATGTACAACATTAAGAAAATATTTACTATTTATAGCAATAATATTTTTTTTCATTGAACATTTATAATGCAATTATAATACAATTTTAATATATATTAGCGAGAATAATTTATAAAACTTATATAATACAAGTTTTATTCATGGATACTTAATTTATCATATACTTTAATACATTTATAATACATTGTGTCAATTTCTTACCAAACAAGTATAATATATTTTAAAACACTTATAATACATTTATATTGCATGCATAATTCACTTTTAATACATAGTAGATATATCATAATATTGTTATATATTGCTATAAATGGTAATAAATAAAAAGTATCGCTAAAATTGATAATTATTTATTAAAAAGTGGTTTTTCTAGTAATTTTTCCTATTTACTATGTGTGTAATGTGATTTGCTAGGGGTCCACAAAACCAGCATAAATAAGCTTGTAAATAATCATTTTATTACTTTCGGGTCTAATTATTCGAATTAAATGAGTCAAATCTTGGCCCGAAAGCACCAGCGAGGTGCTACCGTTAACCTTGATAATTTAATGTATTGATAACTAAGATGTAGATAATATCTTTTTAAGAAAATATGTTGACGATTAAAATTAATATATTTGTTTATAAATTCTTATAATATAATAATCTCAATTTTGTAAAAGTTAGTAGATGGTAAAATAATTTCATACATTGATATTTACAAAAAAATTCAAATTTATTTTGAAGTGAAAAATTATTTAATCCACTCTTTATAAGAAATTAATCAATACTAGAAAATTCTATAAGATTTCATTTTTTAAATTATCAAATTCGTCATCAAATTGCTCATTACCATGTATTGTGTTGTGATATGATGATGTGAAGAATTTGTTAAGGAGTTAATTAGGTTGCTAAGTGGTTGTTAAGAGTAGTACGGGTACATAAGTCATTGTACACTATTAGTTATAACAACTTGTTCATTTGTTAGTTAGAAAGAGTTAGCTTCAGAGAGGAAGAGTTATATATAGCACATCTACTCTTTATACTCAACACTTCTTGATATTAAAAATGAGAATTCATCTCTCTTAGATCTCTCTTCTTCTCATCTTTTTCAGTTTCTTCATTTACGAACATGATATCAGAACCAGGTTTACAGTGATTACATGTTAAAGGCAGTTTGATCATAGAATCAAAGAATCGAGTTATTGATTCACAAATTCAACAATTTGCTTACAATGTTTGGTTGGTTATTGTTTTTGGGGATCAATTCTCATTAAAGTGTGATTTCTGGTGTTGACCTGCGGATGATGAAAAGGGCAGCTCGGTGCACTAAAGCTCTCGCTATGCGCAGGGTCTGGAGAAGGGCCTGACCACAAGGGTCTATTGTACGCAGCCTTATCTTGCATTTCTGCCAGAGGCTGTTTTCAAGGATTGAACCCGTGACCTCCTGGTCACATGGCAGCAACTTTACCTGCGGATGATAACTCATTGAAATTGAAATTTGCATTCAGCATTTTATTTTGGTGTTGTTGATTCAGCTGAATTTTGGAGATTCAATAATTAATTCTTGGTGTAATTTTGCTTTCGTGGCAAAGTTTTGAAAGAAACTCAATCAAATATTGAAGATGGCAAATAAAGAGCCCGTTTGGATGGGCTTTAAGTTGGTCAAAATCAACTTAAAGCCCCTTTTTAACTTTTGGACGTGTTTGTCTAATGCTAACTTTAAGCCATAAAGTTCTTAAAGTCAGTTAAAAATGAAAAGTTAGGATTCCTAACTTTTTTTTTTCTAAGTACTTAAAGTCATTTTCTTTGACAATGGAAATTACTTTTATATCCCTTATATTTTAACTAAATTCCCAAAATACCCTTTTTATTCTTTTAACCCTAAAATTCACGTCATTTTCCTCATTTAAGCACTTTTATCCAAACACCCAACTCGTTATTTATAAAAATAACTTTCAGCACTTCAAAATTCTAAAAGCACTTCACACATAAAAATTACTTTTTTTTAAACCAATGCAAACGGGCTCAAAAATGTAGCGGTAGATTTGTCTCAGAATCTCAACAATGGTCAAAATATTGTGCTCCTCTGAATGGCAATTTTGTGTCAGGGGCAAGGTATTGACTATAATCATCCTTTGTTTTCTAGCCCTACTGATGTGTGTGGAATTAGTATTATCTTTTTTCAATTGCTTGATATTGAGAACTACGCCCTATGGACTTGATCGATTAAGCTAGCTAATTTAGGGAGGAACAAGATAGGGTTAATTGATGGAACATGCAGGAAAGAAATGTATAGAGAAGAATTGTGGGGGCAATGGGAATGGGTGAATGCTATTGTATTGTCCCAATTTATGAATCAGTTTTTAAGAACTTACTTAGTGAAATTGCATTTGCACCTAGTGCTTTGAATATCTAGAATAATTTGAAAAAAAAATTTAATAGAGCGGATGGGTCAAGAACCTATAGTCTACACAAAAATATTGTTTTCTTACCGTAGGGTACTGCCTCTATATTTGTTTATTATAGCGGGCTCAAAAATTTGTGGGATGAATTTGAGGCTTTAGTGCGATCTTCTTGTTGTAATTCTGATAAGTCCTAAGAATTTATAGCTCATATGAATAGAAAAATTATATTAACTTTTGATGGGACTAAATGAATCTTATTATCCGGCAAGAAGTCAAATTCTTATAATGAATCCACTACCAATTATTAATCATGCATATGTTATAGTAGTAGGAGATAAAGGTCAAAAGGTTATTGTTACTAACATTAGTCTCATGAGACTGAATTATGTTGGCTTGGATTCTATTGCTACGTACTCAAAAGTTGATAGTAGTTCAAAAGTGAATCAAAGGTTTAAGAAATATTCTGTACAGGTATCTGATTTCTGCAAATGTAAAGCTCAAGGCAAGGAATTCTGCTACAAGATTATATGTTATCCACTAGAGTTCAAGTTCAGAAAGAAGGTTCAAGGTGCCAATTTTTTCTATGCTGCAAATAATTATTTTGGACAAAGTGAATCAGTTCAGGCTAAATTCTCTTATGGCATAAACACTGATGTTCATGTATCAGGTAGGGGAGAAATCTTGATCATCAAAATGATACTGGTGTAGTTACTGCTAAAATTTCCAATAGCAATAAATCAGTTACTCAGCTGAAAAGAATGTCAAGCAACTACTTTAGGGTCGTACATACACAAAGGATCAATGTGATCATATTCTTAAAATGCTTGAGCAAAGACAATGAAATTGTTACAATTGTAATACTGCAAATACTGCAGGTAAAGCATTACATGTTTATGAAAATAGTGAAGTGTGGATTATAGATACTGGTGCAACAAACCATATGATTGCTAACTTGGATATGTTGACTAAATGTTCTATATCAAAACTTGATGTTTCTAAGCATATGTATCTTCCAAATTGTGGTACTATTCAAGTGACTCATGTTGGTTCTTGTGCTTTATCAGCTAGAAGTATAGTTACAAATATTTTTTACATATCTGAATTCAAGTACAGTATGATGTCTGCAAGCAAAATCAGAAAGAAACTAAGTTGCTCAGTCTCTTTCTTTCTTTATTTTTGTATTTTTCAGGAGCTTTACAATGAAAAAGTGTCACAACCTCGACCCAATGTGATTGGCACCCGCACTAACCCTTCGATGGAAGAATCATTAATATAGTCCAATTATCAATATTCACGAGACATAAGAAGTATAAAGATTCTAAAAGCAGCTTAATTTAAGAAATTAAGGCTAAGTTTCTATAAACTCAGCAAAGTCTAATCAACAATTCAAAACATGGGGAAAATACCTAGCAACTGAAAATCATCATACCAAAACTATAGCAACCAACAAGTCTAAGAAAAGGAAATGCAATCCCAAAAGAAAAGTCATTAAAAGTAAATAAGTGTTTAAAAATCTAAGTTCCGGAAGAAGGATTAGGATATGGAGAGTCCACGGTAGCCTAAAAGAAATGACTCACCCTTGAACTCGAACAACTATCTATCTTCTAGGTTAGGTCTCTCCACAACTGATTGAATATGCTCTGTACTCAACAAAGACAGAGTAAGTGTAGTATCAGTACACAAAATCAACAGTGTATTGGTAGGATCACGCAGTTAGTCAGTAAGCGAGTCATGGACAAGTAAACCCAACATAGTAAGCACATATATACAAAATAAACTTAACCATTTTTATCTCAACCAGCACTCAACAAGATCACAGTTCAACAATCTTAATATCATGCAACTTTACATAAGGGTCTTCTCATGAGACCTGCAAACACTTATTTATATGTGGAAAAGTGACACCCAATCCAAGGTTTGTGTCAGAACGTGACACCAAATCCAATTATGTGTCGGTACGTGACACTCGATCCAAAAATATATCAGAACGTGACATCCGATCCAAACATACAAAGCCGACACATTTACAATCAATAGTCAACCATCATGTCACCAAGAATAGGTTTATCACAAGTCAGGCTAGTAAGTGATCATTTCAAATAATTCATAGCATGTTTCCCTATTCATATACACATATGCATACAATGGAGTAATTTAGCAAGTGCATGAATCACATACAAGACACAACCATCATCTACCACGAATTTGAGGTTCAACAACTCTAAAGTGCAGGAGTTTTTCCTTTCCGGGTTCATTCCGCTTGTTCTTTGTCTAAAACAGTAAATACATAAAAAGGATCAACAAAATGTCCTAATTAAAATGAATTATAACACAATATTCATTCTAGGCCAAACCCATGTGGGCTACTTTCCATCGTTAGTTTCAAGACAAAATCCTCCCTCAAGATCACCCACCATAGATTATGGGTTCCAGGAAATAATTTACAAGTTTAGAGCTTTGACACAAAATGAAGTGGAAACCAGTAGAAAATCGCTCTAGTTCATTTCTGGTCCTTTAAGAACAAAGTGGAAATTCTGATTTTTTCCAAATAAGTCTCATTTTTTCCGTCACAGCAGAACTATCCTGCTCTGGCGGCCCTGCTCCGGCGGGTTGTACGGAAATAGACAGCTCGGAACTTGAGCTCCAAACCTCAGTTTCAAAATACACCCTCAACCCATAGCGTCTTAAATCATACCCTTCACGCCAAATTCAATTTTAAAAGTTTTACTCACCAAAATGTGATTCCGTAAAGTCGTAAAGGCTCTGTATCGCCTTAGATATTAGCTAGATTAGATTGCCGATTCGATCCTCTACCTATCACAAAGTCACTCTACACCTCACCTAACACAAAATTTGTTCAAGTCTGGCCTAGGCTCAAATTTTGCGAAGTTACTACCCGAAATTTTCTAACCCGAATTCCTTCCCTATTGGCTTATTCTTAACAACGAGGACATGCCATTACAAAGGGTAAAGGAAATTAGTAAGATTGAGAAGGTTTGTATTTTTTGTTACAACAATTAACTCAGAGGAATGATAATGATAAAAAAAATATGCATTTGATGTTTTTAATAAACTGCACTCAGACATCAAGGAGTCAGATATGGAGTTGTAGAACCAAAGATTGGAATATGTGTCTCCTATAGTATATACTTGCTAGGATATTTGCTAGGAATAAGCAAAGTATTGTTCCACGTGTTTATTCTGTTCCACGCTAAACAGACAAGACTTGTTTTTCCTTCTAGCAGTATCAAAAGTTGTAGTTATTTTTAACTGATACATGTTGATCTTTGGGGTGCTTATAATACGCTCACTTTTGATAGTAGCAAATATTTTTTACAATAATTGATAATTATTTCAGAATGAATTGATTACTTTTGTTTAAACATAAGTCAGATGTTTGTGTTTCTCCTCAAGTGTTTTTGCAGTATGTTAAGAATCAATTTGAAAAAATTACCAAAATGTCAAAGTATGATAATGGCATAGATTTTGTCAATTCAATATTTGATAATTTATTTAAAGATTTGAAAATAATTTATCAGAAGTCTTGTCCATATATTCCTCAGTAAAATAAAGTTGATGAGCGAAAACATAGGCATTTTCTTGAGGTGATAACAACATTAAGGTTTCAATCAAAATATCGTTGAGATATTAGGGGCATTGTGTGCTAGCTGCAGCCTATCTCATTAATATATTGCCTAGTAGTGTGGTTAACTATCAAACTCCCCACGAAAGGTTGTATGGTAGAAAACCAGTGCCATCTCATTTAAGAACACTTAGTTGTTTATGTTTTTCCAAAAATCTTACTGAACATGACAAGATGATGCCAAGATCAAAGTCTACAGTTTATATGAGGTATTCAAAAATACAGAAGGGGTATATACTATTTGATCTAACCAATAGATCATTCTTTATAAGTAGAGATGTAATCTTTAGGAGGATATGTTTTCCTTTTAACATAAGAAAAATTATGTACAACATGTGTTTGTAGATACACTACAAAAATCAGGTGTGATGTTTCAAGACTTAAATCACTAGCTCTTGTGTCAATCAGATGTGATGAAGAGGTTGGTATGTCAGAGGAGGTTCAAGCTGAATATGATCATGCAGGTATCGAACATATGAAACATCTAGTAGATGTTGAACCTGATTATGTAAGTGAAGAGAATGTGTTACAAGAGGTACATGAAGAGCCAACTTAGGTTCCTCAAGAGGATATAGTACTAACTGATACTAGAAGATTTACTAGAAATAAACAAACTTCTATATGGATGAAGGATTTTATTTCTTTGAACATAAATAAGGATGTGCAGCATTCAATGTGCAATAACATGAGTTATGCTCATCTTTCTCACACTTATCAGTATTATATTTCTACTATTTCAAGAAACCTGCTACTTATTTAGAGATTGTCAAGAATAAAAGGTGGTGGATGCTCTGCAGATTGAAATTCAGGCTTGGGAGAATGGCAAAACTTGAAAAATTATTGATTTGCCATAAGGAAAGAAAGATATAGGTTGTAGGTGGATATACAAGATAAAATATAAGTTAATAGGAGAAATAGAGAAGTTCAAAGTAAGATTGGTTGTTAAGGAGTATAGCCAACAAGAAGTGATAGACTATAAAGAGACTTTTTCACCTGTTGCTAAAATAGTGGCAGTGAGATTCATAATGTCCCTTGCAGCTTCAAGGAATTGACATATAGATCATATGAATGTTTTTAATTCCTTTTTGCGGGGTGATTTAGAAGATTAAATGCAGCTGCCTCAAATTTATCAATCAAAATGAGAAGGTGTGCAAACTGACAAAGTCACTTTATGGGCTTAAACAGCTCCAAAAAAGTAAAACCATTAATTTACTGAAGCTCTCATTAACCTCAAGTCCAAGCAGAGTTAATATGACTATTCTTTGTTCGTCAGAAAATTAGAAGAAGGAATCATTATTGTACTTGTGTATGTAGATGATAGGTTGATTACTAAAAGTAATTTGAAGTTAATAGAGTAGACAAAAAAAGCACTGTAACAAGCCTTTAAGATGAAATATTTAAGTGAGCTAAAATATTTTCTAGGTATCAAAACAGTATGATGAGCATACGAACAAAAATAAAAAAAACTCAAAAAATCCTTTGGTAGATCAGACAATATATCAGAAATTAATAGGCAAGTTACTGTATCTCAACATGACTAGACCTAACATATCCTTTAGTACTCAAACTTTGAGTTAGTTCTTCCAGCAACCAAAGAAGTTCTCATGAATCCTGCATTAAAAGTTATCAGATATCTAAAAAGATAGCTTGTACAATGCTTACTGATGTCTAGTTGCTCAGATGTATTGGTTACTGCTTTTTGTGATTTTGATTGGGCTTCTTGCCCACTTACCAGAAAGTCTGTTACAGGCTACATGATTAAAATTGATAATTCTATGAATACACGAGTCCTACTTCTACTGTGTCAGAGTTAGTATGACTACTTAGGATGCTAAAAGAAGTAGATGTTGAAGTCCAATTATCAGTACAAGTGTATAGTAATAGCAAGGCTGCTACTCAAATTGCAACAAATTCAATGTACCAGAAAGGACAAAACACATTAAAATTGATGTCATTTCATAAGAGAAAGACTGCTAGAAGAATTAATCAAAGTAGACTACCTTCCTACTCAAGGACAACCTGCTGATGTCTTGACAAAAGGATTGTCTAGATTGCAACATGAACATCTTCTATTCAAGCTAAGAGTTTTAAATATTTTTGCACCACCTAGCTTGAATGTGGGTGTTGTGATATGAAGATGTGAAGAATCTATTAAAGAGTTAGGTTGTTAAGTGGTTGTTAAGAGTAGTCCAGATAGATAAGTAATGTACATTAGTAGTTATAACAACTTGTACATTTGTTAGTTAGAAAGAGTAAGATACTAAGAGGAAGAGCTATATATATATAGAAAGAGGCGTATTCAAGATTTCGAGAGAATTGGTATACTATTACAAAAGGTGGATCTAAAACATAAATTTGATCGGTTTGACATTTAGGTTCTTATCACTAAAAATCGGTTAAATGTTAAAATTATAGGTCCAAAACTAGTTCTTATCTATTTCAAATAGTTATTATATATATATATATAGTTATATTTCATGCCGAATGTATTGTGATCAGTTGAACCCATTGACTGTATGTTATATCATATAGTACAACTAGTTTTAATATACAAATTTGATTTAATTATATACAAATTTTATAGTGCGAAAAAAATAGCAATTTCCAATGTGACAAAATTAAAAATTTTGAAAGATTAAAGTAAAATAAAAAACTATTAGCGCAAAAAGTACTACCAACAACCACTTAGAGAGGTGTTACCTAATTTTAAAAAGAAAAATAAAATAAGATAGATATAAGATTCAAATTTTTAACCTCATTTAGAGAGGTGCATCCAATCTTACATTATATGATACTTTGAGTATAATTCACATATCTATATTTAAATATTTTTTAAAAAATATAACACTGCATACACCCCTGTATATAGCACATCTACTCTTTGTACTCAATACTTCTGGATATTGAAAATGAGAATTCATCTCTCTTAGATCTCACTTCTTCTCATCTTTTTCAGTTTCTTCATTTACGAACACTGTATATTTATTATAAAATTTGGGTTATTGGTTTGAATAGCGTCTATCACATTCCAAAATTAGAAATAAAGTATAAAACTCATGTATTTCATTACTAACGTTGTGTCATTATATGTGAAGATGATTCTTTTTGGCGAGTTAAATAATTTATTTTATTTTTTTTAAAAAAATCATTACTTATGTTGACTTGGACTACTTTTCATATATAAGTTTTATTTTTTGAAAATCGAAAAATTTATACTTGTATAGTTGTATTGGAAATCAAAATTAAGAATTGTGATATGTCGTATTCCAAACTGTTCATACAAATTGAAACAATGAAAGAGATAAAGTGTCAAAAACATAATTAAACTATCCTATTGTTTTAGTTTCATACCTAAACTATTAAAAGTGTAAGTTTCGTACCTAAACTATCACTTATTAGTTTGAGAAACACATCTCAGTGGTGTGTGTAATGCGCTCTCTCTACTCTCTCTATTTTCTGAAAAAACTCTCTGCCACATAATATTCCACATGGATAAAATATTTCACATTGGCAAAAAGTAAATAAACTATTAATATTAGTTAAAACTTGAAGACTAAAGTATTTCTATCCCAAAAATAAAATTAATTATTTTTTTAAAAAAATAAAATTATATATATATGTTATATTTTTCTCGTTTTGTGTTAGATATATAGATATATTTTTAGGTAAATATTTTTTCTTACTTGCGTACCGAATATAGAAGAAATAAAAATTTTATTTTAAGAAAGTTTGGCGACATAAAGTAAAAAATACTTTTCTAAAATCATATGTATGTATCTAACAAAAAACGAAAAAAAAATTAAAAGCGGAGAGTTGGTGGGCCAGGGTAGAATTTTTTTTAAAAAAATTAAATTATTATTTGAAAGGGGAGATGAAGTAAGAATTTTTTTTTAAAACTTTTATAAAAGAAATTTAATAAATAAAAATAAAACTTAAAAATTGGGGTGCGAGGGTATGGTGAGAGAAAATGGTGGAGTAAAGTAAGAAAAATATTTTATATTTTATTTTATAATTTTTTTTGCGTGGGAAATAATAATATTTTAATCTTTAATTTTAACTAATTCTAATAATTTATTTAATTTTTATTAAGATAAAATATTTTGCAGTGTGGAGTGTAATGTGATATAAAAATTTAAAATGAAAGAGAGAGTATAGTACACACACCATCATGATGAAAGTGAAATAAAAAAAAAATATGTGTTTTTTAAATTAATAAGTGATGGTTTAGATATGAAACTCATACTCCTAATAATTTAGATCTGAAACTCAAAAATATAAAATAATTTAAATGTGATTTTAACAGTTATTTCAATAATGAAATAATAAATTTATAATATGTAAAATAAAAGAATCTTGGGTCGTAAATTTTAAGGGCCTAAAGTTTTTGCTTTAGTTGCTTCCCCATTAAGCCGACCGTTTTCAAATTTGAAATCCAACATTAAGCTGAATTTGAAGTTTTTTACAAAAATATATTTCCCCATTTTATATTAGGTGAATTTTTATTGAAGCTTTATATTTTTTAGGAGATAAATCACACTACTTGCAAAGTTATATTTATGATTTTACAAATGGCAATAGTGGAAAGTATGATTCAAATTATGTTGTTGAATATTTTTCTTAATATGTGTACATTACCTCATAAATTCACTTAATATGAAATGGGGGAGTATTTTTTAATAAAACTATTTTTTAAAAAAATAAATCAAATAAGGAGGTCTAGAAACAAACGTAAAGACCACGAGGATCAGGTGACCTGTGTGGAATTCAAGAAGTCTTAGCAATGAAGCGGAGACTTATGCGTGTTTAGTACGATAGAAAATGTTTTGCAAATATTGTTTCTGGAAAGATAAATTTATTTTATGATGTTTAGTTATCAGAAAATATATTTCACTAAACAGGAAGAAATGACCCCTTTTCACTTTAAGAATATGGGGGGGCAATCATCTTTCTTTTACAATATTTATCTAAACTCATGCTAATTTGATATTAGTCATATACTCAAACACTTGAACATTATTATCAATTCTATATACTTAAAAATGTTGTCAAAATATAATTTGATTTTCCTAACTTTATCATAAATCATACAATAAGATTTCATCTATCTTAATTTATATGTCATAATTCAATTTCAAGTGTCAAACAAAATAAATTGACTGCAATTTATCCGTGTGCCTTTTATTATTTTAAATTGTTAATTTTTATAATTTATAGTACTTTTTGTTTAGTTTCTAAATATGCAAATCATGTTTTGAAAACCTTAAAACTTGTAAGTTCAAATGCACCATCAAAATAAAAAAATTTGACTCATCAAAAATTTAAACTATATCAAAAACAAATTAGGACGGAGGGAGCAAATGTTTTTCTGAAATATATTGTTTGCTTCCCAACCAATATCATAAAAATATTTTCTTGCCCCCAAATATAAATTATTTTTTCGAATAACATTTAATTTGTTTGGATGTTGAAGTTGTTTCGAGGAAAGTACGGTGCGCACCCCATCCCCCGACACTCCACCCACCCACTCACCCACCCCATACAAAAAAAACAAATCAATATTGGCGTCCAACGACTCCCACCTAAAAAAATCAACTTAGAAAGCAACCAACTCCATTCTTTTCTGTTAAAGTCATCTTACCTTCTCTATATATATTTATTGGCAACACATAAAGTTTTGAAGAAATCAAAAACACGAATTAGGAAAACATGGTAAAGCTAAACTCAATTTTATTGCTTTGCTCTATTGCTATTCCCATATTATTATTATCAATTCCAGTAGCTCATTGCAACATTGCTCAAGGACCTAAAGCAGTCGAAAATTGGTTCGAAAAGCTTCCTCATGCAAAACCAAAAATAACCAAACTTCACTTCTACTTTCACGATATAGTTAGTGGTAAAAACCCAACTGCAGTACCAATTGGGAAGGCCAATTCTACGTCTCATTCGCCTACGTCGTTTGGGTTGCTAGCGATATTAGACGATCGATTAACAACGGGACCAGAAATTAATTCGACGACTATTGGTAGAGCTCAAGGAATTGTTGGTGCATCTTCTCTTGAGGAATTTAGTTTGTTGATGAGTTTGAATTTTGTGTTTACTAATGGGAAATACAATGGTAGTACACTTAGTCTCCTTGGACGTAACACTGTTTTGAATGAATATAGAGAGATGCCGATTGTTGGCGGTTCTGGTGTTTTTAGGCTAGCTAGAGGTATTGCCACTGCCAAGACATATATTTTAAGTAACAATGGTGATGCTATTGTTGAGTATAATGTTGTAGTAATGCATTATTGAGTTGTAACTATATGTTTGTTCTCCCATGTATTTTGATTTGTCTTTTTGATTCATATGTACGTTCTATTTCGTTTTTCATTCTAATTTTAGTATAATTTGATAGCAATTTTAGAATAAATATAGTTGTACCAATAATTTTTACTTCTTCTCTCTCCAATTGACACACTTTTTTTTAATTAGTCTTATATATAAAAAATGTATTTTTTTTTATAATTGTAAACAACTTATAAACTCTAAATTTGAATACTTCTCTAAGTTCTTTCTTTTACGATTAATGAAATAATTTATCACCGCATAAATATCTAAAGTTTGTATTAGATCACAAATTTCAAGTCTTTAATTATTTCTTTTTTAAACTTGATGTCAAATCAAACTTTTTTTTTATCTTAAACTTAATTCAAATCAAATACATAAATTGAGACAAGAAAGTATTATAATGTGAGATAGTTTTAATGCTCATCAAATATATATACATATAACTTCTAACAACATGCAACGATCATTTTTGCGCACCGCACCTAACTCTGTATGTAACTTTCATCGTTAATTGTTTGACAAGTTCAAAAATCCACTTCCAAAAGGTGATTTTTACTTTTGCAAAAGTGGTATCATAATGTGACCTCCACTGTTGCTTTAATACGTTCATTTTTAGTATACATGTCGTCCACTTTCTTTACAGCCAAGTATAATAATTAATGAGTCTGACATTGAAAGACAACAACTCTTCATATTGTATTATCATATAAAGTGAGTTCGGTTGTTACAGACAATATTTCTAGAACAGTTGCAGCTATCATTAGTCTCTATACATACCCCCTATCAATTTCATTGTCTACTTTTGATTTGTCGAATTTTAAAAAGTAATTTTGTGGTCTTAACTAAAAATAGATAGAATGAAAAAAAATATTTTTTAATATTTTGACTCAAATTATGTGACTACATGAAATTTATCTTAATTACTTGACCATATGAAATTTATCCGATCATTAAATATGAAAATATATAAGGGCTTTGTTTGAGCACCTAAACTTTGAATGTAACTTTATTTGTTCAATTGTTTTAGAAGTTAAACATGTCCAACTCCAAAAGCTTACTCTAAAACTTTTTACTTTGGCAAAAGTGCTCACAAAATGGGACCGCCACTATTCTTTATGGTTCATTTTTAGTATACATATGGTCCAGTTGCTTTATGTCACAAGTAAAATCACTAATCCCACATTGAAAGACAACAAAATAAATTTATATATATCAAGTAAAATCATTAATCCCACATTGAAAGACAACACTATAATAGTAATCTTTTTTTTTAATCTGTTTATTCTTAATATAATTAAAAATAATTTAATTTTAAATTCTCCTTTTATCTTTTAATAAAATGATTACAACAATACAAATATCTAACAAATGGTTTTAGATCACAAGTTTTTAAAAAAAAAATTATTTTTTTAAATACCGTATTAAGTCAAATAATGCTACATAAAAATGAGAAAGAGATAGTAGTAAATCAAGAAAAAAGTAGTATAAGGTTAGACTCTAAACAAATTTATTGTACCAAGTTTATTTAGGATTATGACCTGACTCACCAAAATTGGAAGGATTCCACGGATATCTTTGTTTAGAGTACACAATTGAAGCAACTGTTACCATCAAGTACCATTGAAGCAATCTTCATGAACATAGTTAGTTCTACATGATTTGTTCATTACTTTCTCCGTTTTAATTTATGTGATACTTTTTTATTTTTTGAATCAATTTAATTACGTTGAATCAAAATTGAATTAAATTAATTTAATTTAGTTAATTGAAAAGTATCCTACTTTGTCATAGAGTTAATAACTTAATATTGTCGACGAAAGATTTTCCGACTCATTCAGATTTCCACCAACTTCCGCTAGAAAAACGTTATTTTTCTTTAATAGGCTTATCGAATAATCCATTATATTTGGACCACGTGGCCTCAGTGAGCAGCTATTCTTCTACATTGACTTTGGACCTCCACAAGTAGGAACACATGTGCCTTGTGAATATTTAGTTGGTTCTAGAATTCATTGACTAACTTCTCACCAACAACATATTTTAAAATCTGGATATACTTTTTCATCCATTCATTCTTTTTGCTGATTTATATGTGATTTGATATATTAAAATATAAATAAAGAATAATTTTATCATTTACCTTTATTAATTATAAATTTTAAATATTAAAAAATAAAAAATATTTAATAGTAAACGTAAAATAGACCAAAAATGATAATTATCTTTTGATTTTTCAAATTAAACAAAAAAAGCTTAATAATTATTTTTTAATATACTAAACAAGTAAAAATGAACTGAGGGAATATCAAGCAACATAAAGGAAAGTACCGGGGGATTAGTTAGTGCTATAACTTCATTTTGGGTTTTGGGATCCCGCAAAATTTACGTGTCTATTTCAAAATTAGGTATTAGTTTAGGGTAGACTTTATTTATTTTCTCTTTTTTTAAAATTTGAAATTCATAATCTTCACATACCACACTTTACATACATTTAACTTATGTATCAAGGACGTGTTGGAAATTTTTATTGATAATCTATTCAGGATAACAAGTAAATCATTAGACAAAGATTATAAATTCATAAGAATGAAAAAGAGAACTTACCTTATTTCATGGCAAACTCTATTGAAGAGCTCGATTTTCTAAACC
This sequence comes from Solanum dulcamara, assembly GCF_947179165.1. Taxonomy (NCBI): domain Eukaryota; kingdom Viridiplantae; phylum Streptophyta; class Magnoliopsida; order Solanales; family Solanaceae; genus Solanum; species Solanum dulcamara. Next base: position 15,532,678 of record NC_077248.1, on the reverse strand, counting down.
TTGAAGGTTGCTTTCACTGTATCCTGTTTCTTAGATGGAGAGAAAGAGAAAAGCAACGTTGCTCTTCTGGTTTAGGGACCGTTCTATTTAAAGAATTCTAAAATGCTTTTCCAGGTTAAAAGACACCTTTTCAATAAGTCTCCATCAGACATGAAAAGGCCAATTGGTTTCTTCTTATTTAAATTAACTTCCATATTAATAGATATTTATTTTTAATCTCAAATAGTTTAATACTTTATTAGATCATAAAATGGGCTCCTTTAAATGACAACATATCTATATACTAATATATATTAAGGGAAATTTATCAAAACAACAACAATGTTAGCATTAAATAGGACTCTATAGCTATAGTTTGCTTAATTATGGATAATAGCAAAATGCTAGGGGGGGAGGGAGGAGAGAGGCAAGCGAGATCTAGGAGAGAGAGGAGAGAGTGTATTTTTTCACTGATTTTGGAGAAAAAAATACAAAAATAAATTGATTTGTATCAAAATGAATATATATTAAGAGGAGAGAGGCGAGCGAGATCAAGAGAGGGAGGAGAGAAGCGAGCGATATCAAGAGATGGAAGAGAGAGGCGAGCGAGATCGAGAGAGAAAGGAGAAAGGATTGTATTTTATATTTGTCACGCCCCGAGTCTATATCCTGGACGTGACCGGTACTCGGGAACCATTATTGGTCCCAAGATAACCACTTGGCCTGACTATCTCACTCAGCGGAAGACTTTGACTCATAAAATAATTTGAATGGGCAAAATAAGGCATGCAATTTAATACTCTTTAACATAATGATGAAACTCAATTACGTAAAATATATGAGACTTAACTCAATGTTTCAAAACATACTTAAGAAGATAAATTGAACTCTGTATACTAGTCTATGGAGCCTAGAACTGACTCTAAAATAGGTATCGGGATAAGCCTATGGCTACCTCAAACTAATAGTAAATAACTGAAAGGATAAAGACTAGAGAGTGCCTCTGAATGCAAAGAGGTCTCACCAAAAGCTGGGTAGAACTGATCTTTAACGATGCGCTGGTTAAGTATCTCTATCACCTGTATCTGTATCATAAAATAATGCAGGTCGAATGACGCCAGTACATGGAATATACGAGTATGTAAAATAGCAAAAGAAAACATACTCAGAATATTCAATTCAAGAACTCGCTCAACTCAAATAATAGTGAAATATAATAAGAAACCATTCTTTAAAGGAATGCAATTCAGTGTATAAAATTTGATAATTTACCTCTAGGGGAGTTTCTCTAACCGACAACCATCACTTATGAGCTAGTGATGATACAACGAATTATTGTCGTTGCCACAGTCATCCAATTCCAGGGTAAGGGACGCAAACTCATCTCTAGATCCAATAAAAGTCCTCTTTTGGGACAATGAGGAGTCGCCCGTATGAACGGTACGATCCTATTCTACGCTGGCTACATAGTTTATGGGCTCATCCCATATCGGTGCTTAATACTACTTTCAATATATTATTTTATGCTCATATATGTCAAGTGATAAAATACTCAAAATACATCAGTTAGTCTCTTTTGGACTTAGCTCAACCTCAAATCTTCTCAACTCATCTCTTTTCTTCAAAACCAATATAATCTCCACTCAAGGAATGCATTTAACAACATATGACTCTTCAACTCTATCTCAAAATAGTAAGTAAAAGACTTCTCAAACTCATTCACATGTCAAACTCTTTCTCAATTAAATAATAAAAATAATCATTTTTCAAACTCAAAACAATGCATGAAATAATTGATGAAAAACTCAACTAAGGTTCATGGGAATGCAAACATGAATCCTTAATCTCAACAAAAATCAACTAAAGAAACTCATCAAGGAATATTAGAATATATATACAAGAACATTTGAAATTTATACACAAAATCCAATAGAAATTATAATTAACTCAAGAACTCAATTCATGAAACCTCAAAACTCAACTCAACTTGAATCAATGAAGATATAGGGTACGTGGATGAACTCAATCCACGCTATTGGTAGCCTTACATAACTGGAAGACTTAGATTCTTGAAGAACTTTGAAGAACTCGACGAATGCTCTTGGAACCCTAGATTTTTCTCCTCTTGAAATAAATTAGAACATGTAAATTTTGATTTGTCTAAGGTTTTGGAATGAATGAGGAGGTTATAATACTATAAGGTAGACTTAGGGAAGTTAATTGAGGGTAAAAGGTCAAGAATACCTTTCTAAGAACGCAAGAAAACCATAAAAATTAAAAAATAAATGACCTTTTAATGAGTCTCGCTGGCTAAACCGGCAAGCTAGAGGTCTCCTCGCTGAATTATTTGGCGAGTAGCCAAAAAGGGGCTTTAGATCGCCTAAAATAATAGTTTCTGAAGGATTTTGGGTCTATTCGACGAGCTAAGTCGAGTCTCTCATAACCATTCTGTGAGTCACCGAAATGGCTAGTCAGCTAGCCTAATTGTCCTGTATGGACACCCTTCTGTATAACGACCATAACTTTCTACTCTGAACTCTAAATGAGGCAAACTTGGTGGAGTTGGAAAGAGAATAAGTAGATTCTTTAATTTGATATGTTATGGGCCACATAACTCTTAATATTCTCAGAGATATGGTTATTTGAAGTTGACCCTCATATGATCTTATACGAAAACTCAATCGGTAAAGGATATTTGAACTCGACTTAGTACTAGAGGTTCTTTATTACCCTAATTCACCTCTAATACACCTCGAATAATTAGGACTTGATCCTAAAATATTTATACAATTAGAAGTCATCGAACTCGTGTCTTAGCTTAAAATTTTTTGAAGAATAACAATATCTCCCCCTTGGGATCATTTGTCCTCGAATTATGAGTAAACCAAGGATGGACTAAAGGCACGAATAACAATCAAGACTCCATCATTCAACCAACCAAGTGTTATAAACAATCAACTATTCAACTCAAGGATGGACATACCAAATCAAATCAAGATTAGAGACATTACCTTCAACATTCTCGTCGATGGGCAGTATAGGTGCGGATATCTGGCTTTTATATCTTCCTCTGCTTCCCATGTGGCTTTCTTAACAAATTGATTCCTCCACAAGACTTTGACTAAGGCTATCTCTTTGGTTCTCAATTTACAAACCTAACTATCAAGAATTTGAACTGAATTTTCTTCACAAGACAAGCTATTCTTAACTCCAATACTATCAATGGGAACTATTAATGAAGATCTCCCAAGCCCTTTTTCAACATCGAGACATGAAATACCGGATGAATAACGGCTAACTCAGAAGGTAACTCCAACTCATAAGAAATACTCATAATCCTCCTCACAATCTGGTAAGGAACAATGTATCGGGGACTAAGCTTTCCCTTCATCCCAAACCTCATGACACCTTTCATGGGTGACACTTTCAGGTATAGCCAATCATTCATCTCAAACTCTAAGTCTCTCCTTCTCACATCAGTATAAGATTTCTGGCGGCTTTGAGCTGTCTTTAGCCTCTCTCGAATAACCTTCACCTTCACCATATCTTGGTAAACAAAATCAGGACCAATCAACTCCCTTTCACCAACTTCAAACCACCCAATTGGTGATTTATATCTCCTCTCATATAAAGCTTCATAGGGGGCCATCTGAATACTTGCATGATAGCTATTGTTGTATGCAAACTCGATGAGAGGTAAGTGATTATCCCAATTAACTTTGAAGTCAAGTATACATGCCCTCAACATGTCTTCCAAAGTCTAAATCGTATGCTCTGCCTGGCCATCTATCTGAGGATAAAAGGTTGTACTAAGATTCACCTTTGAACCCAGTCCTTTCTAAAAAGACCTCCAAAATTGAGAGGTGAATTGGGCTCTTCTATCTGATGTAATAGATAAGGGAACCCCATGCAATCTGATAATTTCCTAGATGTACAATCTTACATAGTCCTCTGCAGTGTCAGTAGTCTTAACTGCCAAGAAGTGAGCTGATTTAGTCATCCTATCTACAATCACCCAAATCGAATCATGCTGCTTTCGGGACCTCGGAAAGCCTCTAATAAAGTCCATATTAATCATCTCCCAATTCCATTCAGGGATCTCACAGTTCTGAGCCAACCCACATGGCCTTTGATGCTCAACTTTAACCTGTTGACAATTTGGGCACTTGGAAACAAATTCAGCAATATCTCTCTTCATTCCATTCCACTAGTAGACTTCTCTCAAGTCATGGTACATCTTTGTAGAACCAGGATAAATAGAGTATTTGGAACTATGAGTTTTAGCCATAATCCTTTCTCGAACATCATCAATATTTGGGACACATAATATATTCGAGTACCTCAATACACCATCTCCCCCTTTAGAGAAAATCACCATCTTTTGTTTGTGAACAGCTTCCTTCAACTGTAGAAGGACAGGATCTTAGTTTTGCCTCTCTTTCACCTCTTCCATAAGGGATGATGCAGACCCATTATGAACATTAACTCCACCTTCGTTATTCTCCTTAAGCTGAACTCCCAATCGAGCAAATCTATGCACCTCTTTAGACAATGCTTTCTTTCCCTCCTCCATATGGGCAGTGCTACCCATAGACAACCTACTAAGAGCATCCTCAACAACATTAGCTTTACCTGGATGGTAAAGAATGCTCATGTCGTAATCCTTGAGCAACTCTAGCCATCTTCTCTGCCTCAGGTTGAGCTCTCTCTGATTGAAGACATGTTGCAGGCTCTTGTGATCAATGAACACATCAACATGCACTCCATACAAATAATGGTGCCAAATTTTAAAAGCAAATACCACAACTGCCAGTTCAATGTCATGAGTTGGGTATGTTTCTTGAGTTGTCTAGAAGCATAAACTATCACTTTTCCCCTCTGCATCAAAACACAACTCAAACCAACACTAGATACATCATAATAGATTACAAAATCCTTCATTCCATTAAGAAAAGTCAAAATAGGAGCGGTGGTCAATTTGGTCTTCAATTTCTGGATACTCTCCTCACAAGCATCGAACCATTGGAACTTATCCTTCTTTTGGTTCAACTTAGTCAATAGAAATGATATGGATGAGAATCCCTTGACAAATCTGTGGTAGTAGCCAGTTAAACCCAAAAAGCTCCTGATATGAGTTGGGGATGTGGTTCTGGGACAATTTTTCACTGCCTCAATTTTCTGGGTATTAACCCGAATACCATCTCCATATATAATGTGGCCTAGGAAAGCCACTGATCCAATCTAAAATTCACATTTGGAGAACTTTGCATACAACTCTTTGTCTTTTAGAGTTTGGAGGACAACTCTAAAATGCTAGGCGTGCTCTTCCTCATTCTTAGAGTAGACTTGAATATCATCAATAAAGATAATCACGAACATATCAAGATACGGCTTGAACACCCGATTTATCAGATCCACAAAAGTTGTAGGTGCATTGGTCAACTCAAAGGATATAACCAAGAACTCAAAATGGTCGTAACGGGTTAAAAAGGCTATGTTCGGGACATCACATTCTCTCACTTTCAACTGATGGTAACCCGATCTAAGGTCTATTTTGAAAATCAGAAAGCACCATGTAGTTGGTCAAACAAATCATCTATCATGGGAAAAGGATACTTATTCTTTACCATGACCTTGTTCAGTTGCTGGTAATCAATGCACATTCTAAGGGATCCATCTTTCTTTCGCATGAATAGGATATGAGCACCCCAAGGTGAGACACTCGGCCTAATGAACCCCTTATCTAGAAGATCCTTCAACTACTCTTTTAGCTTTTTCAACTCTACATGAGCCATTCTATATGGTGGAATAAAAATAGGATGAGTATCGGGGAGAATGCCAAAGTCCATCTCCCTATCAGGAGGGACTCTAGGAAAATTATCAGGGAAGACCTTTGGAAACTCATTAACAATTGGAATTGACTAGGGGCATGGTGTCTCCACACTGTTATTTCTAACTCGGATAATGTGGTACATACACCCCTTGGAGATTAATTTTCTGGCCTTAAGGTAGAAAATAAATTGACCCTTAGGAAAAGCTGGACTCTTTTTCCACTCTATAACTGGCTCATTTAGAAACTGAAACTTGACTATTCGGGTTCTACAATCAACTGAGGCATAACAAGCATAAAGTCAGTCTATGCCAAGGATGACATCAAAGTCAACCATATCTAGTTTAACTAAGTCTTTAGAAGTGTCTTTATGGTAGACAGAGATTGTACAATCAAGGTATACTCTCTTAGATAAATGGACTCACCAATAGGAATAGAAATATTGAATGGTTCTAAGAGTCATTCAGGATGAATCCCAAACTTAACGGCTACATAAGGATTCACAAAGGACAAAGTTGCACCGGGATCAAGTAAAGCATAGAAATCATGAGAAAAGACTCATAGCATACAAGTGACAACCTCTGGTGAGTTCGCTTGGTCATGCCGGTTGGCCATAGCATACAGACAGTTTGGACCTCCGCCTTTCCTTGAAGTAGTACCTAGATTTCTTCTGTTGGGCTGTGTTGCTGAAGAAGATTGGGCTCTATTTCCCCCATTACCTTATTTTTCTGATGGACAATCTCTCATAAAGTGGCCCACCTGTCCACATTTGAAACAACTATTAGTGACATTTTGACACATTCCCTAATGAATTCTTCCACACTTACTACAAGGCATCTTACGTACTGAATTATTGGCCATACTCCCCTAGGACTAAGAGCCTTGGGCTCTAAAATTATGGTTACCTTGAGACTTTTGGTCATTTTTGTTGTTAGCTATAGATGCACTAGATGTAGAAGATGCATAACCAGAAGACCTTTTTGGAAGAAAGAACGATTTCCATTACCTCCCTTCTGGTGATTGCCCTCATTACTTGTAGATTTGGCCCTTTTGCTTTGATGCTCCTCTCTGTCCTTTTTCTTATTCTCCTTAACTTGCTAGGCATACACTATGAGCCTGGAGGTTTCTATATCCGAGATCAACAAGGCTACTTGATACTCCTTCTTCATATGCCTACGCAGACCTAAAACAAATTTTCTCATTTTGGTTCTCACATCGGGAACCATTTCGGGAGCATATCTGGACAACTGAATGAACTTTAGACTATATTCTTTGACGGTCATCCCCTTCTGCTTTAGGTTCACAAACTCTTCTGCCTTTGCCTCCCTCAATTCTCGCAGGAAGAAGAAGTCCAAGAATGCATTCTTGAACTTATCCCAAACTATAGGCTCAACTTCTTCACATCTACTTTTCTCCCATTGATTATACCAGACATTGGCAACATCCATTTACTTCTGTGGCATGCATGGCTTTTAAAATCTTTCATATTTCATCAATAAATTTTTGAAGATCTTTCTCAACCTTGGGTCCAGTAAAAATGGGAGGATTCATCCTCAAAAAATCCCTAATCCTTTCGGGCAGCTACCAACTGAGTAAGCATGGAGATAGCTCTCCTAAAATCTACTTTTGCATTAGGAGTAGGCTGAGTAGTGGGCACTTAAGGCACCTCAGTAGATCAAGCAGGTCGACCCCTAGGTCTCACTCTAGTGGGTGGGGGCATCTCATATTATGGAATCTCAGTGTTTGTAGTGTTCCTCTAGCTAGTGATACGCTTTGGAGACATTGTATGCAAATGCGTAAATGCATGAATTAGAAAGGAACTTTTATAGAGTTAAGCTCTACTGCACGAACTCAGAATATGAAAGAAGCGAGACAATTCCTAATGTCCTATAGCCTCCTAATTATAAGTGTGGTGCATGACTCACCTATAAAAAAAAACTCTACTAGACACGGCTTCATAGACACCCTAGGACTCTAGAGCTCTGTGCTCTGATACCAAATTTGTCATGCCCCGAGCCAACACCCTGGACATGGCCGGCACTCAGAAACCATTATTGGTCCCAAGTGAACCACTTGTCCTGGCTATCTCACTTAACGGAAGGCTTTAACTCATAAAATAATTTAAATGCGCAAAATAAGGCATGTAATTTAATACTCTTTAACATAATGATAAAACTCAATTGTGTAAAATTTATGAGACTTAACTCAAAGTTTCAAAACATACTCAAAAAAAATAAACTAAACTTTGTTTACTAGTCTATGAAGCCTCTAAAACTGACTCTGAAATAGGTACCTGGACAGGCCCACGGCTACCTCAAATAATAATAAATAATTGAAAGGATAAAGACTCGAGAGTGCCTCTGAATGCAAAGAGGTCTCACCAAAATCTGGGTAGAACTGATCTTCAATGATGCGCTGGTTGAGGATCTCTATCACCTGTATCGGCATCATAAAGTGATGCCGATCGAATGACGTCAGTACATGGAATATACGAGTATGTAAAATGGTAAAAGGAACTTACTCAGAATACTCAACTCAAGAACTCAACTTTGGAAACATCTTAACTCAAAAATAATGAAATATAATAAGAAATCATTCCTTAAAGGAATGCAACTCAGTGTATAAAATATGATAATTTACTTCTTGGAGAGTTTCTCTAAACGACAACCACCACTTATGAGCTAGTGATGAAACAATGAATTATTGTCATTGCCATAGTTGTCCAATACTTTGTCAGGGTAAGTGATGCAAATTCATCTTTAGATCCAACAAAAATCTTCTTTTAGGACAACGAGGAGTCGGCCGAATGAATGGTACGATCCTATCCTACGCTAGCTACGTAGTTTATGGGCTCACCCCATATCGGTGATCAATATTACTCCCAACATATTGTATTATGCTCATATATGTCAAGTGAGAAAATATTTAAAATACATCATTTAGTCTCTTTTGGACTTAGCTCAAACCTCAAATATTCTCAACTCATCCCTTTTCTTTAAAACCAATATAATCTCTACTCAAGGAATGCATTTAACAACATAGTTTGACTCTTCAACTCAATCTCAAAATAGTAAGTACAAGACTTCTCAAACTCATTCTCATGTCAAACTCTTTCTGAATTTAATAATGAAAATAATCATATTTCAAACTCAAGAAATTGCATGAAATAATTGATGAAAAACTCAACTAGGGTTCATGGGAATGCAAACATGAATCCTTAATCTCAACAAAAATCAACTAAAGAAACTCATCAAGGAATATTAGAATATATATACAAGAACACCATGAAATTTATACACAAAATCCAATAGAAATTATAATTAACTCAAGAACTCAATTCATGGAATCTCAAAACTCAACTCAACTTGAATCAATGAAGATGTAGGGCACGTGGATGAACTCAATCCATGTTATGGGTAGCCTTACATACCTGGAAGACTTAGATTCTTGAAGAACTTTGAAGAACTCGATGAATTCTCTTAGAACCCTAGCTTTTTCTCCTCTTGAAATAACTTAGAACGTATAAATTTTGATTTGTTTGAGGTTTTGGAATATATGGGGAGGTTATAAGACTATAAGATAGGCTTAGGGAAGTTAATTGAGGGTAAAAGGTCAAGAATACCCTTCTAAGAGCGTAAGAAAACCATAAAAAAAATTTAAAAATGACTTTTAATGAGTCTCATCGGCCAAATCGGCGAGCTAAAGGTCTTCTTGCCGAACTATTCGGCGAGTAGCCAAAAGGGGCTTTAGCTCGCCTAAAGTAACAGTTTCTGGAGGAATTTGGGTTCATTCAGCGAGCTAAGTCGGGTCTCGCATAACCATTTGGCGAGTCATCTCACCTAATTGTCCTGTCCGAACACCCTTCAGTAAAATAATCATAACTTTCTACTCTAAACTCCAAATAAGGCAACCTTAGTGGTGTCTGAAAGAAGACAAGTAAATCTTTAATTTTATATGTAAGGGGACACATAACTCTTAATATTCTGAAAGATATGACTTTTAAAGTTGACCCTTGTATGATCTTATACGAAAACTCAATCGATGAAGGATCTTTGAATTCGACTTAGTACTAGAGGTTCCTTATGACCATAATTCTCCTATAATATACCTCGAATGCTTAGGAATTGATTCTAAAACATATATACAATTAGAAGTCATCGGGCTCGGGTTTTAGCTTAAAATATTTTGAGGTAAAACAGTATTATATTTTGTACTTATTTGTATAATTTGTATTCAAAATACAATAAATTATATTTTATTTTTATTTTGTAGTGTAATCTATATTTATTTTATATCAATTTTATTCAAAATACAATGAATACAGTTGTATTCATCCTCTCTTTGATTGGATACAAATACATTTAACAGAGAGGATGAATGCATATTGTATTCGTATGAATACAAATACAATTGATACAAAAAATAAAAATTATAGTTTTTCGAATACAATTGTATTAAAATATAAAATTCTCATATATATTTATTGAATACAATTGATACGCCTATTTTGCATTGTATTATGTATTCATTTTGTATCAATTTTATTCAAAATACAAATAATACAATTGTATTTATTCTCTCTTTGATTGGATACAAATACATTTGATAGAGAGGATAATTGCATATTGTATTTGTATGAATACAAATACAATTGATATAAAAAAAATACAAAATACAATTTTCCGAATACAATTAAAATAAAATATGAAACTCTCACCTATATTTATTGAATAAAATTGATACATCATAAATTTGAATGTATTTCTTCCTATTGGCAGGAGAGAGAGAGAGAGAGAGAGAGCGAGAGAGAGGAGAGGGAAAGAAAGAGGGAGGAGAGGGGTGGAGAGAGGAGACGGCAAGAGAGAAGAAGGATAGGTATAATTAGGATAAAAATAATTTGCTACACACTCAAAATATTGCTCTTTTTGATAATTTTTTGAAACTATAGCTATGTTCCATAAATAAGTTGATAATTTTGCCTAATTTGATAATTTTATCATATATTAATATGTGAGTTCATAAATAGAAATTACTAACATAATCTTTTATGTTCTAAATTTCATATTAAACACCACCAAATAAAATGGGAGGACATGGGAGTAATACATTTTGTTGAGTTCCACGTCGGTGGGATAAGGATAATTTGATCTTTTCATATATTCTTGAATAATGCTCATCTCTTAAGTTTTTTATTGGGGTTAAGTTAAGTCTATATTTATAACACCATTATATCTTTAAAAAATATTTGTATCAAAAGCTCCAAAAATTCTGTAAATTCATTTGCTTGTCAACTTGTCAAATTCTGCCGAGACAATTTCAAGAAATCTCTCATAATGACTTGATCCCATTGTTATGGGTAAGCCAATGGGGAAGGAAACCAGGGCAGAAAACTTTTGGATAGTGACTTGGAAATTTTGAGTTTAGGCCATATTTGGATGAAATCCGAGTCAGTTGAGGTCTTGAATGATTCGGTAATTTATGAGAGATAGAATCTACAACTTGATTGATTGAGCTGATAGCCAAGATGGTACGGAGCCTGTATAACTTTACAAAATTATATTCGGGCGAGTAAAACTCCCAAAATTTAACTTGGTGTGAAGGAACATGTTAAGACGTTATGGTATGAGGGTGTGTTGTGATATGGGAGACCTTGAGACTCTTTACGAGTTCTGTGTCTCCGCATATTCTACCAAAATAGATTACTCCCACAAGGGAGGGGCTCCCAAAGTAGGATGGTCCTGCTATGGCGGGACAGTCGTGACTAAAAATAGGGTAAAACTCCAGTAATGGTATTTTTTCCCATAAAAACTGTTCTTCAGAGTTAAGAGGCAACCCGGGGAACTTTTGATCATTTTTCCATGAATTCTCACGCCAAAGGCAATATTATTACTCCCCTAATTCATATTTCGATTTTCTAGAACCTAGAATTATGGTTGGTGATCATTGGGGGGGGGGGGGGGGTGGCCTGAAATTAATGGTGGGAAATAGCATTAGATGGAGGGTTAGGCTTATGGGTTTGGCCTAAGTTTATAATTACAAATAACTCATATAAATTAGGCCTTTTTATTGATCATTGTATGTATGTGACTATTTTTTAGACCAAGAACAAGCCGAATGAACCCGGAAAGGGAAAGCTCCAGCACTTTAGAGTTGTCAAAGCTTGGTTTTGAGGTAGGTGATGATTTTGTCTTCCTGTATGTGTTATATGTGCTTGCTAATTTCTTCATTATCTGCATTTATGTATGTGAATAGGGAAGGATAAAATGAATCATGTGAAATGACTATTTATGGTCTAAGGCTTGTAATGAACCTAATCTTGGTAGACATGACTGTTGTACTATACACTGTATTTGTGGTTGATTGTGTATGCTTGGATCGGGTGTCATATTTCGACACATATCTGGATTGGGTGACACATTTTGACATATATTTAGATCGGGTGTGATGTTTTGACACAATCTTGGACCGGGTGTCACGTTCCGACAAAATATTAGGTGTTGTAGGTCCAATGAGATTACCCTTATTTGATATTACATGATATAAGGGAATGTTAATCTGTGAGTATGTTTAAGTACGGGATATGAGATGATAAGTTGTAAGATACTCTATATATATGTTTTTACTATACTGTAATTTCTTACTCATGTCTCACTTAGTGGCTAACTGCATGATCCTACCAGTACACTGTTGGTTTTGTGAACTGATACTACACTTGCTCTGTCTTTGTTGAGTACAGGGCATCTGCAGGCGGCTACTGAGAGACCTCACATAGAAGACCATTAGTTGCTAGAGTTCAAGGGTGAGCCAGTACTTTCAGGCTACCATGAGCTCTTCGATATCTTAATCTTTCATTCAGGACTTAGACTTTCAAACACTAGTTTTATTTTTATAACTTTTTGGGTTGCGTCCCTTTTCTCTAGACTTGTTATTGATTAGAAGTTTTGGTACATCGACTTTCTGGTCTGAGGTGTTAATTTTTGCATATTGGGTTGTTTGACTAAATTTTCAGAGTTTATGGGAACTCAGCCTTATTTTTTTAATTAAACTACTTCCATATCTTTAATTGGTTGTCTCTTGCAATTACTGTTAGTTTGGCTGTAATAGTGGTTTTCCCACCGGAGGGTTAGTATGGGTGCCAATCACGGTGATTCAGGATCACGACAAAGTTGGTATTAGAGCTCAAGGTTCATTGATCTCGTTGTACCAAAATGAGTCTAGTAGAGCCTTGCAGAATGGTACAGACACGTCTGTACTTTTCTTTGAGGGGCTATAGGACTTTTGGAAAAGTTTCTCTATCTTTTTTACCTCGTGCTATAACTTAATTCTAAGTATCTGGTGATCCAAATTGGTATCTAACCTCTTTCACTCTCTTGTCCGCAAATGGTTAACACACGCTATAATGATGTCTGGCTCGTAGCTCCTATTAAACCATAGGAGGAGCCAGTTGTGACGAGTACAAACACAAAATAAGTTTAGCGCTTCGCTAGTCAAATATAGTATAAAGATCGTCTCCACAGGGATTGGTACAAATAATAATTCAATCAAATCTTACTAACTATTATTTAGGTGATCAAAAGAAGAGAGTTTTGTTGTGGTAATGAACCACGTTTGTAGACTAATTAATAATTTAAAACAATTAATAAATACAAGGTTTAATATCAATAATAAAGGATAAAGTACAATATGAAACAAGTGTATATTCATAGTTGAGATTTGACCACGTTCGTTTATCACCTCTAAAGTTCTATCGATTCTCTCAAATTCGATAGTTGATTAGAATATCATCAAGATTCAGATTTTCCTTCCGAGTAAATCTCAAGTTAAAGAATAAACTAATTATAACTTAGTGATCTAAATAAGCATGAACATGTTATGGATTATGCTTAAGGAAGTAACGTCTTTCGACTATTTTTTCTGAGATTTAATCAATAACTATCAACAAGCTCTTTGATTACTTAAGAGAGATATATTGATTGAATTCACAAAACTATTGAAATAGTATTAACTAAGATATTCTTCCTTCAAATAAATAAAATAATGAATAAGGTTGAAATTCAACTCAACTCACATAACATGTTCAAGCATAAGAACGACAATCAAAATCCCAACATATTCATCAATACACAATGTTTGTCAAATACCCTCTAAGAAACTAATCCATGTGAGAGAATAAATTAACTAAGAACAAAGATGAATAAGAAGACATGGAAAACAAACTCAAAATCACAACTTCCATTTTGAATTTGAGTCTTGTACCGTGTGTTTCTTCTCCTCTCCTCGTAACCTAGCCTTTTTTCTTTGCTCTTTTCTCCATAACCTGGACTCAGGGTAGGTTCCAATATCATATAGCATAGCATTTTACACAAAATTTCAATAATACCCATTTTAAAAGTGTGTCCACGTTCCAAGCTACGCGAGCGTGCCACTAGACACTTGAGCGCGCGAGCCAAAAACTTGTCAAATATTATTTCTTAATCCTTTTTTTCTCTTTAAGCATCCTTGCTGTATTTTTCACTAATCATGTTCAATATTTGAATTTTCCGTCCTACACATATGAAAAGTAAGTATTAGTTTCAAAATAAACATTTAAAGGTTTTATAAAATCATCTCATTTCATTACCCATCAAGTTGCAAGAGGAAACGATCAAGGTACGGTCAGGAGAAGAGGATGTGGTAGAGGCTAGGGAAGAGTAGCGCTCGCCAGGGGTGAGGCTCTGGTCAAGGAATTACCAAGGAAGGAGGCCCCTCCCATTCCCTAGGATGAGCTAGATGGGAATGCAGAGGTTGAGGAAAAAGAAATTGATGAACAGGTGGAGGACACCTAAATTGGGACTGCTGGTCTTCCCTCTCTAGACCCAATATTAGCGTAGCAGATAATGGCCTTCTTGAGTGGATTGGCTGGTACTGGAGCCATTCCCACCATACCCGTAACACCAGCTCCAGTTGCTCTCCCATTTGCTATTACAGCTCCTCAAGTAGATAAGGTGGTAGGCACTAATGCATTTTTCAGACCACTTTTGGGCCCAGTGATGACCGACACTAGCATGAAATGTTACCCAAGTTTCTGAAGCTTAAGCCTTTAGTCTTGCACGGTTCTGAAAGTGAGGATGTGTATGAATTCATCCTCGACTTCTATGAGAGGTTTCACAAGTTGGAGATAGTTCACCAGCATGGGGTTGAGTTTGTGACCTTCCAGCTGCAAGGTGAACCAATCAGTAGAAAAGGGCCTTGTGGAGTTTCGCTCACCAGTTTTTCCCCCACTTGGGTCCAGTTTCATACCTATTTATGGAAACATATGTGCATTATACCTTAAGAGATCGCAAGAAGGATGAATTAATGGCATTAGAACAGGGTAATATAACTATGGCTGCATATGAGGCCAAGTTTCATGCATTAACTAGGTATGCTACTCAGCTGGTAACTATAGAGGAGGAGAGAATCCAGATATTTGTTAATGGGTTGAACTCTGAGTTGTAGGTTTTGTCTGTTCATATGACCTCTTCAGGTAAGAATTTCAATGAAGTTATAGACTTTGTGAAGAAAGTATAAGGAGTCTGACGGAATGGGCAGGCCAAGGCTTTGGCTAAGAATTCCAAAATTACAGGGATCCTATTCTAGCGGGTCAGGCAAGCCGGCGATTGCAGCCTGGCTAATCCAATCAGCAATTCCTGCTTCTACGGGTAGTTTTTCAGGTACTCCACAACTGCATCCTGCCTAGGAAAGCCAAGGAGCTTCTTTTATGCCAGGAAGCAGGTTGTTATTTAAGCACAGTTATTTTAATTATGGAGAGCCAGGGCACATAAGGAGAGAGTGTCCCGACCCTCGTAGGACAGATTCAACATCGTAGTAGGCCAGAGCAATGGTACCCATTGGTGGAGGTGGAAATGGTAGATGACATCCAAAAAATGGAGGAGAAGGAAATTTGAGAGGCCATGAAGGCCGAGGTAATGGTAGTGCAGGTCGAGGAGCAGTATATACAAGCAATGAGGTGTCTTGTTAGAATAACAGGGCCCAGTTATCACACCCCAAGAGGGTACCCTAGATGTGACCGGCACTCAGGAACCATTTCTGGCTCCTAAGCAAACCACGTCGCCTGATCACACATCCGTTCATTTGTTTAATCAGCGGAAGACTTAAAATAAAGAGGATATTTGGTGTACAAATCCCAAATCAACAATCTAACTCAAGAATGAAAAGTCATGGTCCAACAAATCAAACTCCAATCTTTGTCATTAAAATAGTTTGACAAGAATAATTCAAGGAAAGAAAATACTCAATCGACCCATCACTATCTAGTCTATGAAGCCTCTATCACTACTATCTAATTGGTGCCAATGACATATTCATGACTACCTTAAATCAAAATGAAAAGGGCTAACTTGACGCAAGAATAACATAAGCGATGTCCTCCGGATGTAAGAAAGGACTCACCAATACGCTGAGTGTGTATAGATCCTCAATAGTACTCCTATTGACGATCTCTTAAACCTGTCTCTACATCATGAAATGATGCAGGTCCAAATGGACGTTAGTACATGGAATGTACGAGTATGTAATATGGCAGAATGAAACATACCTCAAGGAAGAGTAATGTTGGTTCAAATATCTCAACTCAGAAAGATAAGATAGACTCAATCAAAATGTCATAACTCTAAAGTAAGAATATAATTTTTAGACAAAGACTAATCATATACCATACAATCCAGTCCAATCATGTACAATACAGTTTAATCAAATCATATACAATCTGATCCAATCCGATCCAATCGTACACTATCCTATCACATATTATCCAATCCAATCCAACCATGTATATTCCAATTCAATCCAATCCAAGCATATGCAATCAACTCCACCATAAATTCAAAGGACTCAATTCAATAGATATGCAAATTAAGTTATGCAATGTTTTACAATTCAACTCAATCGTCTACAATCATAATCAAACCAATCATATCAAGCACAATCCATTCAATTGGGAGTTTCTCTAACCGACAATTATCACCATATGAGCGAGTGATAGTACAACAAGCCGACGTTGTTGCCACGTCCGTTCATACCTTGCCAGGGTAAGAACGAATCAACAATCATGGATCCATAACCAATCAAGTCCTATCATGTCAGGACAATAAAATGGGAAATATCCGACTTTAACGGTTCGATCCCATAGGAAGCATTCGACTTTAACGGTTCAATCCCCTCCTACGTTTGGCGACGTAGTTTATTGGTTCGAGTATGGACTATACTCTTACCCAATTCGGTGCTCGATACTCCTCCCAAGACTCAATATGCTCATATCTATCAAGTGAGTAAAATACTCAAAATACTCATTTAGTCTCATTGGACTCTTTCAAATCAACTCATTTAGTCTCATTGGACTCTTTTCAAAACTCAAATCAAATCTAGCCTCATTGGACCTTCTTTCAAATCGACTCATCTCAAATCATCAAACTCTTCTCTTTAAAATTTATACAATCTCAACTCAATCTCAAAAATCGACATTTTAAAGTAAAAATGCTCAACTCATTTATTTTCAAAATGCTCATGTTCAAAAATAATTAAAAGACTTCTCAAACTCAACTCATGCTTAAACTCTTTTTAAATCATAGATAAAAATAATCATTCTTTAAACTCAAAAATAGTGTATAAATAGTTTATGCAAAAATGTTCACAAATCATTTATTCAAAACTCCTTCTCAAAAGATCATTTATTTTCAAAATATTCATAAGACTCCAATCAAATTAAATTACGCAAATCACATATCACATGCTCACATTATACTCCAATCCATTTCATCACACACCATCCTCATCAATATAACTCTTCATCAATTATTCTACATATGTTAAATAACCACTATTCACATCATCACTCAACCATCATCAAAACATCACCATTCACATCATTATCAAACATCATCATTCACATCATTATCAATATCATCATTCACATCATTATCAACATCATCATTCACATCATTATCAAACATCTTGCTCCAAAATCCTTATTTAATTCTATATTCCATTTATAGAAACAAAAGTGACATTCTAGCTCTACCAATGTTTCATTTCTTTTTATGTCATTCACATTCATAACTATCCCAGTTCTCATATAACTAAAAATTAATTTCATCAAACTCAAGTAAAAGAATACCTCATTTCACTATAAAAATAATATTATTTTTATTATACATAAAAATCATCAATCTCATCGTCAAGATAAATTATGACCAAAAAGAAATATCATATTGGATTCATGTGAATGAATACATGAATTCATACTCTCAACAAAGTCAACTCAAGAACATCATTAACACATTTTAGTAATATTCTATAGTTTAGGAAATTTCAAGAAAAACTTTCATAGAAGGTTCAAATCTTTCACAACTTCTATCCAACACATTTATGGGCATATGAAAGGACTCAATCCATATTTTAGGTTAGCCTTACATACCTTGCTTGAAGATCATCTTACCGGAAACCAAGACTTGACTTGAAGATCTTGAATCCTTGAGCTCTTGAGGACAAATCTTGTTGGAGATGTTTGGGAGAGAAGAGAATGGAGATTAGGGTTTTTAGAAAGAGGCACAAGACTGAAAATATGGTCCAAATCGTCCAAGTCTAGAGTATATATAATTAGAGAAAAAGTCCAGCATGCCCTTTCTCAAAATCTGGAAGACTGGGCAAAATTTCCTGCTGGCGCTATAGTGGCGCGTTGCGCCACTGCAGCGCCAAGCCAAAATAGGCTTAAAACCTGCACATCTGATAGTGGCGCATCGCGCCAAGGAACAAACTACTGAGGCTATTTTATGGCGCTATAGTGGCGCATCGCGCCCTTACAACGCCAAGGCTAAGTTTTCTGAGTTCTGGAAAATAGGCTTAAAAACCCTACAAGCCTAATAGTGGCGCACCGCGCCAGGGAACAAACTACCGAGGTTTGTTCCTAGTGCGATAATGGCGCGTCGCGCCACTGCGGCGCCAAGCCCAGGCTTCCTGCAGTCATAACCCAGGCCTGAAATTCCGGCAGTACTAGTCCGTCTTAGGATAGTCATAACTTTTGACTCCGAATTCCAAAATTTATAATCTTGGTGGCGTTGGAAAGAAGACTCAAAGACCTTTAATTTGATAGGTCATGGGCCACCCAATTCATCCTATTTTAGGATACATAGTCATTTGAAGTTGACCCTTATACTAACTCATCCGAAAACTTAATCGATTGGGATTCTTTGGACTCGACTTGGTGTTAGAGATCCCTTATGACCCCTAAACACATCTAACACACTTCAATTACTTAGGAATTAATCCTAACTCATGTGTAAGATTAAAAGTCCTCCGGTATGAGTCTACACACACGTGAAGAAATATTTGGGTCTTTGCGAAAACAATTCTGGGTGTTACACCAGCTTTTTATGCTTTTTTGGGTAAGATCGAGGCTGAGGCGTCTGATGCAGTGATCACATATACTATTCTTGTTTGTTACCGGATGGATACTATTTTATTTGATCTAGGTTCTACTTATTTGTCCCGACTCGACCTAGGGCCTCGTTGTAACACGGCGATTAGAATTCTAAAGGACTCCAACCAAGCCTCTTAACATATCATACATGGGTATACATAAGGTACATTAAGTAAATAAAAAATATCCAACTATTTGGAAGCAAAATCTCAAATAAAACATAAGTCTCGAAATGAGAAACTATAACATAGACTCGTTTACTATCTAACGTTCCTCTACTAACTCAATGGGGGCATAAGACAAGTCCCTAGATCACCCATGACAATATAAGTGTAACGAAGAAGTCAAATGAAAACATGAAGTAAAACATTGTCTCATCCTCGGAATATGAGGACTTACTACCAAAAACTACTATAGCAAGCTCTAGCCACGAATGGGATGAACGTGATCATTTGGCCCCTACATTATGATACAATGTAGGAAAAAGTATGAATTAATACTTTGAGTGTACTAACTATGTGAGAAATAAAATTCATGAAATAAAAGAAATGATGTTGATCAAGGTTAGAAAACATATTAAGTAAACCATTTATACGTGATAGTGAATTAATAGTAAGGCTAAAGTCATTTAAAACCATAATGCAATCTTATAAAGAGAAATTGTATAATGCATGGATAGTCATAAATCATAATGAGAAATTTTCATAAGTAGTAGTAAGAATCTTAAATCAAATTGAGAGTCAGTAAACCATAAGTGAGAGAACATACTTTACTTTGTAAGAGACATATCTCCCCCTTGGCAACATTCATCCTCGAATGAGACTCAAACTAGCCTGAATAGAATAGGAAAGGAACATAGCAGCCCAACATGAATGCAAAACATTTCGAAAGTGCATAAAAAGATTGAGTACTCAATCAGAAGCTAAAACATCACTTTAAAACTCATTTCATGAACATAAATGCATATGAAAATGTGAGAATGACTGTGACACATGATTTGGGCTGAATGGATCATGAAGGAAATAAATATCTCAACTAGGTACAGAAGGAAATAGATGAGGATACCATGACATCATATCAACTTTGATCTCCCATGTAGCACCATCAACCTCTCGATTCCTCCATAATCTTTAACTGAAGTAATTTCCTTATTTTTCTCAACTTCCTAACTTTCCGATCCAAGATCTCAACTGGAACCTCCTCATATGAAAGTTTCTCCCTCACCTCAATGTTGTCCAATGGAACAATAGAACTAGGATCATAAGCAAACTTTCTCAACAAAGACACATGGAATAACGAATGAACCGAGGCTAACTCCATTAGCAAATCAAGTCTGTAGGTCACCTTACCAATACGCCTTAGAATTTTATGCCTCTATAGGGAATTTTATCCCAAGAGTACTATTCCTTACCACTACATTCAACAAACCTCGAGGCCTAATCAAAAAACACCCAATGCACCATAAATTCACCCACATGCCATCAACACCACATTCAAGCCTAATTCTAATACACTCACTTGAAACCCTTAACAAGAAGTCATCACTAGGCTAATGCAATCACTCACATAACTATGACCACACATTCAAGCCTATCATTCTAACCACTTTATGGCTCCTTAGAAGTCAACATCACTTAAGAATTTTCATGTTCACCTTAACACCTCTAAATCTACATTTGCATTTACTCCCACCAAAAGAGAACACCAATATACTCTTACCTATCTATTGTACATAACAAGATCCCATCTAGCTCTTCCTCCATGTCTATATCACTAAATGGAATAAGCATGCCACAATTATCACAATACGGAACACCCATTCTTAAACCCCAATCTTCCCTAACTCATCCATCGAGAGCTATAGGCTTTACTCAATATAGTTTTTCTTAGGCCATCAATATTTGGAACGTACAATTGACCTTGATAACTAAGTACTCTATCTCCCCCTTGTAAGAGAGCCTCAATCTTCTCATCAATCACTAATTTCTCATGTACTACCATGATGATTCTGAACCATTTCAAACAAGCACATCACCCTCATTAGTATCAAACCCTCTTTGGATTGGAGCCTTTCTTTGAGGCATCATCTAAAAATTACAAAGAACAATCATTAGGGAGAAAAGCCTAGAGGATGCTCTATCGCATGACAAAGACATAAAAGAGGTGAAGATTCTCTAAAATGCCTCATAACCTCTTATTCATATATATGGCACACTTCACACCAATGAACAAAACTCTACTCGACGCGGCATGTTAGACCCCCTAGAACACTTGAACCTTTTGCTCTGATACCAAGTTTGTGAGGATCCGACCAAGGGCCTAATTGTAACACGGTGATTAAAATCCTGAAGGACTCCAACCAAGTCTCTTAAAAATCATACATGAGTATACATGAGGTAAATAAACAATATTCAATGATATAGAAGAAAAATCTCAAATAGAACATAAGTCTCGAAATGAGAAATGATAACATAGACTCTTTTACTATCTAACATGCCTCTACTAACTCAATGGGGGAATAAGACAAGTCTCTAGCTCACCCATGACAACATAAGTGTAACGAAGAAGACAAATGACCACATGAAGTAAAAAAAAAATTCGTCCTCGAAACATGAGGACTTACCATTAAAAACTACTATAGCAAACTCTAGCCACGAATGGGATGAACGTGATCATCGGCCCTAACATTATGATACAATGTAAGAAAAAATATGCGTTAGTACTTTGAATGTACTAAGTATGTGAGCAATGCAATGCATGATATAAAATCAATGATGTAATGATCAAGGTTAGAACACATAATAAGTCTACCATTTATATATAAAAGTGAATCAAGAGTAAGGCAAATGTCATTTAAAACCATAATGCGATCTTATGAAGAGAACTTGTACAATGCATGGATAGTCATAAGTCATAATGAGAAATTTTCATAAGTAGTGGTAAGAATCCTAAATCAAAGTGAGAGTCACAAAACCATAAGTGAGAGAACATACTTTACTTTGTGAGGGACATATTAACTATAGTAATAAATAACTTAAACATTGAGAGAGACTTTTGTACCTTTTTGAGAAAGACCGTTAACTGATATAATCCATGTGAGCTCTAACATGGAGTCCTGATATTACCCCTACACTAGAAAAAGACGGAGACTACTTGCCAAGGTAGACTCTATCATGCCTAAGTGGATCCACTAAGCAACATGAAGGATCGAGCCTCTACTACAGGTGATGGGTGATCCTTTATCCTATGGTGGCATGTAGTTATGGGATAATAAAATCTTACTATGGGTCTCTTTTCTCAACAACGGGAGAGAGTACCTATCCCAAGGTCCACTCGGTACTAGGTAAGCTCTCAATGGAATATCATACATAGTATATCATAAGTTTGTCATAAATCATAGTTTATACTTGTCTTAAATCATAAGATTTTCATAAATCATATTCCATAAAACTTGTTCATAGGAATAGCTCATTAAGTATCTCAAGTCACCTTCTCATTATTCTCTTAAGTCAGCTTTTCATCAAGGTCTTAAGTCACCATGAAGGATCTTGAGTCACCCTTTTCATTAGTTCATTATCATGTAATGTGGGTGTAGGCCTTCCATTATTACGAATCTTCTTTCATATAATCATCATTAGAGTCTTAGGTCACCTTTCTCATTAAGGATCCTAAGTCACTCTTTTCATTCACTTGCTTGAAAAATCAGTGCATTCATCATTCATAAACTTCTTTTCATAAAGTACCTTAGAATTCATTCATAAAGCTTTTATATAATATAACTTGAAAATTCATAATCATAGCTTATACTTGAAATTAGGGTAAGACATGCATACATGATCAATTAACTTGGAAATAATGAAATTTGATTGAAAACATGCATGATCATATATTTTATATCAACCCATACATAATTGATGAAGATAACATCGATAAGATTATAGTTGAAAATACCCATAGTTCATATCATGAACCCTAGAGAAAGTAATTAGGAAATTCATAGGAAATAATTCAATTACATGCAATAATAATTAATTCATATTGAAATAGTATTGTAATTACGGTTTATATCATAATTGAAAGACCCATCAAAACATCCATAAGTTCATACTTGAAAATTAGCAAAATTCATAGGTCTAAGTAATACTTTATAGAAGTCATGCAATAATTGATAATTCATGAATATTTGAGTAGAGAACCATATAATAAAACTTAATTTATGAAATTGGAAGAAAGATAATGGAATTCATAAAATCCCATACTTGAATTTAATAGAAAACTTGAAAAATTGATTGGACTTCATGGATGAAAAAATCCATGAATCAATACCCACATATCTTAGGTGGATTCCTTGATTGAAGCTTGAAAGTTGATGGAAGAATTGGAAATCCTAGTTGATCCTTCAACAGAGTCTTGTAGGAGAAGAAGAGAGTCTTGAGAGGATTTTCTAGAGAGAGGTTTTTCAGATACTTGAATATTTAGATTGAGGGGAAAACTAGTTAGTGGAATGATATATTCCTTCAAAACACCCAAAAATGACTTAGAATAGGGTTAAAAGGCTTTGAAAAGGACAAAAATAACCCTGGGACACTTGTAGGATATTGCTGAAAAAAAGTTGCAGCCATCCACTACGGAAGGAAATAAGACCCGTATTGACCTTC